>NC_061513.1:287235903-287297828 GCF_022539505.1 Lolium rigidum
GCAGGTGTATACACTGATAGGTACGCAAGAGGCTGCAGGACTTTTGAGACTGACGGTCTGTCGGATCGGCGTGGGATTTTCTCGGCCGGAGAGTTTGCGCCAATGATATCAGCACATCAATATAGGCCGAGAAAATTTGAGAGCAGCAGGATCATGTCGGTTGCACCGGGTACTAAACCAGCATCTCAGTGGTGCCCGACAGGACTTACACGTACCCAGAAACGAAGGGTGCAGCGGCTGCGAGCTTTAGAAATCAATGAACAGATCACTAAGAAGCGCAGTGAATGGTTGAATCGAAATAGAAAACCAATGATGCATCCAAAGAAGATTTGGAAGAAGAAATGCATCGCCACCGATGTTAAAGTCGCAGATCATAATCTTATTCCAAAATATGCTACATTGAAGAAGCCGGAGAATTACGGACAACACCTAAAGCCATTGTTTATCAGGGGTCACATTGATGGCAAGCCAATGGGTCGCATGCTTGTTGACGGCGGTGCCAGTGGTAATATTATGCCTTTTTCGGTATTTTCTAAACTAAACCGAAAAGAGAGCGAGTTAATGAAGACCAACAAGATACTTAGTGGGTTCTCGGGAGAATTATCTGAGGCTAAGGGTGTTATTTCTATGGAACTCACAGTTGGAAGCAAAACGGTAGAGACTGCATTTTTTGTTGTTGATATTAGATGCCGCTATGATATTCTCTTGGGGCGTGACTGGATTCATGCGAATTGTTGCATTCCTTCTACTCTACACCAATGTTTAATTCAGTGGGTTGATGATGATGTGGAGGTGATTGAGGCGGACAATTCCGTTTGCATTGCTTTAGCAGAGGTACCAGTTGATTCGCAACACGGTGAGATGCAATGTTTGACCGGTAGAGATTTATCGGATTATGATTATATCAATATTTGCAGAGATGGTTTTGTACCTATAAAATTACAGCCGGCTAATATAGCTCGGTCTAATGATTTATCTATATAAATGATGAGCAAAGTTAATAGCTTTAAGTGGCTGCAAAAACTTACTGAAGAATATCGTTTCGGAAAAAGCGATATGCATGAAACAATTAAAGATTTTGATGATATGGAAAAGCTTGGACATGGGTGTTTATCGGCTGACCCACATTGAAGATGGTGAGAAGGAGTACATCATTGCATACCTAAGTCATCGCTCGACACCGAGACTCGGTACGTGTTTATTGAAAAGTTGTGCTTGTCTTCCTATTATACATATACCAATTTTTGCATCTACTTTCTAGTATGTGCCTGGTAGTTTGCCAAGCCGATGTGACTAAATATATGTTGGAAAAACCGATTCTTAGTGTTAGGATTGGAAAGTGGCTTATGCACTAATAGAATATGATTTAGCATATGAATCGTTGCGTGTTATGAGAGATCAAGTTATCGCCGATTTTATTGTTGATCATATTATTAAGGATGAAGAAAATATAAATTGTATTAGTGTTTGCTCTTGGAAAATTTATTTTGATGGACCAGTTTGTAGAGAAGGGCAATACATCGGTAATGATTTAATTTCACATAACAATGTAGGTTATGAAACATTATCCCGTTTGAAATATTCTTGTACCAATAATCAAATTGAAGATGAAGCTCTACTGTTTGGTTTACCAATTAGATGCCTATGGAGATTCGCTTCTGGTAGTACAACAAATAAAAGGCGAATTTCAAAGTTTTGATGGGTTACTGAATAGCTACTTGGACCGATGTTTAGCCATAATTAAGTCTCTAGATACAATCACTGTCCATCATATACTCAGAGAGGAAAGTTCTAGAGCTACTTGTTTAGCGGAACATGCATCTGGTTATCAAATTACAAAAGGGATACTTTCATTTTGCAAAGACCGATACAAGCTTATGTAAGAAATAAGTCTAGATTGTTGCACGTTGGTTTGGTACAGGGTGCAGCCGGGCCTTGTTCGGTTCAGTACTTAGCAGCACGCTGCAAAGAGGATTCGGCGTATGTGTCAGAAATAACCGAATCAGCTAGTAGTTCAGAATCAGGTTATTGGAGATGTCCCTTAATTGCAGCTTGCAACTTATCTGGTTCAGTTTAGCAAATAGCAGTACAATGCAAAGAAAATTCGGTACAAATGCCACAAACAGCCGAATTGTCAAAATAGTTTAGAACCAGGTGGTCGGAGGGTTCCTTTAGTTAATTATTCAAAGGACCCAAGTCAAACTAGAATTCAGAAAATTCGGCAATCAGCTTTAAGATATACACTTGTGTCAAATGATGAATTATACTGTCGAACTGTACATGGTTTGATGTTGAAGTTCTTGGATTGTGATCAGTAGAGATAAGCTATGGGTGAAGTGCCTGATGAAAACATGCGAGACACATATGTCGGCTCACGAGATGCGATGGTTTTTTAAAAAATAGCAGGTTGTCTTTGCCGACAAGGTTAATTAGGAAATTTTAATCAGCACTAAAAGGAGCGTGAGCTACTAGAACTAAAAATGAAATATTCGGCAAATGATCGCCGAGTTGGGAAGATCCTTACAGAGTTATAGAGATTGTTTCTGAAAATTCATATACTTTTCACAATCTTTCCACATAGAAAAGTTTTCGAAGCTCTCGATGAAAAATACTTGAAAATGTGTTATTCTAGAATGTAGCGAGAGGCTTGAAGACATTGTGGCTGATGTACTATTAGAAGTATCATCCTCAGCAAAACTTGGCCGATATGTTACTTGCAATATCGTCCTAAATTTTTTTTGGCTGATGTGTACTTTAGACATCGCCCTAAGCAAATATGTGGCCAGCGAACTGATTAAAAACGTCACAAGGAACTTTCAAAATATTTTTGGTAAATTCAGTTTTATCAGTTGTACCAAAAACAGGGGGCATGTGTTGAACACATAATTTGGCTACTAGGTATTTTATGGGCCAAATTAGGTTAAAGGTGTGTAGCTAAACTTTTGGTTGACATATATATTTTTGGTTTGGCTGTTTAGTAAAATGCAGTCTAGCAGTGACAGATCAGACTCGAAGTGAGCTAATGACTAGGACATTCATCTGAAGTTTTGCTTGAACTAGCGGGCACCAAGGACAATTCCTGACAGATTCAGAGACAAGCTGAGCTAAACCGCCATGTGCAGGACAAGTCCTAATGTAATTCAGATACCAGGCCCGGACGTGCGGGTTCCAGATTAATAGGCCATTTAAGGGTGCAACACGGAGAATTGCATGCACATGAGGGCATTAATCCGTATATTGTCTTGTCTGATACGTACCTGGCCGAGTTATTTAATTAGAATGTGCATGTACGTGAGTATGGCCTAGAAGATTAGCAGATAGATTTTGTACCTAACCGAATCAAAGAAGGAAAGGTCATATTCGGTTTAGATCACTGGTAGAAAAACAGGCTTCCGGTGAGCCCAATAAGTCGTGAAGCTATAGTAAGCGCGACTAATGGGACCTTTAGTCGCGGTTCGGGAGGCGAACCGCGACCAAAGGCCTGGGCCTAGGGCGCTCGGTGGCCAGCCGGTGCACGTGGGGGGCTTTAGTCGCGGTTGGCCAGGCCAACCGCGACTAAGGTGCTCCGAAGGCCTTTAGTCGCGGTTGGCCAGGCCAACCGGGACTAAAGCCCCTCCCCTATATATACCCATCCAGCAGCCAACACTTAGCCATTTGGAGCCATTCTCTTCACAAACTTCACAAGTGGGTGTTAGGTTTGCTTTTGGTTCCTCTTATGCACATAAGGTGTTTGATGAAATGCCCCAAGAGCATGAAATAAACATGATATGAAGTGTTGGAGCCACACTTGAGCTTTCTCATTTATTTTTTCCTCCTCGATCGCGGTTAGCAACTTGAACCTTTGATGTGTTGTTGATAAAATATGCATGTGTGTGTAGTTCATTGTTTAATTTATATTGTTTGTAGCTAGTTAGTTTAACAAATGCATGATGGTTAATTATATATTTTATATTATAATAATGCAGATGAATCGACAATGGATGTACGGTAACCGACTCTCCGGCGAGTTCGAGTACGGGTTTGAAAGATTTCCTCGTAGTGGCTAATGCGAACAAGCGGGGGGTTTTGTTATCTGTCCATGTGTTAACCGTAAGAATCAGAAGGGTTACTCTTCCTCAAGAGATGTTCACATGCACCTGCTTCGGCACGGTTTCATGCCAAGCTATAATTGTTGGACCAAGCATGGAGAAAGAGGGGTTATAATGGAAGAAGATGAAGAAGGGGATGATTTCATCGATGAAAGCTATCTTGCTCATTTCGGTGATACTTTCATGGAGGATGCTGAAGGTGAAGGGGAATGTCAAGAAGAGGCACGTGATGATCCCGTTGATGATCTTGGTCGGACCATTGCTGATGCACGGAGACGCTGCGAAACTGAAAAAGAGAGGGAGAATTTGGATCGCATGTTAGAGGATCACAGGAAGGCGCTGTACCCCGGATGCGAGGATGGTCTGAAAAAGCTGGGATGCACAATGGATTTGCTGAAATGCAAGGCACAGGCAGGTGTAGCTGACTCGGCATTTGAAAACTTACTGAAAATGTTGAAGAATATGTTTCCAAAGAATAACGAGTTGCCCGCCAGTACGTACGAAGCAAAGAAGGTTGTCTGCCCTCTAGGTTTAGAGGTTCTGAAGATACATGCATGCATCAACGGCTGCATCCTCTACCGCGGTGAATACGAGAATTTGAATGAATGCCCGGTATGCACTGCATTGGGTTATAAGATCAGAGGCGATGACCACTGGTGACGATGTTGAGGGCCAGAAACCCGGGAAGAGGGTTCCCGCCAAGGTGATGTGGTATGCTCCTATAATACCACGGTTGAAACGTCTCGTTCGGGAACAAAGAGCATGCCAAGTTGTTGCGATGGCACAAAGAGGACCGTAAGTCGGACGGGGAGTTGAGACACCCCGCGGATGGAACGCAATGGAGAAAGATCGACAGAGAGTTCAAAGATTTTGCAGCTGACGCAAGGAACATAAGATTTGGTCTAAGTACGGATGGCATGAATCCTTTTGGCGAGCAGAGCTCCAGCCATAGTACCCGGCCCGTGACTCTATGCATCTACAACCTTCCTCCTTGGTTGTGCATGAAGCGGAAGTTCATTATGATGCCGGTGCTCATCCAAGGTCCGAAGCAACCCGGCAACGACATCGATGTGTACCTAAGGCCATTAGTTGATGAACTTTAACAGCTGTGGGGCAGACCTGGTGTCCGTGTGTGGGATGAGCACAAAGAAGAGGAATTTGACCTACGAGCGTTGCTTTTCGTAACCATCAATGATTGGCCTGCTCTTAGTAACCTTTCGGGACTCGTCAAATAAGGGATACAATGCATGCACGCACTGCTTACATGAGACTGAAAGTGTACATTTGCCAAATTGTAAGAAGAACGTGTACCTTGGGCATCGTCGATTTCTTCCGAAAGGTCATCCAGTAAGAAAGAAAGGCAAGCATTACAACGGCAAGGCAGATCACCGGCCGAAGCATGCGGAACACTACCTGGTGCTGAGGTATTTGATATGGTCAAGGATTTGAAAGTCATCTTTGGAAAGGGTCCTGGCGGACAATCGGTTCCGAAGGGAAGCTGACGGGCACGTAGCCATGTGGAAGAAGAAATCTATATTCTGGGAGCTAGAATATTGGAAAGTCCTAGAAGTCCGCTCTGCAATCGACGTGATGCACGTTACGAAGAATATTTGCGTGAACATCCTAAGCTTCTTGGGTGTGTATGGGAAGTCAAATGATACAAAGGAAGCACGGCAGGACCAGCAAAGTTTGAAAGACCCTGATGACCGGCATTCGGAACGGTTTCAAGGTCGTGCCAGCTACGCTCTGACCAAAGAAGAGAAGGTCATCTTTTTTGAATGCCTGAGCAGTATGAAGGTCCCGTCAGGATTCTCGTCCAATATAAAGGGAATAATAAACATGGCGGAGAAAAAGTTCCAAAACATGAAGTCTCACGATCGCCACGTGATTATGACGCAATTGCTTCCGATTGCTTTGAGGGGGCTCCTGCCGGAAAATGTTCGAGTAGCCATTGTGAAGCTATGTGCATTCCTCAATGCAATCTCTCAGAAGGTAATCAATCCAGAAGTTCTACCACGGTTACAGAACGATGTGATCCAATGTCTTGTCAGTTTCGAGTTGGTGTTCCCACCATCCTTCTTCAATATTATGACGCACCTCCTGGTTCACCTAGTCGATAAGATTTCCATTCTCGGTCCTGTATTTCTACACAATATGTTCCCCTTCGAGAGGTTCATGGGAATATTAAAGAAATATGTTCGTAACCGTGCTAGGCCGGAAGGAAGCATCGCCAAGGGCTATGGAAATGAGGAGGTAATTGAGTTTTGTGTTGACTTTGTTCCCGACCTTAAGCCGATTGGTCTTCCTCAATCGCGGCACGAGGGGAGACTAAGTGGAAAAGGCACGATCGGAAGGAAATCAACGATATGTATGGATGGCCATTCTCTGACTGAAGCACACCACACAGTTCGACCAATTCCATCTTGGTGGCTCCGTACTTTGAGAAACACAAGAATATTTTACGCTCGGACAACCCTGAGAAGCCTGAATCCTGGATTAGGAAGGCCCACATGGAGACTTTCGGCAGTTGGTTGAGAAAACATTTAATGAGTGACGATCATGTTGTAGATCAGCTGTACATGTTGGCCAAGGCACCATCTTCGACTATAACGACTTTCCAAGGGTACGAGATAAATGGGAATACATTTTACACGATCGCCCTAGATAAAAAGAGCACCAACCAAAACAGTGGTGTCCGCTTTGATGCAGCAACCGAGAATGGGCAAAAGGTCACATATTATGGTTACATAGAGGAGATATGGGAACTTGACTATGGACCCTCCTTTAGGGTCCCTTTGTTCCGGTGCAAATGGTTCAAGCTAACAGGAGGTGGGGTAAAGGTGGACCAGCAATACGGAATGACAATGGTGGATTTCAACAATCTTGGTTACCTTGACGAACCATTCGTCCTAGCGAAAGATGTCGCTCAGGTTTTCTATGTGAAGGACATGAGTAGCAAACCGAGGAAACGGAAAGATAAGAAAACGATCAGTACATCATGTGATGATCCAAAGCGCCACATTGTTCTTTCAGGGAAAAGAAACATCGTGGGAGTGGAGGACAAGACAGACATGTCAGAAGATTATAATATGTTTGCTGAAATTCCGCCCTTCAAAGTGAACACCGACCCAAGCATTAAGTTAAATGATGAGGATGCTCCATGGATACGGCACAATCGTAAGCAAGCAGGGACACAAGGGAAGAAATGATGTGTAATAATATATTGTACCAAACTTTGTTGAATGAATCATGTGAATTATATTACCCGTGATGTGTTTGGTGTCCATTTTCGAATGATTCAATTGACTCGAGATAGCACCGATGATACATGAAATTTGGAGTGATTCGAGTCATACTCCTGCATACAGGAAATTTGGAGTGACTAAGTCATACTCCTGCATACATGAAATTTGGAGTGACTAAGTCATACTCCCGCATACGAGAAATTTGGAGTGACTAAGTCATACTCCTGCATACATGAAATTTGGAGTGATTTAGTCATACTCCTGCCTAGGCGTATAATATGCATACTCGTAGTCTTCATAGCCGCCGCCGTTGTACTGGTAGTCGTCGCCTTCTAAGTTGCCGGCGTCGTCGTCGCTGCTGTCGTCGCTGTCGTCGGGCGGCGCTCGTGGCTCGAACTGAGGGTAGCGCAGGCGGGGGATATCGCCGGCCGTGATGTAGTCCATGACGCTCTGCAGAGTCCGGCCGTACCACCATAGCCGACGGCCGGCCTCGTGGAAGTTTCCCGGAGGCAGACCGTCCTCCTCATACCGGCGAGCGCCCTCTCACGCCGATTGATGAAGAAGGCGTCCCAAGTATGCTGGTTATCGGGATGCCGGCGGGGATTCATCCGCTGCTCCGGCGTGAGGTCGAGGTAGTAGTGGTTCGTGATGGCCGCCCGGCGCGCAGTACCACGAGGGACGGGAGGGACCGGCACGCCGCCGGCGCTTAGGCTCCAGCCGGCAGGGGACGCGGTAGCCCGGAGGGCAAGGGTAGTTCGAGGCGCAAAGCTCCTCCACCTGCTGGTAGGTTAGAGTGGGTGCGGTGGAAGCCATGAGAGAGTGATGAGAGATTGTAGAGATGTGATAATGCTGGCCAAGCCGGGCTACCTATATGTAGTGACAAATGGCGGGAAAATGGGAGCGGGAAGACAGGAGGCGGGAAGAAAGAGGCGGGGAGAAAGTGGCGGGAAGAAATTGGCGGGAAAAAATTGGCGGGAAGAAAGAGGCGGGAAGAAATTGGCGGGAAACAATTGGCGGGAAGAAAGATGCGGGAAGATAGGGAAGAAATGGCGGGAAGACGAGGAGGGAAGAGGGGGTCGGCGGAAAGAGGCGGGAAGAGGGGGCCAACGAACTTTTGAATTGAATTAGTTTTATTTTTATGAATTTTTTATAATTTGTATTTTTAAAATTTTGAATTGAATTAGTTTTATTTTTCTGAATCTTTTGATATATTATTTGTATTTTTAAGATTTTGAATTGAATTAGTTTTATTTTTATGAATTTTTTGATATATTATATGTATTTTAAACATTTTGAATTGAATTAGTTTTATTTTTCTTAATTTTTTGATATATTATTTGTATTTTTAACATATTGAAATGAATTAGTTTTATTTTTCTGATTTTTTGATATATAATTTGTATTTTTAATATTTTGAATTGAATTAGTTTTATTTTTCTGAATATTTTGATATATTATTTGTATTTTTCACATTTAGACATTAATTAGTGTCATTTTTCACATTTAGAAAATGAAATAATTTTGAAAAAGGCATTTAGTCGCGGTTGGCCTGGCCAACCGCGACTAAAGCCTTTTTCCGCGGGAACCGCAAATGGGGCGAAAAAAAGGCTTTAGTCGCGGTTGGGGTCACCAACCGCGACTAAAGGGCACCCTTTAGTCGCGGTTGGTGACCCCAACCGCGACTAAAGCCCCGACGGTATAAATACCGCGCGCCGCGGGCGGCGGTTCATTATCGTCTTCTCCGCTCGCGCCCCTGCTCGATCGCCGACGCCGTCAGGCTGCCCGCCCTCTGCACGTCGCCGCACTCGCCCGCCGCCGACCGTCGCCGCCCTCGCCCGCCAACGCCCGCCGTCGCCCGCCGCCAACGTCGTCCTCCGCGCCCGCCGTCGCCCGCCGTAAGTGTCGATCGACGCGCCGCCGCCGCCCAGCTCCCTCGCCGGTTCTTGTCGCGCGCGCCGCCGCCTCCCTCGCCGCCGCCGCCCTCGCCGCCCGATCGACGCGTCGTCGCCGCCCACCTCCCTCGCTCGCCGCCCGACGCCCGCCGCCGGCCGGCCAACGCCCGCCGTCGCCCCCTGCAGGCAGAGATCGAGAGAGAGAGGAGAAAGTGCCAGGGGCACCCCGGCCCCTGGCCGGTTTTTTTTTTGTTTTTTTTTTAAATCGTAACTAAGTTTTTTTAATTAAAATTGTAACTTAATTTAAATTGTAAACGACGTGTATATGTGAAGAAACTAAACAAACTTAATTTGTAACTTAATTTAAATTGTAAACGTACGTACGTGTATATGTACACTAAACAAACTTAATTAGTTACAAATTCAAAAAACAAAACTAAAAACTTAATTAAATTGTTTTTAAATAAGTTAAAAAAAATTGACTTAAAAATTTAACTAATTAAAGTGTAAATTTAATTAACTCGCCGTCGCCGCACGTACTCGACCTCGCCGTCAGCGCCTTCTCTCCATCGTCGCCGTCCTCTCGTCGCGCCCGTCCCGTACGTCGGCCCGTCGTCGCCGCCCAACCCACACCGTGTGTGTCGACGCGCCCGTACGTCCCCATCGTCATCGCCGGCGCCCCGCTCGCATGCAGTGAGAGAGAGGAGAGGGAGAGAGCGCAGAACTAAAATTTGACTTTACCACCGCGCGTATACGGAGGGGGCAGCGAGCCCCTCGTCGCCCCCTCCGTATACGCGCGGTGTTTTTTGGATCGAGAGGGGCGGCGAGGGTTATGTGTGTTGTCCTCGGCACCGCCACTGCCCTTTCGCCACCGCCACCGTCACCGACACCACGTCTTTAATCGCCGCCCCGTCTCGCGCTCTACCGCGACACCCTCTCCCACCCCTTCCTCGCCCCCTCCTTTTGCCACCGCCCTTTCGCCACCGCCACCGCCCCCCTTCTTCACTTAATTAATTTGTTTTGACTACATGTTTTCAGGACTGACATATGGCGGACGATAGAGCTGACCCGATTCTGGACAACTATGATCCGGACCTTGAAGACCATATGTTCGGCATCATAAAAGGCGATATTCTATATGTGCCGACCGGACAAGAAGAAGATGATATCTCTTCTTATCTGAACCTTGAGGGTGAAGATGAAGGGCGCCGTCAGCAAGATGATGCCGAAGAAACGTCGATAAACGACGATCTTCAATTGGAAGTAGCAACCACCTCCGGCGCCGAGGTATATATATACATTGAGCCTCTGGTGATACAAACTAACTGATTTGAATAAATATGTGTGTACTAACGCGCGCGACTCTCTTTCTTATTTTAGCCCTCGGCCGGATCGTCGAAAAAATCGAGTACGTCGTCAAAGCGTGGCGCAACCAAGACGATGAAACCAAACGAAACATGCACCATCGAGGTTGTCGAGGAAGCAACCGGCAGGCCGCTGGAGCCCAGCAAGAACGCCACCAAGTTTATCAGCCAATGCGGAGCCGTTGTTAGAGACAACGTCTCGATCACCGTCCAGGAGTGGAATGAGCCAAAGAAGGCACGTCTTGGTTTCACTTTTGTCGATAAGAGAACAAAAAAAAATTGCCTCAACAAGCTTATGGAACATTTCGTTCTACCTCCGGAATACCGCAAATACGATGAGAAGGGTAACAAGATTCAGGAAAACAAGGAGAGGTGCAAGCTAGTCAAACAGTTCGCTCTTTCTAAGATGTCCAACGCATTCTGGAAATACAAGCAAAATCTAGCCCATGACTTTGTCAAGCAGGGCAAGACTCCGGATTTCAAAGGATAATATGAGAAACTGCAACATGATTGGCCAGAATTTGTGAAGCAAAAGAAATCGGAGCAGTTCCTTGAAATATCGAAAAAAATAAGGATAATGCGGCCAAGAAGGAGTACAATCATATTATGGGGCCAGGAGGGTATCGCTTTTGGCAGCCTAGGTGGGAGAAGATAGAGAACGAGCTGAGGGCGCGAGGAATCCGTCCGAGTACGGAGGGATGGGACCCAAGGGCCAAAAGCTGGTGGTACGGGCATGGGGGATCGCTGAACCCGGAGACAAGGGAGTGTGTTTATCGGGGCAAAATAATTAAACCCACCCAAAAGCTTATTGAGGCAATGAGGGATGCTCAAGAGGGGAGGATCAAGTTCAACAGAGAGAACGACGCCCTGACAAAAGCCCTCGGGAATCCTGAACACGGAGGACGTGTACGAGGCATGGGGCCCATTCCGTGGAAACTAGGGTTCCCCGAACGATGACCCGTACGGTTACGTAAGCCGTAAGAGAAAGATGGATCGGGATGCAGATGTTGTGGCGCAGTTGGTATCGGAAATGGATGTGATGAAGAAAACCGTGAGTGTACTAGTAGCCGAAAGAGATGCAGCTCGGGCGCAGCATGAAGATCATCCAATGGATCTCGGAAGCCAGCAGCGGAGAAGAAGCAGCGTGGCTTCCACGGAGGCCTCACCGGCTGGTGCACCGACGATCGAAATTATCGCACCGGAGCCTCGGTGGTCGAAATTACTGCACCGGAGCCTCCTCGCTACCCCGTGGACGATATAAAGGAGATGAAAGCATGTCATCTCGTATTATCCTATCGGGAACATGTCAATGAAGGTAGCCATCGGCAGTGCTTTACCACCTGGAGCACTCCACCACAACAACCCCATTCAAGATGGCTATGCTCGTGTCACGGTGGAGGAGATAGTCCAAGGGTTTGAGGACCTGGACATTGACATTGCTACACCTGAAGGGGCGAAAAGACTTGGAGATGTCAAGCGCCAGTTCATTCTATGGCAGAAGAAGTTTATCAAGTTTCCAGGCGAGGCGCCAACAAGTCCACCCCCCTACGGTGGTGGTGGTGGCGGTGGCGGTGGCGGTGACGGTGGCGGTGGTGGTGGTGGTGCTTCACCTACACCTCCTTCACGTCAGCCGACGCCGCCCCCCAATTCACCTCCGGCGGGTAAGCAGACGCCGCCCCCGGTCCTCGTCCGGCGGGTGATCAGACACCGCCCCCCAATCCACCTCCGGCGAAGAAGCGTAAGCAGTCCCGGGTTATTAACCCGGACCCTTATGTACCTAGAACCACAAAGGTACCGGAGCCATCACTGAAGCCTCTCCCCACAAGGCCTTGGGAACGTAGTGCCGAGGAAGTCGACGCACACGCGGCTGCTGATTATGAGAAATGGAAGGCGGACTGCAAGAAGAAAAGAGAGCCCGAGCCCAAGCAAGTATTTTCTGACAAGGAAAAGAGCTGGGCTAAGTCATTTTTGAACACACCGTCCCAAGCCGCGAAGAATCTGCCTGACGACTATTTACGTGAACTTCGTAGGCAAGCACTCGCGTTCAAGAGGAACCAAGAGTTGGCGGAGAAGAAAGCCTTGGAGGAGGCCGAGAAAAATTAGAAAGGGGGAAAGAAGTTGCCCAGCTCGGGGAACAAAGTAAACAATCGATCGCCCCGCTCATAGTGCAAGCCGCCGGTCCGGATGCCCCCGATATCATAGCAGCTGCGGCATCACATGGATTGACTGTAACGAGTGCCAGAGAACAAGCGGCCGACTTAGGTATCACTCTTCGTGCACTCGTTAGGCCTTGATGAGGCGCCAATGAAGGACGTAGTATTTACATATGTGAAGAATGGCCCTCTCGTCGAGCCTGCGCAGGAAGAGGATCTACCGCGACAAATGAAAGGTCTGCTAAATTGGTACAAGGGTTACATAAAACTTAAAAACGCCAAAGACTATATTTATGCGGAAGTTAGATATGAGCATCACTTCAAACATTACTATATAGCAATTCATCGGAGTGAATTGTTCCAGCTGTTCAATCTGCGCGAGCTCGACAAATCTATCATCGACTTGCTACGTTCGTAAGTGATTTATTAATTTCTACCCCATCTCTCGTTCATTGCCTGCACTATATATATATATATATATATATATATATATATATATATATATATATATATTGTCCTAACTATCTTGTTGTGTACGCTATTATGCAGAATGAAGAAGCGGGAAATGCGAATAAGGAACATCCATGATGTTGGGTTCATTGACCCACAAATCGTTAATTCATATGTGTTAGAACACCACCCCGCCGACGTGGAGGATGACCTGTGGCGGTTTTTTAGAAAACAGGAACTCAAAAGTGATATTCTATTTCCTTACCATTTTCGGTGAGTGTTTCTGTCTTGAGCACATTCTCTTTTGTTTACTCCATGCATGGTATGTGGCTAATCGATGAGTTATGCATGATTGTGCATGTATCGTGTCCGCAGGTTCCACTGGATTCTTATGGTAATTCAATTTCACACCTCCACAGTTCTCGTCCACGACTCTCTGAATATGGATCCGGCGCTTTGGGCCGACATGAGAAAAATGATGCAAAAGTAATTATTTTCATTCATTTGCGCTCTATATCGATCGGCCTATTTCATTCATCATTTCCTAATATCAAGTAACTAATTAATAACTCTCTTGTTCATTTAATTTTCTTTGCCTCGTAGGGTTTGGAGACGGTTCGTAGATCAAAAGGTCGGTGAATTCAAAAAAGAGGAACAATTTAAAATGGCAGTGCGGACGACTGGGGATATTCAGCCACCGGGGACCAATCTATGTGGATACTGTGTTTGTGAGAGGATCCGGAGATACTGCAATGAGCGGGACCAGAAGTGTGAGAACAACATCATGAGGAATAACCTCCGGAAGACGCTTAGTCCAGAAGCTCGCTTCCGACCACTTCAAGATGAACTAGCTGGATGGTTGGCGAGGGAAGTCATCGATCCTAGAGGAGAACACTATGTAGAGGACGTAGAACTTCATATGCACTAAATTATGGATGGAAACTTGTTCAAAATTGTATATGGTCATCCGATATTGAATATATATTGTATATTCCTCTTGAATTCTTTTTGGTTCTAATTTCAAATTTGTTTGAAATTGTACATTCATATGCATGTATGTAGTACCGTAGAATATGTGAAACTCCTTCAAAATTAAAACCCAAAAGAAATAAAACAATACAAATTAAAAAGAAACCAGATTTAGGGGGAGGGGGCTAAACCCTAAACCCTGCGGAGGCCTTTAGTCGCGGTTGGCCAGAAGAACCGCGACTAAAGGTCCTCCGCCCTGGCGCTCGCCTGCGGCCCACGTGGACGGGCCTTTAGTCGCGCTACTTTGGTCGCGGTTGCGCAACCGCGACTAATGGCAGTTGCGAACCGCGACCAAAGGCCCTTTTTCCACCAGTGGATTCTGGAATCCTACTCGTGTACGCCAAGTCTGGCCGCCGGACCTGGAACGCGAAGTCCAGCGCCTTATATAAAAGGCTATGGCCGATTGAAAGACCCCCAACCAATCGATCTATCAAACAAATACATCTATTTTTTATGTATCTTTATTTTCTTTATCGTTCTTCTACCACCGAGCCCTAGCAGTCCTAGGGTTTGGCGACCTTTGCCGTTTTGCGCTGAAAAGCGGTCGTCTCTCCTCCACGAAAGCGAGGGGATCTTTGTTGCTTTGCTCGAAAAGCAATCGTCCGTCGTCACGAAAGTACGACAATATCGTGGTGCTGTGCGGCAGTTTTGCGTGGCAACACAAGTGGCGACGCGGCCGACGCCACAGCTTGCTCTAGCGGCGATGGGGAGAGTTGCTACTTGCTGCTAACACCCTTCTCCTTACAACGGGGAAGAGGTCCGCGGTTCACTCGAACGGAAGGCATGTGCTCCGCCGGCGAGATGGGTATTCTCCTGTCCTCCTTTCTTCTTATCTTATCTGATCTCTTATTATGTCCGTTGTCGGAGGTCGGGCGAGATTTTGCCTTTTTGTGTCTATTTTTCACCGATTGTGATTGTTTGGAGCCGCATCAGATGATGTTGATGCTTCGTATGTGGAGGTAGCGATGAGTATGTTGATTTGGGCGTTAGCTAGCCAGATGTTAGGGTTGATTGTTGATTTGTATATGTATCTTTAGCTAGCAGGATCAGGTCTTCCTGCAGCGGCCAGCCATGGCCGATCCAGCTTCTCCACCCTCTTCAAACCTAGTCTGCTTGATTCATATTTTTTGTTCCGACCTTCTCATGTATATGTTCATGTGTCGTGTAGTTCAGTTGATTGGTGTAGATGTCCTAATCGATTTCTTGCTCACGTCTGACGTTTATGGCTTGCAATTTCACATCTAACTTGTGGTCTGCAATTTTCTTTCCATTCTTGTCACCGCTCACAGATTGTCATGTGTATAGGAAGTGATAGTACTACTATGCAACACGAGACGAGAGAGTTATAAAACCAGAGGCAAGTATGATCAGTAGAGGATACAGTGACAAGATGTATGGTCCTCTGTAAACCGCTTGTGTCCAGTATTGTTTCTTAGATCCAATTATATTTTAGTTGTGTAACCTCCAGTAGAGAATTAAACATTCTATTTTTTCTTCAGCAGCAATACTATTGTTGCTTCTGTTCCAGTATTCGATGTGTGAGAGTTTTAAAAATAGGCTCTGTAACTTTGGATCATCTGTACTTTTGCAATGTTATTTCAGAGTTTTGGGCTTGTAACCTGGTTTTGGTTTCAACCAGAGCAGCTGGAGTGTTGATTGTTAACGAATGACAGACGTTTGTACTACTTTCTCCAGAAAATTAAAATTCGAATATAGAATAAATTCTTTGTTCTGTTTTAGGTGGAACAGAGACTCCATGTGGAGAGCCAAGGGTGCCAGAAATGCCTTGGATCAATTAAGAGGGTTTGATTTATTTCCTAGAAGCTTGGTGGTAGTAGAAACTAGGTGATATCTTTTTGGTTTGGAGTCGGTCACAAGTTTATTGTGTACTGGATTAGGATGTTGTGTGTAAGTAGATTAGGTGCTCCTAATACTGGTACGTTTGACAAGTTCTGATACCTGTGTTGCAGCCCATATATCATTGCTTTATCCACTGACTGTCCAAGTATTAGGTGCAGTAGCTTTTATTTCTTACTCACCTTTCTTCAGTCTTCAATATTTTATACCATATGTCTTTATTCCTCCTAATTTTCTTCTCCCAGTTTTATCTCAGGTTTTTCTTTCTTTAAGTATTTCAGTTTCACTATTATTCTACTGTCTCTCAGTATTTCAGTTTGCTTTGAAAACTGTCCTCCATTTTCCTGTCTATAATTCCTTTAGTCATCATTTTCAAAACAAATACTTCTCCTTTCATTTCTTCTTTTATTCCTTGGTAGATTATATTTGTTCATTTGCTCCTTTTTTTTCGTTTCTCATTTACTCAGCATCTTATTTTCATTTCCTCAGCTTTTCAACATCTTGACACATCTTATTAGCTCAGCTTTTCATTGTTCAATAATTTTACTTTGTTGTCGGTGATGGTTCAGTTTTGTCATCCTTTATTATTCAATCTTTGTGTTTATCTTATTCCCTCTACCTTCATTCCTCAAATTATGTCATCATTTTCTCCTTTTTAGTATTTCAGTCGTTCGTCTTTCAGTCTGAGTTTCAGTTTCCAACAATTTCATTGTTCTTCTTCAGTTCTTGCCTCAGTTTAGGAAATATTTCCTCAGTTTTACTTTTTTAGTTTATCTCATATCTTCTGTAATATTTCCTCAGTATTTTTAAATAATACTTGTTGAATGCTTCTTCATTCCACTTCTCTCCGTTTCAGTTTTTCAGTTCTTAGTTTTGAAAATTATTTCCTTGATCGCATGTAGTCTTTCAGTCTTCTTCATTTTGTCTTTTAGTTATCTTTGCTATGTTCCTTATTTCCTCAGCTACTCAGTGTCTCTGCTTCAGCAGTGACATTGTCTCTTTTCACTGTCTCAAACTCTCTGTTTGCATTCCCAACCGGATCCATTCCAACCTACATGTGCCACTCCAGCTACTGCAAAAATCAGGCGCCAACAGTAGCCGATGTACTCCTCCTCAAGGTAGCTCTCTCTCCAATGCTCTCTGCCTATATTTATGTCTCTCTCTATATGTCTTATGTATCTCTTTATCTCTTCTTATCAGTATTATTTGGTCAGTCCTCTCTATCTCTCAGTTTGTGTGTGTGCTCATTCCTATTTTTTCCTCAGTTTCATGCTCTGCCAGTTCTTCGGTTTCGCAGTTTATTGGTTCATCTTATTTGGTCAGTTCAATTTTATTAATTAATCTTATCAGTGTTAAGTAATCTTCAGTTTTTAGTCATCCTCTAAGTATTCTTTTCTATATAATGAGTTAATGACCTTAGTATTCATCATTTGTAGTCTTTCAGTTTCTCAGATACTCAACATTTTATTTATCAGTGATCATTTGTTGTTAAATGCATTTCTAAGATGTGGTCATATTTAGTATTTGCGCATTCCTCTTCTTAGCCTTGGTTCACGTTTATCTGCCCGCGGGTTCTATTATAATTGCTTGTTCTCCCAGCTTTATTAATCTTCAGTTATTTAGTTTCGCGTGGCTTTAATTTTCATTGTGTCACTTAAGTTTTCAGTTAGGTCAAGTATGACTGGCTTCAGTTCTGTGTACTTTTGATTAGATTCAGTTCTGTATAGTCAATTAGTGAACTGAACAACCATACTTAATGTATAGTCATAGGGATTTACACTTACCCAAAACCTAGATAGTATTGCTCCACACTGGCGGTCGTTATAATGAAAAATCCTACCACTGTACGTCTTATAATTAGCCACTCCTTCATCTGGGTAGTGCTCAGTTAGATGTTTTTGTAGCAAATCTTTAAGATTTATTTCCGGCTTTCTTGTGGTCAGGCACAAAACCTGTAAGGAAACACAGATGAATAAATCTTGAGAAGCAACTTGGCCCACAACAGAAATTTGTAGCAGCTCCCAAACCCGCTGTCACTACCAAATCTGGTAACTGTTACTTGGTTCATCAATTTTTAGTTTACTTTTTCTAGAAGAGTTTGTCATGTAGGTTTTATTTTACACAAGCACTTTGTGTTCTTAGATTTCCCTCTCTTTAAATTTCTCTCTTGTTTCTTCTGTCCTCATTGTTATTAGTAGTGGCATTGATCACCGTATGTTTGATGCCCATGTAGTGGGAATTTCTCACCATTGTGTTCATAGACATCTACCATTACTGCTACCTGTAGTCCACTTATGTTCTATTTCTCTCCCTGTATATGTTCTCTGTTGTTCAAGGCTGTATGTTGTATTTGGTAGGTCACTCTTTCCACCGAGAATATGACACAATTTGCAAAATTGTACATGACAAAGCACATTATCTAGTGACCCTCCAGAACATCAGTTTGTCCCATTCGTAAACTTCATGATTCATATGGTAGTATGGTACAACACGAAACAGCTTCATGCACCAATGTATTAAATGCTAGTTAGCTTGGTTTCTTCATATTATATTTGCTAAACTTTACTTTTACTATCTGTATTAGTATCAAAGAGTGGGTTTTGTTCTTGTTTTAGTTCAGTATTTACACTTATTTTTTGTTGATTGCTGGGATAGTTTACACAGATGAAAGTACAGCTAAAGAAGAGTATAGAAAATGAGGTCTTAATACAGGTGTCTAACTCCAGCCCTCATCTCAGTTTTGCATCTGCTAGTCGTTTTGAATTTGACAGAACAAAATTCATGTTTTGGCATCACAGGGAATTCAGGAGCATATCTTGAACGGCAGAGAATCTCCAAATTGAAGTAGATTTTCTTCCGGAACCTGTTTGTCCTTCTCCTTTGGTGCTGGAAGTCCTAGATCTGATTCTTCCCCGTCTTTTTCCCTCCATTTTTGTCGTTGTTGTGGGAGTTCTCCATCCTGATCTTCCAGAAAGAAACAACCTGGTCGTAGTTTTTGCGTGGAAGGGGTGGTTGAGCTCGGTGTTATGGGCTTACAGGTGTTCCATGTTCCAGTTTTGTGGGTCGTGCATGTTGTAGGCATCAGGATTCAGGACACATGAATTGGGCTTACACCGCTGTAACTGAGTAACTCAATGTGGGCTGAGAGTGAGCCATTGTAACTTAACTTGGGTTGAGACAGTGAGCCATTGTAACTCAACGTGGACTCAAAAAGTGAGAATCGCAAACTGATCTATACTAAAGAAATTCTGTCTGTTTTCTACCACTGAAAACAAACACTTTTTTTGGTTAATTGCATTATTTTTAATGGATGTTTTAGTAGTACAGTTGTCACATTCTTATTGGTTCCGGAAAAGTGCCTGTTACTGAATTGTAAAACAGACGGCTGTTGTATAGGCACTCCCTAATAAACAGCTGTTTGTTTTGCAATTGGTGCACAATCACATTTTTCACCGTCGGATCTCTACGACGAATCTCAGCGCCGTGAGCCTGTCTTTATCTCATTTTCTGTGGCGTGTCCGCCCGCGTTGGCCGAGTCAACGAAGCAGCCTTTGAGTCTTTTTTTTTCATTTCCTTGTCTTCCTCGTTTCGTTCGGGAGAGGCCTAAGGCAACGCTGCAGCCTGCTCAGCCAGTGTCGGAGGTAGCGTCAACGGGAAGAGCGGTGCCCCCGCAACCGGCGCTATAGGCGATGGAGAGAGGTGCCGCTCGCGTCCCTCCTCGAAGTAGGACGAAGAGATCGTAGATTAGCGAGCTTGCAGGGCATACGCGCCATCGGGGAGACGGGTATTCAATTATTCATCTGGCCTTCTTCCTCAGTCGCTTGAGTTGTCTGATTTCAATATTTCATTATATTATCTTGTACGCGTGGACCATGGTGCATTTGTTGTGGACTTGTGGTATCTCCGTAGCATTGTCGCTAAGATCTCAGAATTCAATGAAGATATATTCTGCAGGGTTAGCTCGTATTTTTTGGTGAGTGCGGCGGATGTAGTTGGAGAACTCGGATTTTGATATGTTCTCAGTTTCTCAGATCCTGTATCGTTGATGTCAGGGACAGAATAATATAAGTTTGGTTGATCACCATGTCAGGATCGTCTGCTGAAGCCATCGTGAAACAGACACTTCTTCAGTTAACAGACGGCGTCTGACTGTAATTCCTTTTTTGAACCTGGGTTTCCCGCGCTAATCGCGTTTATCGTTGTAATAAGCTAAACTTAACTCTAAGTGTGGTCCTGCTCTAGGTTATAAAGGGCAGGAGTGGGTGGATGGGAGGCACACTATGAATAAACCCTAAACTTTGCGTACCCCTTTGCCTCTCTTCTTCCTCATGGCAGCGCCGCCGGAGCGCCTGTCTTCCGCCTTCCGTTCGACGAACCCCTAACTCCTCGCTCGGATCCTGACAAGGTGGTATCAGAGCAGACGGCTCTCGGACCCCAAGCCGCACCGGCGGTGTTTACCCTCCCTCCCATCCCAACTCGCACCTCCGGCAGGCACCTTCCACCCACCCACCCACTCTCCTTACCATGGCAGGCAGGCCTAGATCCAGGACCTCGTCTCGATCTCGTCACTCATCAAGGGATCACAGCAACGAAGATGCCCCAGTCCTTGGATCTGCTTCGACAACAGATGCCGAGCTCGCCGCGCTCAGAGCTCAGCAACGCCAGGAACGGGACGCGCGATCTGTAGGACGGCGCCTCCGCAACTACCAGGCGGAGTCCACAGCTTCCATCAACATGCTCACAACCCAGATGGGTAGCATGGTGGCGCTGATGGAGCGCATGCAAACAAGCATCGACAAGCTTACTACGCCAGAAGGTACTTCCCAACTCGATACTGGCCAAGTTACTACCTTTGTGACTCCTCCTCCACGTCCAAGCTCAAACCTTTCACCTATCCCGGAGGTTCCTACACCACAGGACACACCACCTACACAAAATCCACCTCCTTTTCCACCCAACCTGGGACGCCTAACGCCTGCCCAACTGCCGCTACCACCAAGCACGCAGGATGCTCGACAAAAAGCCGTGAGCACGGAGAGCGAGTCCATCGTGTCCACCACCATGGCAGCGTCCTCGCGGCAGATCCAAACTCAACGCACAAACCCCACCACCCAACCCCATTACTACCAGCCTATGCCTACCACCCAAAACCCCACGCCACCACCAAACCCCACCGCCACCCAGCACAACCACCATGCCGGTCACAACACCCAGCCACAGCCACCACTTAGCCAGCCACTACACCAAACCATGCCATACACCCACAACCATTCTCCAAACCAATCCTTCCCACAAACCCGATTTCAGACACAGCATACCAACAGTGACTTGCACCTACGTACACCCCATGTGGAGTTGCCGATCTTTACCGGCGAAGCACCTAGAGCTTGGTTACTGGAGTGTGAGGATGTGTTTGAATTGGTCGACATACTGTGGCCAACGAGTTAAGTGGGGATTGGCTCACATCGAGGACAGGCAAAAACATGGATCAGCAGTTCGGGGTTGCATTTGCGGACACTGACACAGCGGGAGCTCAGCCAGGTGCTGATTGATCGATTTCCTGATGCAACAGCTAATGATCCGATGGATCAGCTACAATTGCTCAAGCAGACCACCACTGTGAACGCATATATTGATCAATATGAGCAGTGGATGACACAGATGAAAAGAGAGCGCAGCTACTTGCCACAAGATTTCTTTGTGGATCGATTCACTAGTGGACTTAAAGACAGTATCAAGCATCTAGTGCAATGTCAAAAACCTGAAACTCTACTCTCAGCTTATTGGTATGCAAGAAAGTATGAGCAAGCTTACCTCCTGAATGTCAAGAAGCAAGCCCCGGCTGCAGTCATTCCTAGACCTTTTCCTCAACAGCAAAACCAGAGACCAGCCATTCCTCGAGACAACAGAAACAGGGGACCAATCAACAACAGGGGCCCTAGGATGTGTTGGTACTGCAATGAAATTTTTTTCCTGGGTCACAGATGTCCTCAAATGCAAAGGACCCTGAATATGATTGAGTTGCAGGGATATGATGATGATGAAGAAAATCCAGGACCTCTATTGATAGATCCTCCTCCACCAGCAATACAACAAGTTTTAGTATTGCCTGAACAGGCCCCAATTCCACAGCCAGACATACCACCACAAGCTCAAGTTCCTGATGAAGTAGCAATGTGCATATCTGCAGCAGCTTATAGTGGCAGTCCAAGTGACTCTACAATCTCACTTCTCCTCAAATTCGATGAAGGCACGAGCGAGTGGCACTAGCAGATACTGGCAGCACAAGTACATTCATGGACTTGACCTTTGCACAGAAGCACAAAATCCCATTAACAGCAACTGAAGAAAGGACAGTTAAAGTGGCAGGTGGTGGAATACTATCCTCTGGGTTTATAGCCTACAATTGCCCTTTTACTGTCCAAGGAACTAAGTTTGTAACAAATTTCCGAATCCTAGAGCTGCAAGGAGCTGATGTCATACTGGGAGTAAACTGGTTTAAGCAGCACAACCCAATCACTTTTGACTTTGTTGAAAGGAAACTCACTATTGGTGTTCGGGAGAAGATATTAACATTTCATGATCACCTCCTCCCTACTGACAAGCTGCTCATATCCTCTGATCAATGCTGTAAGCTGTTGGCACAAGGAGCAACTGGTTACTTATTGTGCTATACTCAAATGGAGGAAGATCAACAGAACACCACATCTGCAACCCCTGTATCTGATGCTGTCAAGGAGCTCTTACTGCAATTCAGTGATATATTTGAAGCACCAAAAGGGCTACCCCCTCCTAGGGAGCAAGATCACCACATTCCTTTACTGCCAGGGAAGCAGCCACCAAATATCAGGCCCTACAGAATGTCTCACAGCCAGAAGACTGCTGTGGAGCAAATCATTCAAGAAATGTTGAAAAATAAAGAAATCAGACTAAGTACCAGCCCCTATTCTTCTCCAATTCTCTTGGTCAAGAAAAAGGATAAATCTTGGAGGCTTTGTACTGATTTTAGAGGACTCAATGAGCAAACAATCAAGAACAAGTTCCCTATCCCTGTGATTGAAGATTTATTGGATGAACTACATGGATCACAATTCTTCTCTAAGTTTGACCTCAGGTCTGGTTATCACCAAATCAGAATGCATGAACCTGACATAGAGAAAACTGCCTTCTCCACTCATTTGGGACATTATGAGTATCTTGTCATGCCATTTGGGTTATGCAATGCACCTGCCACATTCCAGCAGCTCATGAACACTATTTTCTCTCCTTATATCAGAAAATTTGTTCTGGTTTTCTTTGATGATGTGCTGGTCTATAGCAAGAACAAGGAGGATCATATACAGCATCTCCAGGTTGTACTCCAAGTGTTTAGGGAAAACAGCCTCAAGGCCAAGCTAGCTAAATGCAATTTCGAGCAACCTCAAGTGGAATACCTGGGGCACATCATTTCTGGTCAGGGAGTTGCCACTGACCCCTCCAAAATACAGGATATTGTTAATTGGAAAACTCCACAAACAATCAAGCAGTTGAGAGGATTTCTGGGTTTAGCTGGTTACTACAGGCGATTTATCCCTCACTATGCAGTGATCTGCCAGCCCTTGCACCAGGCACTCAAGAAAAACTCTTTCTCTTGGGGAGTGGACCAACAAGCTGCATTTGAAAGACTCAAGCAAGTCATGTCTAACCCCCCACTGTTGGCCTTACCAGACTTTACCATTCCTTTTGTCCTGGAAACTGATGCTTGTGACACTGGTTTGGGAGCTGTATTGATGCAAGAAGCTAGGCCATTGGCTTATTTCAGCCGTGCTTTAGGCCCCAAAAATGCAGCTCTATCAGTATATGAAAAAGAAGCACTAGCTATCCTGGAAGCACTGAAGAAATGGAGGCACTATTTCCTGGGCAACAAATTGGTAATCAAGACTGATCAATGCAGCCTTAAGTACTTGGCAAGCCAAAGATTATTGGAAGGAATCCAGCACAAGCTCATGCTGAAACTCCTGGAGTTTGATTACTCTATACAATATAAGAAGGGCATCGACAACTCAGCTGCCGATGCATTATCAAGGAAATATCAACTCGTAGACATAGGGGAAGAACAGGGCAACTGTCAGGCACTAGCTGTAGCTGTTCCATCATGGACCAAGGATATTACCAATTCTTATCTGGGTGATGACACTAGTACCAAGCTGCTACAGGAGATAACTGTCAATCACAATTCCCATGCCCATTTCTCAGTTCAGTCTGGGATTCTCAGATATAAGGGAAGATTGTATATTGGAGCTGCTACTGATCTCAAACAGAAAATATTTGATACATTCCACTCCTCAGTCTTTGGAGGGCACTCGGCACTAGAGTAACATACCATAAGCTCAAGCACATTTTCTACTGGCCCAAGATGAAACAGTTTGTGGCTGATCAAATTGCTGCTTGTCCAGTTTGCCAAATATCCAAAACTGAAAAAATACAATATCCAGGACTCTTGGACCCTTTGGATATTCCCAAGCAGAAATGGTCTGAAGTGAGTATGGATTTTGTGGAGGGATTACCTTTGTCTAAGGGAAAGAATGTGATCTTGGTTGTGGTTGACAGACTCACCAAATATGCTCACTTCTTACCTCTGTCTCACCCTTACACTGTTCAAACTGTGGCAAATCTGTTCATCAATAATATCATCAAATTGCATGGGCCTCCCACAGTGATTACCACAGACAGAGACAGTGTTTTCCTCAGTAAGCTATGGAAGGAAATTTTTTCTGCCTTGAAGATATCCCTGCATTTCTCCTCAGCTTATCACCCAGAGTCTGATGGCCAAACTGAGAGGGTAAACCAGTGCATGGAGCAATATCTGGAGGTGCATGGCCTTCCAACAACCAAAGAAATGGATTGAATATCTACCTGCTGCTGAATTACGGTACAATTGCAGTTACCATACTGCCATTAAAATGTCCCCATTTGAGGCATTATATGAGTATGCTCCTCCCTCCTTACTGAGCTACCAGCTACATTGTCACCGAAGCTCAGGAAACTCTACAGGCAAGAGAAAAAATGATACTCACCCTGCAGCACAATCTGGCCAAAGCACAGTCAGCAATGAGGAAGTATGCTGATCAAAAAAGAACTCCCAGATCATTCCAAGTGGGTGACATGGTTTATCTCAAAATGATTCCCCAAAGAGAAACAGCTCTCGGCCAAGGAAACCCACTCAAGCTGGCTTCTAAGTGGTATGGGCCGTTCAAAGTGATTCAGGCAGTGGGCAAACGCGCTTACAAGCTACAGCTACCAGAGGGCTCTCGGCTTCATGATGTCTTCCATGTCAGCCACCTCAAAAAGCATATTGGCCCCAAAGCAATTCCTTCCACCAGTCTGCCATTGGTCACATGCTCAGGTATGATCAAGTTTGCACCTGTATCTGTCCTGCAACGTCGACAGGTTCCACGGCGCGAGGGCGACTATGATGTTGCGGTTCCCCAGTGGTTGATCAAGTGGGAAGGCATGACAGAAGATGAAGCAACATGGGAGGACGCGGACTTCATCACGAAGACATTCCCGGCGTTCAAGCCCCGAGGTCTTGTCTCAAGGGGGGCAATGTCGGGATCGTCTCGCTGAAGCCATCGTGAAACGGACACTTCTTCGGTTAACGAGACGGCGTCTGACTGTAATTCCTTTTTGAACCTGGGTTTCCCGCGCTAATCGCGTTTATCGTTGTAATAAGCTAAACTTAACTCTAAGTGTGGTCCTGCTCTAGGTTATAAAGGGCAGGAGTGGGTGGATGGGAGGCACACTATGAATAAACCCTAAACTTTGCGTACCCCTTTGCCTCTCTTCTTCCTCATGGCAGCGCCGCCGGAGCGCCTGTCTTCCGCCTTCCGTTCGACGAACCCCTAACTCCTCGCTCGGATCCTGACACACCAAACATCCATGTGTTGATCAGGCACGCAGAGCTGTGGAATTAGCCAGCAAGCTGCCTAGGGAATTGGGTGGTAAACTGACTGCTGCACATATTACCTTTGGGACTCTTCTGTTTCAGGCCTTTCTGTGAAATGAGAATACGTTACTCTTGGGAGTTGTAAACCATGGAGTGAGAATCACGCAAAATTTCTAACATGGACAGAGTAATGTGTCAAACTCAGTGAGTGTACTGTACTAACACTACATAGCCGTCTAATAAACTTGTACAATCAGTCATTTTCTTAAGTTATTTCAGTCATTTTCGGATTTCTAAGTCATGTTATTCAGTCTTTTTTGTTGTTTAGTCTTTCCATCTTCATTTCTTTCAGTCTTAATTTTTTCAAGTCATGTTCTTAAGTTGTTTCACTCTTTCTGTCCTTGGAAGCCTGCGAATGAAGAACTCACAAATCTCAGTGTTCTTCACTGTTTCATTCTTTAGTTATCTTTTTTTTCTTCATTATTTCTATCCAGCTTGCTGTTATTCAGTTTTAGTCATCTCACTCTTGTTCATATTCATTATTTCAGTATGCATTCTCATTTTTGTTCTTCATTCATTCTAAGTCTTCTCAATTTGATTCTTCATTCTTTGAGTTAGAATTCTAAGTTTTTTATTGTCTCAGCGATCATTTCATTGTTTCAGCTTTTCAGTGTACCATTCTCTCGATTGCTTCAGTTCCTCACCCTCATTTTAGATCTTCGGTACTTCATTGTTTTAGTCATTATAGTGCAAAACTAATAGAAAATTATTTGAGAGTTTCAGCAAAATGGCCTGCTATACAGTGTAAAACTACTTGAAGCTTATTTTAGAGTTTCAGCTTTTAATTTCTCAGATTTTCATTGTATTATTCCCTTGATTGATTTAGTTTCTCACTCATATTTTAGATCTTCATTACTTCTGCGATTAAATCTTTATTTCAAAGTTTCAGCTATTCATTTCTCAACTTTTCATTGTATCATTCTATCCAACACTTGTACTATATTTAAGATTGATAGCCGGTTCCAAGATCGGGCAAAGGAGGAGGGTCCACATTTTTTAGTTTATCTTTTAGTTAGTAGTTATTTGTTTGCCAAGCTCATTGTTCTCAATCATTGTTTGTTATGCAGAGAGAATCAATGGGATCAAAGCTGTGAAGCGGTAAGGCAGAAGTTGCATTTTATCGTTGGTGAGATGTCTATGTCATTTGATTTCATTTCTTGGTACTTCCTTTTCAGCACTCATGCTCACTTTTTCATGAATACACTGTCCGCATCAGATTTAGAGTGAGAAGAAAGTGGAAGGAGAGAATCTCTCTCTATGTGGTGTATCATTTTATTTTCATCAACCTAAGATGAAAGTTTCAGAGTTTATTTATCATTTTCAATGTTCATTATGTGTATCAGTTCCATAAATACCGTTTTGATTTCCATGGGTCATCTTCAATATCTTCATGCCCAGTGTTGTGATGTTGTTTCAATTTATTTTTGAAAGGTTAGTTTTTGTATATTCAAATGGAAAGGTTCTGGATTTATGCGATGGTTTAATTATATACCTAGATGAGCCTTTGTCTTTAGGGTATGTTGAACTTCCAGATGGTCCTTCATTACTCCTGAATGGGTCAACCTACATAATTTTTTTTTACAGCGGGTTAGTCATATGCATTATCTTTCTGATATTTTCATTTTTGTTTCTATCAGATTGCTTAGACGAGCTTTGTATGGATATATTTAACCTTGAAACATATATGTTTCGGCTTGGTAGCTTGTGCCAAGCACATATTGCTCTGAGCAGTAGCTAGCTTCCATGTATTGTCATCTGATGATGACGAACTACGGGTATCTTTCTGCAGTTATTGTTTGCATGGTAATCATTTTAGAGGCAAAAACAAAACAAAAGTTACTAAAATTTTCAAAATTTAGTCTTTGCATTAGTGTTTTTACCTGGATATGTGCAATATCAGATGAGTAGTTTATGCCAATATCACCTCGTAGCCGACATGTATGAAAATATATAAATACTTGTACTGCAGCCCTCTTACCTTGAGTTGAGAAAAAAATAAGAATGTGCTGTGTACCCGTGGACTTTTGTTTCGAAATGGGGAAAAAATCCCCTAGCTTCTGCATTCAAGGGATGCACACGGATTTTTTTATTAGATTATTCACAACATCTTACAAGAGCAATACAAAAGATTAAACTTGAAGCAACCTCGCTAAACCTATAGAGGGATGAAGGGGGTGACAATACACCAACTCACATCATCCAAACAACCAAATGTCTTCCCAAGCCGCCCAATAGCAGGTGAGAAGCACATCCAGTCAAGCAGACTCTCAGCGTACGCCACAGAAATCGCTACCGCCGTCTTCCTCGCACCCATCTTCAAGAGGGATCACCGCATTGACCTTGTCAGACATGCCGTCGATGTCACCATGATGCCAGACAGCTCCACCATCCTGCACGTGTCCTGCAGTCCGCGCCCGTCTTCGATACCCTGCAGCTCCACGCCGCCGAGAATCATCAACGTCAACGTGGTAGATGAACACCACTCCACTAAAGATCCACCTCCATCCAGCCGCAGCTCCAAAAATGATGCCCCAAGAGGTAGAACGATGCAGGAAGCGCTGTCATCATCCGATCCGGGAGACCCGAATCTAGGGTTTCCCCCGGAGCAGCACGTGTGAGTAACCGCAGACTGCGACGAAGATGCCTTCAAGAAGGAAGAAATGCTTAACGCCGCCATCGCCCGCCAATCGTGGCACGGTTTTCACTGACAGCCGCAAGTCCCTAACTCGGCAAGAGCCAGCGTAGACGCCAGCAAAGATGATGCCTTCGCAAGGGAAACGACGCCAATAGCCGCTGCCATCATCCGCCAAGAACGACGTCAAGGCGCGGTTTTCACCGGTGGCCCCTTCACCGCTAGCTCCTCGTCGACTAGATCTTCATCGCCGGAGTAGATAGATCTCGTGATCCGCCACCCCAGGAACCAGCCGACCACCTCCGGCGAAGGAGGAGGCCACCACCACCATGCCAAGGACAGTCGCCCATGGCGTCCTCGTGCCTCGGAATGAGCCCAGAAACATGCACGAAGGTGGCATCGTTGTGACCGCAGCAGTATGATCGCAGCCCACCCGAGCCTGTCAAGTCCAGAAACATGCACGAAGCCGGCATCGTTGTAACCGCAACAGTATGATCTCAGCCCACCCGAGCCCGTCAGGACCCAGATCGGACCCGAACCATCGCCGCCGCCAGCCAAACGATGGAGATCCTCTCCCTCCTCTGGTCACCGCCGCTCCATGGCACCGCCGTCGACAGCCCGGTGCGGATCACCGCCGTCGGAGACGCAAACCCGCGCCCCCACGGATGCCTTAGCCGAGGAAGTCCGCCGCCGCTGCCACGCCTCCGGGGCTTTGCCCAATATGCATACGACATACCCTTTAAAAATGGGTAGAATTTCACTTCCCGACCTCTGCACCAACCAGGGATGCACACAACCATTTGGCATGAGTACCAGGTCTAGCCCGGGCCTCAAGTATAAATAGGAACCTAAATTCGCGTCCGTGAGGATTTAAACTCAGGTGCTGGGTTTGTACATCCATTCTCCAAACCAGTTGAGCTAGGCTCACTTCCTATTAGTTTGATTTGCATGTGGTGACAGGCTGATGGTTTAGCCAGACCTTGTATTCTTCATAGTTTGATTTCAGGAATGAAGCTGTTCCGCTTGCTTGCGGTGGAGAAACATGTTAACATGTAAGGCCCATTCTTTAAAAGTTAAGTAGTTTAGATCTTTGGTTCATGCATTACGCAAAGGACATGACTAATACACACAATGGGTTATGTGTTCAGTAGTTTGAGTTGTGACTTGAGTGGCTGCAAGTGTCCTCGGCATGGTTATATCAATCAGCAATATATCTCTATGTTGATCTTTAAGTAAGCACCAGCAAGGTCATCGCTGTCAGACTCAAGGAAAGATTCAACAGTCTGGAAGAGGGAGTGCAAGCAGCGCAGCGGCATCAAGAGTGGTATGTTGGCGCCCTCACACTGATCGAGTGTGCTTGCCGACGTTGCAGCTGAGAGTGTGAGCATGACCTACATGTCCTGATGTACGCAGGTCTACACGTCCTTTGCAAAGCTGCCTCCATGCAATGCAATGTTCATGGTTGACTTTAGCTCGCTTGCTAGCTTGCTTCCTCTTGCTAGCTAGCTTCTCACAAATGGAAGGCTAAAGACTGCTATTAAGCGAACTACATAGTTTCTTGAATTCTAAGTAGGTTTTCTTCCTGGACATGTTTCTCCCTTTCTCTGGTGCTTCCATTCAAGATCTGAATTATGTCTCTCTTTCTCTTATTTTTCAGTAGATTTCGCTTGATCTTGATCTCCTAGGAGGCTAGGACAACTCAGCGGGATCTTGGGAGTGGAAGGGGTGTGCAGACTGCGTGAGGTACTGAGGTGTTCTCCTGCTGGAGAAGAATGTCGGCCTGATTCTTGTTGCGGTTCTTTTATCAGTTATGTATTGGTCCTTCTTAGCAACAAGTCGTAGCTATTTAGGAGTGTGGGCTGAGGGAAGAAGTGTCTGTTTTTTTTTTTGAACAAAGAGGGGTCTAGAAGACCCCAGATGCTGCATTATATTATAAAAGACGGTGGGTACATTTTACAACAAGGACAATGCAAGAAAGAAAATAGAAACTGGTCCTTGGAATTTAACAGAAAGACCCTGCTAATAAAATTAGAAAGCAATCAAGTGCAAAGTCTTCTCCACCGTTGTCGATGTCGTCGGAGTCTCGCATCCGGCCTCCTGCAACCAGCAACCGGGGACGAACCACTTGGTGGCTAGGAGGAGTGTAGCGCCAGCCAAGGACTCCATCAAGGGCCTCCGTCTTGGAGGTTGAGGTAGCGCCGTCGAAGCAGCGATAGAAGTGGCCATCAAGAAGGCCGCAGATCATGGCGACACTCAGGTCAGCCATGTGATGAGCTCGAGGCTGGAGGGCCGCCTTTCGGCCATGGGAAGCAGAGGCAAGACAGCTCCAACCGTCACAAGTCCCCTGCTGAGGAACTCCAGGAAAACAAGCAGCACGATGCAGCAACCCAATCCCCAAACCAGTAGCATAAACCGGGGTATCCATGGTCGCCTGCAAAGATTTATTGAAGAAAAGAAAAGGGGGCAAAGGAGTGGGAGCAGAGGTAGCCGAAGCAGTACCTCGCCATGGACTTGGCCAAGGGGTGCCGGCATGGGATTCGGCCCTAGACGCACACCAATCTTCCACCTTACAGATATGGCCAAACGAAAGAAGGATTGGGTGCAGTTCATAGTCGGATCTTGATCCGACTGCCTCCTTATTATCCGCCAGGGAGAAGAAACAGAGAAGTAAACCTACAGCTATTAAAAGCCAAACCCCCTTCCCACCCATCGCCGGCCACCATGGCCACCGGCGACGAGGGGGAGAGGAGCCGGCTGTGGGAGCTGGAGGAAGAAGCAAGGACGGGCAGCACAGGGGCTGAAATCTCCACAGGGGAAAAGTCGGGTATCAAACCCAGTAAACTTCTTATAGAGAGAAGGACATAACACTCACCCCCAAGAGTAAGCTCAGGAAGAAGTCTCTGTTGAAGATTGATAACGGAATACTGGACCGAAAACAGCCGTTGCAACTCAATGTTTTTTTTGAAACTATTGCAACTCAATGTTGGGGTGAGGGAAGAGGCCGAAATGTGGCTGTTTGGTGAAACTGAAAACATACAGTTTTCTCGTTCTTTTTAATATTTTTGAGTGATACACTTGGCATATTCTTATAGGCTATAAAATGTGTCTGTTTCCAAATTAAAAACAGGCAGCTATTCAATAGTAACTTCCTATTTTTTGTACGGCGAAGAGGCTTGAATTGATTGCGATTCACGGACGAAAGAAGAAATAAAGCTGCAAAGTCAAGCCAAAACAAACTTGGAGTGTAATTTATTGAAATTCGCCATCCCTTGCAAGCACAAGCATTGGGCGCGTAACAATCAATAGTATCCATGCATCTAGTTAGCATTCAAAAGACGGCAGCAACACTCTCCATGGTAGTTGCAGAAGCTCTCATCGAAGCTATGACCAAGCCATTTACAGTTAAGCTTGCAAAAACGATAATCGTCTGGCGTTGGGTGTGGCTTGTTGCAACATAAAAAGCTTCCACACATATAGTCCTCCCTAGTTGTGCCTACGCAAGGAACAAGCATTGGTTACTCGAGAGTGTTTGAAAACCAAATATGAACAGATGGGCGTACGTACCTTCATTGCCCCGAGCTGCATCACATGCCAATGAAGTGGCAGACATCAGGAGAACTACCAAACATAGAACCCTGGTGTTGTTCTTGATAATTTCCATGAGGAGTGGTTCCAAATTTCGTTTTTCCTCGTGTAACAATATGTATTTCTTAGGGTTGATGTTTGTTGTGATATGCCCTTACGGTTGTATTATATAGAGGCATGACGAGATCTTTCCAGATTTCCATTTTGAAAACAAGATATTGAAAGATATTGAGGCATGACGAGATCTTTCCAGATTTCCATTTTGAAAACAAGATATTGAAAGATATATCTGGATAATATCTTTCAATATCTTGTTTTCAAAGTGGAAATCTGGAAAGATATCGTCATGCCTCTATATATAAAAAAAGTACCGCTTCCATGCCTGGCTCGCCCTCCGAGGCCGCTGCTGGACTGCGGACCGCCGGTTGCGGAAAGGGCTGCCATCTCACACGTTGTGCCCTCTCTGCTCCACGGCGAACGAAACCTTAGACCACCTCTCCCTGCAATGCCCCTTCGCCATTGCTATCAGGACGGGCGTGTTTCAGCATGCGAGGATTGGCATCCTGCCACCGGTGGCGGACTCAACCCTCAACTCCTGGTGGCCGACGACGGTGGAGCGCTTGCCTAGCGCCACCTCCAAGGTTGCAAACTCCGCCATCATGCTCACCCTTCGGTCAATCTGGCTTGAGAGGAACGCTCGGGTCTTTGAGGACGTTCATACCACCGCGCCAAGGGTGTTTGCCTTGATAACTGCGGAGTGGGACATGTGGACCTCTTGTAGACGTGGGAGAGGGCGAGGGATAACTTGAGAGGTTTACGGCGCCACTAGGGTGTCCGTGTGGTGGTTTCCCTTTCATGACAAAAGTCAGGGTTGTAACAACATTTCTTCTCCTATTTGCTTAATGAAATGACGCGCAGATGTCCTGCGGGTTCTCGAAAAAAAGAAAGATATTGCATTACTTTCTACACATATTTTAAATTTTTTTAAAAAATGAAACAAAATATTCGCACGTACATATTCATGTGCTATGCGCTCACAAAGTAGTTTCATAAAAAATAAACTTATCATGTGACGTATGTAAAAAAGACAAAATTCAGTGCTTAAAATAATGCTTTTCACAGGATAATTTTTCTCTTTTTTACATAGGTCACAAAAAATATTATTTTTTCGTGAAACTTGACGCACACGCATATATTATGGAGATGTACATGTAGAAATTTTTTTCAAAAATTTTCCAACCTTTGAAATATGTTTTGTTGGTAGAGGGAGCATGTGCACCCGGGAGCCGAATTGAATTTCTGCTTTAATATCACTGAGTAATTGATTGGTTAGTGATCTTTTTTTTCTTTTCCTATTTGCCACGTCTGCATCTACAAAGGTGAAGTTCTTGAAAAGAGGGGAATGGTTCCCAATCCCATCATCGAGGGTGAACACCATCGAGGAAGGATCTGTTGGATAATTAGGCACAATTTTCATGATTAACTCCATAATATTAAGCATGGCAGCAGCAACTACTAACATGTGAAACTCGAACATACTAGATGCATTTATCAACATGAATAGTAGCAATGCAAACGTTAAAGCAACCATCGCTAAACAGATCGAGATGTATCGCACGTACCGATCTGGTGGAGGTGGCGATGGAGGTGTAGCAGATGATGTCATGGCAATAACGTTATTGATGAGAAAGTTATTGACGACGAGTCGAAGTAGACGTCGTTGAAGACGATGATAGGAAGCACCGTCCGACTTGGACGGAAGACGACCCGTGATGAAGAGCTTCAGCAGTCGCGCAGAGCGCTTACCAAAAACCTAATTTGGAATCTCCCGTACAGGATCGAAAATGCGAGCGGTTCCGGAGACCCGCTCTCCCGTTTGTCGGTGCATGCCGGCGGGCGGGATGGAGTAGGCTACGATGGCGGCGCAAACAGAGAGAGGTGGCAAAACCCTAACTCATGTATTGGATGTGTTTCCACGGTAGCCGGGAATATTACATAGGCTCAGGTAACCCTGGGCAACTGGGACACGCCGACATTGCACACACGTTTCGAGTCGGTTATAGATTGCCCACGGTTAGGAACCGACCCGAATCGACTAACTGCGGCACGTCTATTTAGGAATCTGTTCAATTTCCTGAACTGCAAAAAGAAAGGAAAGTCTCGGCTCGAGGCTCAATACATTCACCACGCGAGTAGAGTCGAGCAAGCGAGGAGGAGGAGGAGCGCGCGTGTACCACTCCTCTTCGCACTCACTTACTAGAGGTGGAACAACCCACCTTATAAGATAGTCTAACTTCCTCCCAAATAGTGGTGGAACAAAGGTTGGGTTACTACTATGGTGTAACATCAACAGGTCTCAAACCCATCGCTCTCGAAGCACTTTCGATCACATTACGTGATAGTCCCTTTGTAAAGAGATCTGCCGGGTTTTTTTCTGTTTGAATACACTAGGAGGAAAAGTCTTATAGATGGGATACCATTCTGTGGCGCACCAGCTTTGCGTGTGCCACATAATTTATTTCTGTGGCGCACCAGACAATGTGCGCCAGAGAAATAGCGTACTTTTGTAGCGCACCTCACTCATATGCACCACCGAAATAAGGTGGGCCTCACCAACAACCATTGGTTTCACTATTTCTTTGACGCACAGGACCACGTGCGCCACAGAATTAAGACATTCTGGGGCGTGCCATCCTGGGTGCGCCACAGAAAGTATTTTTGTGGCGCACGTGGAATGATGCGCCACAGAAAATACACATTTTTGTGGTGCACATGAGTTCCATGCGCCACATAAGTTTTTTGCTCCCCACGCACCTCCACCCCACCCCCCCCCCCCGTTGGACAATTTTTAGAATCGCAAAATTTAAAAAGAGTAAAAAGATACGAGAAAGTTAAGATTTTTCCTGCAACATTAAAAAATTCAAAAAAAATCAAGGGCGCAACATGTGCCCATGCGCCTAGAATTAAGCTCGGAATTTTGAATTTTCTGGCGCCCTCCTCCTTTCCTACACTTCACTTTCCACTTCTCCTCCTCTCCTCCACTTCTCCTCTTCTTCTCCTCCTCCACTTCTCCACTTCTTCTCCTCCACTTCTCCTCCTCTCCTCTACTTCTCCACTTCTCCACTTATCCTCTCCTCCACTTCTCCAACTTCCTCTCCTCCACCCAGCCTCATGTGACCTCCTCCTCTAGCGACCTTCACTTCTCCTCCTCCTCCACCTCCGGCCAGCCTCCTCCTCCTCCACACACCTCCGGCTGGCCTCCCCTTCCTCCTCCACCCACCTCCGGCCGGCCTCCTCCTCCTGCACCCACCTACGGCCAGCCTCCTCCTCCTCCATCAACCCACTCTAGCCGGCCTCCTCCTCCTCCATCAACCCACTCTGGCCGGCCTCCTCCTCCTCCACCCACCTCCAGCCGGCCTCCTCCTCCTCCATCAACCCACTATGGCCGACCTCCTCCTCCTCCACCCAGCTCTTGCTGGCCTCCTCCACCCACCTCCCATCCCACCCCACCAACCCACCCACCTCTGGCGACCTCCAGAAAGTTTTTTAAAAAAGTCCGGCGACCCCAGATCTAGATCTGGCCACCATTTTTTTTAAATTAAAAAAAATATTCTATGATGCACCACCCGCCAATGCGCCATAGAAATAAGACTTTCTCTTTCTGTGGCGTACCTTGCCTGGTGCGCCACATAAATAATACTTTCTGTGGCGCATGGGCAGGTGCGCCACAGAATTCTTATTTTTGTGGCGAGATTTCTGTGGCGCACCATCCATGCGCCACATAATATGGATTTAGGTGGGCCACATATGAGCTTTTTCCTACTAGTGATATACGTAACAGTTCTTATTCCAGAGTTTTTATAATTTCCTGACAGACTTCAAACGTCTATTTACACGTCTTGGTGACTTCGCGTTATCCTTTAGAATTATTCACTTTGACAATTACAATTTAATTGTCACAATTCAAAAGGATTGCCAGAACAGGTTTTTCAACCACAGTCAAGTCCATCAAGAGCTCATGCAGCCATTCTGATTCAACAGTTGTTGTGTCTAAAGAAGTAAGTTCTACTTCCATAGTTGACATCGTCAATATGGTTTGTTTACAAGACCTCCATGATACTACGCCACCTCCAAAGGTAAATACATATCCACTAGTGGCATAGAGATCATCTTCATCAGAGGTTCAATTCGAATCACTATATCCTTCAAGCATTGCTGAGTGCCTTGAATAGTGAATCCCATACTCATTATACCACATAGGTAGCGCATGACCATATCAAGTGCATTCTAATGATCAATACCCGGGTTTGACATGAACCTACTCAAGTCTCTAACAAAAAAAAGATATGTCAGGTCTAGTCGCGCTCGCTAAGTACATGAGTGGGTCAACGATCTGAGAATATTTCAATTGATTTATGGCAATCTTCCGGTTCTTGTGTAATGTCACACTGGGATCATAAGGTGGAGAAGACTTGTTATCAATATAGCCGAACCGGCTCCAGATCTTCTCAACATAGTTGGATTGCGTTAGAGTAATCCCACTCTAGTTCGTAATTAGCTTGATGTTCAGAATCACATCAGCTTCTTCCAGATCTTTCATATCAAAGCTACTTAACAAGAAAGACTTGACTTCGTTTATTACTTTCAAGTTTGTGCCAAAGATCATAATATCATCCACATATAAACAAAGTATAACCCCTACGCCCATATGATGGCGATAGTAAACACACTTGTCAGCCTCATTAACAACAAAGCCTACAGAAGTTAAATTTCTGTAAAACTTCTTATGCCATCGCATATGTGCTTGTTTCATGCCATTGCTTAGGTGTTTGTTTCAGGCCATATTATATGAATAATGCATATAATATTTGATAATAAAAAAAAAATGAGTAAAAACATAATTATTTCATATCCAAATCACTCACATTTTTCTAATAATAAATCATATATTATTTATCCAAATCCGGTTTATAGATTTCAAGATATTAGTTATTTGGCCATATTATATGATTAATGCATATATTATTTGATGATAATAATAATAAATGAATAAAAACATAATTATTTCATATTAAAATCACTCACATTTTTCTAATAATAAATCATATATTGTTTGTCCAATTCTGGTTTATAGATTTCAAGATATTAATTATTTGACCATATTATATGAATAATGCATATATCATATGATAATAATAATAATAAATGAATAAAAAATAATTATTTCATATTCAAATCAGTCACATTTTTTAATAATAAATCATATATTATTTGTTCAATTCTGGTTTATAGAGTGTTTTTGGTTTCAAAAAATACAGAAATGTGACACAATGGTATAAGAGTTAATAGAATTGATATGGTATTATTTACAACAAGGTACAATCATATTCACGGGAGCGCAGCAGGAAAGAACTAAGAAGTTAAGGATGCTGAGGGTGGAGTAGTGTGCGGATGGGTGACCGCGACCGAGAAGTGATGACCAAGCTACAAGTTTACTACAGATTAAGTGTAATTAGTAGTAAATTGTCCAAATGAGAGAGTAACAAGTCAAATAAAAAATGAAATTAGGAAAACAAAAAACATAATTATTGAAAATAATATTAAGTCGCGGTAGGGATTACACGTCGGGACTAAAGGTTCTCCAGCCCAAACCCTGTATCGCGGCCACGTGAAGAGCCATTTATCCCGACTGGTAACTAGGCCGGACCTTTAGTCCCACATGTATAGTCGCGGTTGGAAAACCGGGACTAGAGCCCATTACAGGCCGCGACTGAATATCGTGTCTCCACTAGTGCAGAACAGAAGGTTTAACAAATATTCCTAAAGTCGTTAAAAACCCGAAAGAGTCGAACTTGGGCCTACCCAAGTATGGATATTAGCACTGGTAGAGGATACGCGTCACTGGTAGAGGTTTTACCACTAAACTATACCCGCTACATGTAGATAATGATATAAACAGTACCCTTTGTCAAGCATATCCAAAGGTTAATAACACTGAGCCGTTGGTATTTCTACTTGGATCGCTGGCCTTTACTTTAGGATTTAGATAGCCCCTCCCCTCTGGTATATAAAATACTTACATCTTTCTTACCATGCCAATAGCTTCTGAATCAAATGTATGTATTTCAACCGCCGCTATAAGCGTACAATATGGATTGCCCTGGAGTAGCGCAAACGTTACGTGTTAGGTAGCACGAGCCAGAGGCAGCAACATTCAATGGGCTTACGGAAAATGTGAAAGACTTCAACGAACACAATCTTATATTTTGTCCGCAAAAGAGAAATGTTCTAATTTTTTTACAGCGGAGATGCTTGAATTGATTACAATTTCGCTGACCAAAGCACAAAGCTGCAAAGTCAAGCCAAAACCAACTTGTAGTATAATTTATTGAAACTCACCATCCCTTGCAAGCACAAGCATTGGGCGCGTGACAATCTATAGTATCCATGTATCTACTTAGCAGTCAAAAGACGGCAGCAACACTCTCCATGGTAGTTGCAGAAGCTATCATCGAAGCTATGACCAAGCCATTTACAGTTAAGCTTGCAAAAACGATAATCGTCTGGCGTTGGGTGTGGCTTGTTGCAAGATAAAAAGCTTCCACACATATAGTCCCACCTAGTTGTGCCTACGCAAGGAACAAGCATGGGTTACTCGAGAGTGTTTGAAAACCAAATATGAACAGATGGGTGTACGTACCTTCATTGCCCCGAGCTGCATCACATGCCAATGAAGTGGCAGACATCAGGAGAACTACCAAACATAGAACTCTGGTGTTGTTCTTGATAATTTCCATGAGGAGTGGTTCCAAATTTCGTTTTTCCTCGTGTAACAATATGTATTTCTTAGGGTTGATGTTTGTTGTGATATGCCCTTACGGTTGTATTATATAGAGGCATGACGAGATCTTTCCAGATTTCCGTTTTGAATAAAAGATATTGAAAGATATTGCATTACTTTCTACATTAATATTTTTATGTTTGGTTCTATATGTAGTGAGTCGGTGCCAATAAATATATTATATACAAGTACAAAAAAATATATTCTAGACAACCTAGTTATTAAATACGGCCTATTCAATATATTAGTGCGTACTTTGAAATATCTTTAATATCACTCAGTAATTGATTGGTTAGTGATCTTTTTTTCTTTTCCTTTTTGCCACGTCTGCATCTACAAAGGTGAAGTTCTCAAAAAGAGGGGAATGGTTCCCAATCCCATCATCGAGGGTGAACACCATCGAGGAAGGATCTGTTGGATAATTAGGCACAATTTTCATGATTAACTCCATAATATTAAGCATGGCAGCAGCAACTACTAACATGTGAAACTCGAACATACTAGATGCATTTATCAACATGAATAGTAGCAACGCAAACGGTAAAGCAACCATCGCTAAACAGATCGAGATGTATCGCACGTACCGATCTGGTGGAGGTGGCGGTGGAGGTGTAGCAGATGATGTCATGGCAATAACGTTATTGATGACAAAGTTGTTGACAACGAGTCGAAGTAGACGTCGTTGAAGACGACGATAGGCAGCACCGTCCGACTTGGACGGAAGACGACCCATGATGAAGAGCTTCAGCAGTCGCGCAGAGCGCATACCAAAAACCTAATTTGGAATCTCCCGTACATGATCGAAAATGCGAGCGGTTCCGGAGACCCGCTCTCCCGTTTGTCGGTGCATGCCGGCGGGCGGGATGGAGTAGGCTACGATGGCGGCGCAAGCAGAGAGAGGTGGCAAAACCCTAACTCGTGTATTGGATGTGTTTCCGCGGAAGCCGGGAAAGATATTATATAGGCTCAGGAAACCCTAGGCAACTGGGACACGCCGACATTGCACACACGTTTCGAGTCGGTTATAGATTGCCCATGGTCAGGGATCGACCCGAATCGACTAACTGTGGCACGTCTATTTAGGAATCTGTTTGTTTTCCTGAACTGCAAAAAGAAAGGAAAGTCTCGGCTCGAGGCTCAATCCATTCACCATGCGAGTAGAGTCGAGCAAGCGAGGAGGAGGTGGAGCACGTGTGTACCACTCCTCTTCTCACTCACTTACTAGAGGTGGAACAACCCACCTTATAAGATAGTCTGACTTCCTCCCAAACAGTGGTGGAACAAAGGTTGGGTTACTACTATGGTGTAACATCAACGGGTCTCAAACCCATCTCCCTCATAGCACTTTCGATCACATTACGTGATAGTCCCTTTGTAAAGAGATCTGCCGGGTTTTTGTCTGTTTGAATACACTAGGAGGAAAAGGCTTATAGATGGGATGCCATTCTGTGGCGCACCAGCTTTGCGTGTGCCACATAATTTATTTCTGTGTCGAACCAGACAATGTGCGCCAGAGAAATAGCGTACTTTTGTAGCGCACCTCACTCATATGCACCACCGAAATAAGGTGGGCCTCACCAACAACCATTGGTTTCACTATTTCTTTGACGCACATGACCACGTGCGCCACAGAATTAAGACATTCTGTGGCATGCCACCCTGGGTGCGCCACAGAAATAAGACATTCTGTGGCGCACGTGGAATGGTGCGCCACAGAAAATACACATTTTTGTGGCGCACATGAGTTCCATGCGCCACAGAAGTTATTTTTGCTCCCCACACACGTCCACCCCCCCCCCCCCCACCGTTGGAAAATTTTTAGAATCGCAAAATTTAAAAAGAGTAAAAAGATACGGGAAAGTTAAGATTTTTCCTGCAACATTAAAAATTTCAAAAAAAAATCAAGGGCGCAACATGTGCCCATGCCCCTAGAATTAAGCTCGGAATTTTGAATTTCCTGGCGCCCTCCTCCTTTCCTACACTTCACTTTCCACTTCTCCTCCTCTCCTCCACTTCTCCACTTCTTCTCCTCCTCCACTTCTCCACTTCTTCTTCTCCACTTCTCCTCCTCTCCTCTACTTCTCCACTTCTCCTCTCCTCCACTTTCCCAACTTCCTCTCCTCCACCCGGCCTACTGCGACGTCCTCTTCTAGCGACCTTCACTTCTCCTCCTCCTCCTCCACCTCTGGCTAGCCTCCTCCTCGTCCACCCAATCCAGCCAGCCGCCTTTTCCTCCTCCTCCACCCACCTCCGGCCGGCCTCCTCTTCCTCCTCCACCCACCTCCGGCCGGCCTCCTCCTCCTCCTCCTCCACCCACCTCCTGCCAGCCTCCTCCTCATCCATCAACCCACTCTAGCCGGCCTCCTCCTCCTCCATCAACCCACTCTGGCCGGCCTCCTCCTCCTCTACCCACCTCCGGCCGGCCTCCTCGTCCTCCATCAACCCACTATGGCCGGCCTCCTCCTCCACCCAGCTCTGGCCGGCCTCCTCCACCCACCTCCCATCCCACCCCACCAACCCACCCACCTCTGGCGACCTCCAGAAAGTTTTTTAAAAAAGTCCGGCGACCCCAGATCAAGATCTAGATCTGGCCACCATTCTTTTAAATTGAAAAAATATTCTATGGTGCACCACCTGCCGGTGCGCCATAGAAATAAGACTTTCTCTTTCTGTGGCGTACCTTGCCTGGTGCGCCACATAAATAATACTTTCTGTGGCGCATGGGCAGGTGCGCCACAGAATTCTTATTTTTGTGGCGAGATTTCTGTGGCACACCATCCATGCGCCACAGAATATGGTTTTAGGTGGGCCACATATGATCTTTTTCCTACTAGTGATACGCGTAACATTTCTTACTCCGAAGTTTTTACAATTTCCTGACAGACTTCAAACGTCTATTTGCACGTCTTGGTGACTTCGCGTTATCCTTTAGAATTGTTCACTTTGACAATTACAGTTTAATTGTCACAATTCAAAAGGATTGCCGGAACAGGTTTTTCAACCACAGTCAATTCCATCAAGAGCTCATGCAGCCATTCTGATTCAATAGTGGTTGTATCTAAAGAAGTAAGTTCTGCTTCCATAGTTGACATCGTCAATATGGTTTGTTTACAAGACCTCCATGACACTACGCCACCTCCAAAGGTAAATACATATCCACTAGTGGCGTAGAGATCATCTTCATCAGAGGTCCAATTCGAATCACTATATCCTTCAAACATTGCTGAGTGCCTTGAATAGTGAATCCCATACTCATTATACCACACAGGTAGCGAATGACCATATCAAGTGCATTCTAATGATCAATACCCGGGTTTGACATGAACCTACTCAACTCTCTAACAGAAAAAGATATGTCAGGTCTAGTCGCGCTCGCTAAGTACATGAGTGGGTCAACGATCTGAGAATATTTGAATTGATCTATGGCAATCTTCCGGTTCTTGTGTAATGTCACACTGGGATCATAAGGTGTTGGAGAAGACTTGTTATCAATATAGCCGAACCGGCTCAAGATCTTCTCAACATAGTTGGATTGCGTTAGAGTAATCCCACTCTAGTTCGTAATTAGCTTGATGTTCAGAATCACATCGCCTTCCCCGCATCTTTCATATCAAAGCTACTTAACAAGAAAGACTTGACTTCGTTTATTACTTTCAAGTTTGTACTAAAGATCATAATATCATCCACATATAAACAAAGTATAACCCCTACGCCCCTACGACGGCGATAGTAAACACACTTGTCAGCCTCATTAACAACAAAGCCTACAAAAGTTAAATTTCTGTCAAACTTCTCATGCCATCGCATAGGTGCTTGTTTCATGCCATTGCTTAGGTGCTTGTTTCAGGCCATATTATATGAATAATACATATATTATTTGATAATAAAAATAAAAATAATAAATGAGTAAAAACTTAATTATTTCATATCCAAATCACTCACATTTTTCTAATAATAAATCATATATTATTTATCCAATTCCGGTAGATTTCAAGATATTAGTTATTTGGCCATATTATATGATTAATGCATATATTATTTGATGATAATAATAATAATAAATGAATAAAAACATAATTATTTCATATTAAAATCACTCACATTTTTCTAATAATAAATCATATATTATTTGTCCAATTCTGGTTTATATATTTCAAGATATTAATTATTTGGCCATATTATATGAATAATGCATATATCATATGATAATAATAATAATAAATGAATAAAAACATAATTATTTCATAGTCAAATCACTCACATTTTTTTAATAATAAATAATATATTGTTTGTTCAATTCTGGTTTATAGATTGTTTTTGGTTTCAAAAAATACAGAAATGTGACACAATGGTATAAGAGTTAATAGGATTGATATGGTATTATTTACAACAAGGTACAATCATATTCACGGGAGCGCAGCAGGAAAGAACTGAGAAGTTAAGGGTGCTGAGGGTGGAGTAGTGTGCGGATGGGTGACCGACCGAGAAGTGATGACCAAGCTACAAGTTGACTACAGATTAAGTGTAATTAGTAGTATTAAAAATTGTCCAAATGAGAGAGTAACAAGTCAAACAAAAAATGAAATTAGGAAAAAAACATAATTATTGAAAATAATATTCAGTCGCGGTAGGGATTACAGGCCGAGACTAAAGGTTCTCCAGCCCAAACCCTGTATCGCGGCCACGTGAAGAGCCATTTATCCCGACTGGTAACTAGGCCGGACCTTTTGTCCCACATGTATAGTCGCGGTTGGAAAACCGGGACTAGAGCCCATTACAGGCCGCGACTAAATATCGTGTCTCCACTAGTGCAGAACAGAAGGTTTAACAAATATTCCTAAAATTGTTAAAAACCCGAAAGAGTTGAACTTGGGCCTACCCAAGTATGGATAGTAGCACTGGTACGGTAGAGGATACGCGTCAATGGTAAAGGTTTTACCACTAAACTATACCCGCTACATGTAGATTATGATATAAACAGTACCCTTTGTCAAGCATATCCAAAGGTTAATGACACTGAGCCGTTGGTATTTCTACTTGGATCGCTAGCATTTACTTTAGGATTTAGATAGCCCCTCCCCTCTGGCATATAAAATACTTACATCTTTTTTTACCATGCCAATAGCTTCTGAATCAAATGTATGTATTTCAACGGCCGCTATAAGCGTACAATATGGATTGCCCTGGAGTAGCGCAAACATTACGTGTTAGGTAGCACGAGCCAGAGGCAGCAACATTCAATGGGCTTACGGAAAATGTGAAAGACTTCAACGAACAATCTTATATTTTGTCCGCGAAAGAGAAATGTTCTAATTTTTTTTACAGCGGAGATGCTTGAATTGATTACAATTTCGCTGACGAAAGCACAAAGCTGCAAAGTCAAGCCAAAACCAACTTGTAGTATAATTTATTGAAACTCACCATCCCTTGCAAGCACAAGCATTGGGCGCGTGACAATCTATAGTATCCATGTATCTACTTAGCAGTCAAAAGACGGCAGCAACACTCTCCATGGTAGTTGCAGAAGCTATTATCGAAGCTATGACCAAGCCATTCACAGTTAAGCTTGCACACACTAACATCGTTTGGCGTTGGGTGTGGCTTGTTGCACGATAAAAAGCTTCCACACATATAGTCCCATCCAGTTGTGCCTACGCAAGGACCAAGCATGGGTTACTCGATAGTGTTTGAAAACCGAATATGAACAGATGGGTGTACGTACCTTCGTTGCCCCGAGCTGCATCACATGGCAATGAAGTGGCGGACATCAGGAGAACTACCAAACATAGAACCCTGGTGTTGTTCTTGATAATTTCCATCAGGAGTGGTTCCAAATTTCTTTTTTCCTCGTGTAACAATATGTATTTCTTAGGGTTGATGTTTGTTTTGATATGCCCTTACGGCTGTATTATATGGAGGCTCGACGAGATCTTTCAGGATTTTCCATTTTGAAAGCAAGATTTTGAAAGATATTGCATTACTTTCTACATTAATGTTTTTATGTTTGCTTCTATATGTAGTGAGTCGGTGCCAATAAATATATTATATACACGTACCAAAAAATCTTCTGGACAACCTAGTTATTAAATATGGCCTATTCAATATATTAGTTAGTACTTTGAAATACCCTTAATTAATATGCTCAGTAATTGATTGGTTAGTGATCTTTCTTTTTCTTCTCGTTTCTGCCACGTCTGCATCTACAAAGGTGAAGTTCTCGAAAAGAGAGGAATGGTACCCAATCCCATGATCGAGGGTGAACACTATCAAGGAAAGATCTAGACCATCCACTCGGGCTCTGAGGGCAATCCTCCTAGACAAAATAAGTTCTGTTGGCAGAAGGTGGTAGCCTTTTCTCTGGAAAAGAATGCTTGGCATGGGCCAAACATGTGGTGAAGTGGGCACGAATCGAAGCTAGCGCACCAAGGTATAATCATCATCCTTGAAAGGACCTCCTCTCATGGACGATGTGATGCTCTTTTAAAAACCAAATCACTTGGATATTGGCGTTTGCGCACCCTTATTGGAGTATTTCATGAAAGTGTCCAGTCTACAAGTCAATATCGTGAATGTGTGGACTCTGGTGTAAAATTTAAGGCATATCACATAAGGTCTCTGGTGGAGGTTTTTCCCTGCATGTTATTGAGATTGTTGTTGTCATAATATGGGCATGTAAGGACTCTTACCTCCCCAAAGGAGGGTGACTTCTACTAGTCAACATGGCCATGTACGCTACCCATGTGCATGCTTTACTTTCTCTTATTTTTCCCGCTAGGATGATCAAGTTAATGAAGAAGCTTTGCCTGGAAAACACGAGAATTGAATGAGGCCAATGTGCTTCACATAAAAAAATCAATTCTTCACATAATCAATGGTTATTTTTCTCGAGCAATATTAGATATATTAAGGTTGTTTTGGAATTCTTTGTTGGATCTCCACGTTTATTGGGCGGAATCGATAAACCAATTCCGATATATCACACTTATGTTTGTTATTTTCAAGATCATTGTCAAAGCCACATTATCCCCCTTCATTATCCCCTTTCATAGGTTTCCTATTCTTTTCTGGATCTCCACGTTTCACGCATATCACCACTAGAGCACCTCATTATCCCCCTTCATAGGTTGCTTTCAGCAAGAGTTGTTTTATCCATGACACATAGCTACCTTTGCATGCTATTTTTCATAAGCTCAAGTCCAAGAATCTTAGTGCGGTGATTCTAAAACTTGACTTTGTAAATGCTTAAAATAGATTAAGCTAGGCATTCTTCTTGAAGTACTAGATAGAATCGGTTTTCAGTGAAGATACATTTTCCATATTATGAAACTTATTTATGACGTCCATAAGCAAATTAGCAATTACAGTGAAGTGGGGGGGAAATTTGAAGAAATAAACAGGGAGTGAGGCAGGGTGACACCATATCATGTTTGAATTCATTGCGGATGCACTTGCAACTATATTGGATGCAGTCAAAAGGGAGGGTCATATACATGGTGTTGTTCCCCACTTTATCCTAGGAGGGGGGTCCTACCTCCAATACGCGTAGAGGACACTGTCTTTCTTGTCCAAAGTTTATGATCTTGACATACCAACCTCAAATTTCTAGTGCTATGTTCTAAACTTTTGCCTGGCCTCAAAATCAATTCTTTGGGTCAGCGTCACTGGGGCATCCTAGAAGGAGAAAGCAAGGGATGCACACCTCCTTAATTCCTAGATTGGTAAATTCCCTTTTACCTACTTACGTTTTCCTATTGTGGATAGTAAGCTAAAAATGGATGACTAGAAAGATCTAGTCATAACAGTTGGACATAATGTTGATCCACGATAGGTAGATTCATATCCTTAGCAGTGCTCCTTGAGCTTACAAATTTCTCACTTTCAAGATTTCCCCACTTTTGTTACGGGACTTCTTCTTCTTGCCGATGTGATGCATGCGACCTTGTTTAGATTCTTTCACAAGTGTGTAAGAAATAATGTAAGTATCATATGTTAGTTAGATGGACCTCCACCACTCAAAAGACCAGGATAGTATGGGTATGACGAACTCAAAAATCATAAATATCTCTCTTATGACTAAGTGGACATGACCCTTATTCTTAGAGGGGGAGAGCAAATCCATATGGTCTATCCCCATCCATGCCAATGATGGGGATACCAAAAAAGTATTTTCTTCCTCTCCCTCTAGAGGATCTCAATTAGGGCATAGCCTCGACAAGTTTAAACATTTTATCAAACTGGGAGATAAATTATCTCTTACTAATGGGAATAATCAAGACCCTTTTCCGAAGTAATTGGTGGATAGAGAAGGCCCCCGTTAAGATAGGATATTCCAGCATGTTTGAACTTTCAGGCCTACCATTACAAGTTTTGGTTGTCGTAGGCTCTATTTTTTAATGAAGGGAATATATTAATATCATGAATAGTACCAACAAATTTCTGAACGATATTACAGATTGATAACCCCCAATTGCACGGAATCACCGCAGTACAATTCGGTATGTATTTGAGTGTCGAACCCACGAGGAGCTGAAGATAAACTATCTGTTCTCTAAATCCCTCTAACCCACTTATATGGTCTTCTAAGAAAAGGTAGGAGATATGCTGTGTGTGAAGAGGTTTTTACTGTGAAACTACAAGTGCTGAAATTAAAATACAATGAGTAATACTAATGCAAGAAAAGTAAAGTGCAATAAAGTAATATGCGATGAAGTGAAGTGGAGTGGAGTTACTCAAGGGAGTGGGTGTTCTAGAAAATTGCTACTTCATTTATGTGGTTGTCATAATTAATGAAGCACAAAGATAGTCTTTTTATTGTTTCTTCTAGAGAGGAGCCATAAATAGGTGTAGCCATGGATATGCGCATATACAACCCTAGTGATTGATCCTAAAGCCATAGGTATGAGAAAACATATGAATTATTAAGACATACAGTCCAACCACCGTGTAAGTTTAAAGGTCCTATAGTAAAACCCCCTGTTTGATTAACCATGGTAATACTACACGCATCTAAGAATTAGGATATTGGCTTCTGTCAGTTCCAGATGTCCCTCATCCTATCAACATGCGAAGGTAACAACCTTATGCATCCCAACATACGTATGCAATCATATATCAGTACAAAAGATCATCGTAGAAGATAAGAAATACTTATATGCAACAATCACAAACTATCTCACAATTGCAATGAACAAGTCACTACTCAAACAAAGACACAGAGAGACAAAATATCATGGAAAATTGATAGATTGCAATACACATCATGTTTGCCAAGAGATTACAAAGAGTAGATGAAGATGCTGGTGTAGAAGTTGATGAAAAGGTGCAGGCCGTGGAGGAGATCACCGCCCCGGTGGCGCGGCTCCTGGAGGGATGGCGGCTGCCCTTGGGGCAGCGGTCCCTTGCCCCTTATTATTCCTTGGACTTGGTGTTGGTGTTGAGGAGGTTCTCCCCCTCCTTAGCGGCTGCTAAGGAGGAGGATTTTCATCAAAATGGATGGGTGCCCTCAAAACAAGTGTTTCCCCTCAATATATAGATGTGGAGATGCAATTTTGACCATGGGATTGATGCCCCTTTGATACAAGGGATTTTGGGCACCTCTAGAACCTTCCTAGGACTCCCCTCTGTGCTTTATGAGTCCATAAAGTCGTGGCTTGGAAGAATCCATCAAATATGGCAACAGTTTGTGTCAATCACATCACCAATTTTCAGGTTTCCAAAACTGCCTCTGTACCATTCAGTAAAACGGACGCCGATTTTGCATACAAACTCCATTTGGGACGTTGTTTACATAAAATTAAACTTTAGAAAGTTCTCAACAACTTCCATCTCTTGAACTTTCCCGTTTGAGTCCATCTTCGGGTCTATTTGGGGAGATTTTTAAAAAGTATCTTGCAGGGACATATTTCAGGAAACTCCAGATTTCACCGTAATGACCGGTTTCTTTCCATATTTTCCTATTTCCTACACAAAAAAGTTTAAACTAAAAACTTGTGAAATTTTGCAACTATTAATAATTTATTCCCAATAAATATTATAAAGTTGCAATATAATAAGGATTTTAGTACAATAAACTACAAGGTTCATGTATGCATTTTACATGCATCAACATCCCCAAGCTTAACCTATGCTCGTTCTCGAGCATAAAGATGAGAAAAATAACATGAACTTTGGAGTTTATTGTATTGCTTCTATGTAAAAATGCAAAGTCTTACAAGCTTCATTCAATTGAGAATGACAATAAGCAACATGAAGTATAAAGTGATGTCTCTTACATTCTACAAAGCACGAAAATAAATATAATTGTAAGAAACATGAATGATAAGTATTATGAATCATAAATCATGCTTAGGAGAATACTATAGAATTTATGAAAGACTCTTTGTCCTCTATTTTTTGGATATTTATTTTGACTCTTGAACACGAGAAAGTAAGCAGGGAATGTATGTGCTAAACCTCCAAAAAATAAAAAGTAGAGAGAATAAAACAAGGTTTTGAGATATGCAATTCATGTCAACAATAATAATAATGATGGGGTACCATGCATCTCTTGTATGAATATATCTATGTGTCACGTGTTTGACCTCTTATGAGTAAATGTTGCCTCATTTTCTTGATTGCTAAGGATTACACCTCTTGTTCCTCAGCTCCGGGTTATCAAGACTTTTCAACACACATGTTTCCACCAAGTATCGCATTGGGGTACGTTCATATCGCTTGTACAAAGGACCAAAGGACATGGGTATCTCAACTATAGGCCATCTATACTGGACAACATGAACAACAGACGTTGAGCATGCTCTCTGACTCTCTCTCACTTTTTTCTCTAACTCTTTTTCTTTCCTTTCCTTTTTTTCCAATATCGTTTTTTCAGTAACAATTTTTCTTTTACCTTTTTCACTCTTTCTATTGAGGATGCTCTTTGCTGAAACTTTCGCCATGATTAGGAATGACTTGGTTTAACGGCCCATTGCTCTTCTCTAACATACACGCATACTTATTTCGCAAGAGATAACCTCCACTTATTTCGCAAGAGATAACTATCAACAGAACAAAAGAAATGATGATCAACACAGGGCGCAATACCCCGATGGTGTAATGTTTAAAGACGTCCCAATAAGCGTGGTTATGGTCTAGCTCATTACTTATAATCAGTCAAACCCACAACAAGCATAGCGGTATTTTCCTTCCGAACCTTACTTTCTTATGAGATTTAAATTACATAAAAATGATATTTTTAAAAGGTTGGAGGCATAACACACACATTATACTTTGAATAGCAAACGATATATAGGTAGGTATGATATACATTGGATTTGAGTTTATTTTGGAAATAAGTCTATACTTTTGTAAGAATTCAATTATTTTGGCAAGCAAGAGGTTTAAAAGCATGCAATAGTATCCATAGAGTTATTCATTCATTCTCAAACAATGATACTTAAAATTAAACATCTATGTATACTAGTAAGATGCATCACTCAATAAGGCACATAGAAAATTATCACTAAAAAACATTTGAAACTAATAGTACTATGCACAATATAAATTTATGCTTTTAGTGCATCCCTCTTCATCTTTTCATAACACGCAACTCACTTTCATGGAGGCATTCAAGAATATGAAAATTTATTTCAGTAGATATTAAATAAGAATGCAAGGCATTTATAATGATGTAATATTTATTTCAAAGCAAAACAAGACACAAAATTAATAAAGGACGCTCCATGTTTTTGCGAGGATTCTATGTCGCTCAAAAAAAAAAGTTTACAAGTGTGCAAACTGACATATTTAATACGAGTCCAGTGGGGTGCTGTAGCATCCCAAGTTTTCAGCAATAAAGGAATAAAGAAAGGAGAAATTCAAATACTCAAAATTTGCAACAAACAAAAACTTTTATTATGCATATAGTGCCACATATAGTTTTATGCATAGTGTGTATATTTTTGTGTGCAACTGCCATGATGAGTGTTTATGTATTGATCTTTTCCTCTTAAACCCTAAACCATGATCATAGCATCTCAATTGGAGAGAAATAAAAGAAATACAAAAATGGCCAAATACCCTCACATACACATTAGGCCAATATTTCAAATCATCAACAAAGGCCACCATGGCTTGATCCTTTGTTTGTAAAACTCTTATATAACAAAAACAAACACAAATGCATCAAAGAAACCAGAATCAAATCAAAGAAAAATGCAAAACCAACATACATATGATAATGGTCACTTTTGACATTTATAAAATGTTGCCCTCTTTACACCCCTGGTTTGGAAGATTCCTAAACTAAACACTCCTACTTCTTGCCACCTCATCCAAGACCATGTCAAAGTGAACAACTTTTTTGTTGACCACCAATGCTGACCTTGACCAGGTTGACCAGAACAGAGTTGACAAGATGTGACATTGAAACAAAGAGAAGATGATCCCCATTTTGAAACTTTGCAAATCAACACCAAAATGAACACCACCACCACCATTCTATCACATTAAATATATGAATGAACTCCACCAAAAAGAATTTCAAAATTCAAACATTTTTCTCATGCGGCCATTTTGTCGAGCGGTTAGCGAGCAGCATTTCAGTTTACTCATACCTCTCTTTACCCAGCAGTTCTTAGCCTAAACTACTTTTAATTCCTGTTGATCATTGCTCCCCTATCACTCCTACACCAAGCCCAGTACTTTCCATGGTCGATTAAAGTGAGGAGATGCCAAAACTTTGGCCATGCAGTGCCATGCCACACACACAAGTACTGACCCTCTCTGGCCCTCCCCTTGCTCGATGATGATGTCATGGAGATGCCCATGCGCGTGCTGATCATGACGGTGCATGGCCCGAGCGCGCGCGAGCACGGCATTGGCCAGGCGACGCACGCCCAGCACCATGCCTGTAACATCCCAAGAGTAACACCATAGTTCCTTTTTACCTTTCTTGCATTGTTGTCATCTCATCATGTTGCATTCATGCATATCACCACTTTGGTTTTACTAAATTGCATTTGCTTTTGGTTTTTCTTTGTTGCTTGTTGTTTCCTCCTTCTTCTTCTTGGTTCATCCCCTCCTCTTGTGATGTTCCAAGAAAGGCACCAACTTTCCCTTCTCCCTCTTTTAACACAATACTCAAAGGTCATGCCAATTTTTTCTATGAATTGGTGTTACCTCAACCCTCTCTTCTACTTTCTACCTTGCTATGCCAATTGCTTGAGTTGGAGATACTCCTCCTCAAGTGATTGCACTATGTTTAAGTATTGCAAATATTTTTGGATATTAAATTGTGTTGAACCTTCTCTATATTTATGTGCCAACTTTATATCTTTCTCTTCCTTCTTCTTCTCAAGTTCATCACAAGTGAGATGAGGCTTGATTCATCTTGTACCTTCTCTATTCAAATACCTCAAATCTTTCCCTCTCTCTCTTTTGCAATCAGTTTTGGTTATTTTTGATATATAAAAATCAGAAAAAGAGAAGAGAGAAAGAAAAATAAAGAAAAACCTAAAATCTAACTAAACCTACCTATATCTGGCCGGCAGGCCCATCTCTCATCTCACCTAGGCCTAGCCTTTCCCTCTCTCTTTCCCATCAAAGGCCACCAAGTGACCCAGTTTTGGTGCAGCCCAACTTTCACGTTTTGCATGCCAGAAACAGTAAACGGAGACGTACCTTCTCGCTCGACGTCGCCGTCTCCTCCACCTGTTTCTGGCAAACGAAGGAACGACGTCGCCCTCCTTCTTCACGGCGACCTACTCCCTCCGTCGCATAAAGGCAACGCCAGATCCTCCTCTATCCCTAGCTCAACCTTGCCCTCCTCTTCAGCCGCCACCATCTCTTTGTTCTCCAACAAAAAGAAACCCACCGTGAGAGAACCCCGCCGTCTAACCACCGCCGCCATGGCCACCGGCGAGTTCACCTGAGCGCGGGAATCGCTCCACCTCTACCTCCTCTACGTCCTTGTCTTCTTCACGGAACCAGAACGCCAAGATCTGCGCCTCCTTGTCGAGCTCCTGCAACATCTACCCCGGCCATCTCCATCTCCTTCAACTCCGGCTACTTCTCCGTCGCCTCCACCTCGACGCCAACTTCTGGGTGAGCAGCCACACTCTCTCATCTCCCCTGCATGCCTTAGCATCATGGATCGAGGAAGAAACGGGAGAAGAGACGAGATCGAAACGAAAACGTGTAGATCAAAAACGCCAGTTTCAGCCACGGTACTCTGACTTTCGACGCACCTCACTGCCAGCACAGGCCACTCCAGCTTGCGTTCTTCACACCGTTGGAAAGCTGAGACGAAGGGCTACAATTTTCGCTTTGGAAGCACCTAATTTCGAGGCCTGTACACGACGCCACCTTCTTCCAAAGTTTGGACAGAAACAGATCTCGTCTCGTTTTCAGTTTTGCCGTGTCTCTGCCACGTTTTCCGACGTCCTTTCCGGCGATCTATCCGGCGAACCGCTTCACCTCAGCGCTAGATCCATACACCGTTGTAAATATGAGACATAGATCTACACTTTTGCTGTTGGAACTTCTCCAAGAGGATGCGTGGTTACGTCGCCATCATCGATCGAAGATGAGACCAGAGAGGGTTTTCTGTTTTTGTTTTTCTTAGTCTCTGTGACGCGGGCACGACTTCCGACGATCACCTTTGCCTCCACCGTTCTCCAAATCCACCCAAACTACCTCCATATGAATCTCGGCACAGTCTACTTACTCAACTCGTTGAGAGCTCCTCAAATGGCTGCCCAGATCTCGAGTTCTCGACGCTTTAAAACTCGTGCAGAGACTGTCTGGCAGTGTCAGTTTTCAGCTCGTCACTGTCATTTCTTCAGTTAACTGAGACAATACCATATCCTTCTAAACAACCTGTATTCATACAAATCAGATACAGCAGCCCACTGGCTACAACCCTGATCCTCTCCCGTGGAGACCCGAGTTCCAATCCTGGCCGGCGCAGGACCTGAACCAACTTTTTGAAAAACTGCTGTTCATTATTTTTTTGCCCCCGCCTAGTTTTTCAAATATTTTAAAATTGCACTTCTACAAATCCAAATTTGACAAATGAGATAACCACATTGATCAGTTTTTCATGCTCTATCTAACTATGAACTTTGTTTTGGGTTTTGGACAAATAAAATTTGGACATAATTAAAATCTGATTTAAATTGTTTAATTATGGCATAATTCATATCTCTCACACTACATTTCCAAATTCAACATATGATATGTCCATTCTCATCAGAAAAACGAGAGGAATCCAAATCTGACATTCCCATGCATCATTGGCATCATCCCTGGTTCGAAATAATTGAAATTGCAACTACAACTAAATGTTATGTGAGGGTGATTATCATTCCATGAGAATTATGAGCACCCCACTTAATTTTGCCATGCACAAATCATCTTGCCATGTCATCATGCATCATATTGCGCATTGCACTTGTATTGATTTATGCTATATCTTCCTTGTATGTGCTTTTGGTTCTTCTCGAGTAGACGCCGACGCAGAGCAGTACGAGCAAGAGTACGAGTTCCCCCTGGAGGATCGTGTCGGTGCTTCTACCTCTGATCTGACTGGCGAGCCCACCCCTTCACCTATTTTTCATTTACATGCTCTTTTGATCTATTGCTATCCTTATGTTGCGATTCTGTTGTTTCACGTGTCCTATCCACCTGTTACCTATATGTCCGAGATACACCTCCTCGCCCTACCTTTTGTTTGTTGTTTGCCAGCTTTGCGAGTCGTAGGCGAGTTTAGGGTTTTCGTTGATATCTCGAATTGTTCGGGATATCTTGTTGGGATGTTGATACATGTACTACCTTTTCAAAAATGAAGTGGATAACTTTTGCTACAACTTAAAATTGCTAAGGGATATAATATGCAGAGGCATCTGTGAGCCCCTTTGCGAAAGCATCGGAACTTTGACTTGCTAATGTCCCCTAGGACCCGAGTTCTTGTTATCTGTTTCTAAGACTGAGCGCGCTAACCACTCGTGGGAGGATTTATCGGGACCCCCCATCACCCATTACCATTTCTCAAGTCTGTTGAAAAGGGGGCCACAACCTTGGTTTTATTTGCCTATGCCATGTATGCCATGCTTTACTACTGTTGCCTTCGGGTGTTTATTACTGGTTGCCTTCGGGTGTTTATTACCGTTGCCTTCGGGTGTTTACTTCATACTGTACCCCGCGGGACGTTTAGCGAAGCGTGTGGTTTGCACGCCTAGCCGCCGACGCAAACCCTGAGTCCGCATCGGAGTACGGCCGAACTTCGTTTCGGGTAGCTTAGTCGGGTGGCCCCCCTTGGCATTCTTGTTGATTTGGAAACGGTCTTGTTGTGAGACTCCGCACTTGCTATCCGGGTTCGAGCATGCGTGTATGGTAACATTGGTGCACCCTTGCAGGGTAAATCTTATCGATAAGCCGTGTCCGCGGTTATGGACGACTTGGAGCTGTTTAACTCGATCATAGAACAAATTACACCTAAAGTTGTCGCTAATAACTTGCTAATTACTTGCGTAGTAAGTTAGCCCTATTATAATGGAATGAATATAAAATTGTCAACTGTGTGAGTGCCTTGTTAGTACCTCTTGGCTAAGGGGGATCGCATTTGGCCGGGTTGTTGTTTGCAGAGTATAGAACTGCTAGAATATGCGCTCTCTCACCTTCTCTATTAGACGGATGTTGTAGCGTGTCTCTATTGGTTAGTGCTTTGCTACCGCTAAACTCCACATAAAGCCGGGCGAAGTTTACACCGCCCACCAGCAAGCATAGCTGGTCTTGTCTCGCAAGTACGTGCCAACGGTACTTACCCTCGTTTTTCTCCCTCTTTTTCCGGAACCCGCTTTTCGACAAACGAGTACGACGGATGATGAGCAAGTACGCGGTGGCTACTTTGTCGAGTTCACGGACGACGACTTCGTTGCGTAGCAGGATCGTTCCTAAGGCGAGCAGCTCGTGGCATGTTGGTTATGGGAACATCGCTTGGTTATCTTCGGGACTCTTAGTCCCATTTGGTTCTTGTCCGTACCCGGACTATTTGGCTATCTTATGTATGATGTACTCGATGGGATATGTTTCCCTATTGAGTGTCATTTGGATCTTGCTCATTAGAGCGTTGCTATATATATGAACCTTATTTCCATCTTTTGTGTCATACATAGTCATGTTGTGGTATTCAAGTCTGTATTCTACCCTTGTATCCCGTGTGCACGGTGTGTGTATGTGTGAAGTGCACGGGAAGGTGAAGCACTCAGGCTCGGAAAGCCTACCGTGAGCCTTTGAGGTGGGTGTTGTGTGCATGGGCGTGTCGAGCTGTTGCTTGGCCTACCCATATGCTTGGGAATGCGAGGCGACCTCACGGTCCTTTGTAGTGACCTCATGCACATAAACCCCTCTTACCTGCGCGCTCTAGGTTTTCCTACTCCTGGGGCTTACAGACTTGGTATCAGAGCAGGACTGCCTTTAGGAGCCCCTTTGCAGCGGACGAAGTTGTGTCTAGAAACTCATATTTTAGTAGCTACATAGGAAAATTGTGAACGAGAGTAGGAATTCTTCTTTTATTTCTTACCCCACCCACCCTCCCTCTGGTAAGGACGTGCAACGGTTTTATTCTATTCTTATCTTGTTTCATCTAGGCTTGGACGTGTTTGTGGGAAACCATAGTGCCATAGGGAAAAGTGTTTTGAAAATTTCTCTGTACTATGGTTGCTTCATTATCATCTTTTGTCAATCTCCACATATAATCTGTTCCTTTGACATGTTGGTATTTTCATACTAACATGTTATTCTCCTTTGATCCGATGCTATCTCGACCACTTCTTTGTCCCAGAGCCTTCTTCCTTTTCGTTATCCTCATGGAACTACCGTTTACTCCACTGTCTTGCGTGTCGAGTGGATGTTTTAGTTTTTCTATCCTTGTATCCGTTTGTATGGATCTCTTTTGTACTTGAACCTTGTATGGTGTACCTTGATGAATTCTATGGAGTGATGTGTTATCGGGTCATAAATCCTTGTTCTAAGCTTTGTTTTCATCTGTGTTTCAACCGTCTTAATGTTTTCCCTCAACAGGATGGTTAGACCTCCGCCACCTCCTCCGTTGGGACCAGCCCTGTTGCAAATGACTCAGCTGTTGGGTCAGATGCAGCAAACCCAGCACAACTTCGACCAAGCTCGTCAAGGCAATGGCCGAGTGATGATCCGGGACTTCTTGCAGCTGAACCCGCAATCGTTCGACTCTACGCCTGAACCGCTGGATGCAGATGATTGGGTAAGCGATGTCAATCGCATGCTCAACACAGCGGGAGTCGCCCCAGAAGACAAGGTGCGGTTTGCGACTCACCTACTGACAGGAGGGTCCGCCGCATGGTGGGAGAACTTTCTCGAGATGCGTCCCGCCAATGCGCCTGATGTCACTTGGGAAGAATTCGGGGAAGCTTTCGAAGCCACCACATTCTCGAAGGGCTCATGGACAGGATGAAGGAGAAATTCCTTAGTCTTGTTCAAGGCAACAAAGACGTGATGGCGTATAGCATCGAGTTCTCCAAGCTAGCTTGCTATGGTGGTGAAGAAGTGTCCACTGATGCTAAGAAGCAGAAGAGGTTCCGTAATGGCCTCAAGCCGGCACTCAAGTACGCGCTCACTCATGTCGCGGCAGAAACTTTCGACAAGCTTGTCAACACCGCTGTCAAGGAAGAGTCGGGTAGGCTTGCGTTCGAGGATTCGCGCAAGCATACTCGAGAGGTTGGTGCTCCTTCTTCAGCGCCGCCTCAGAAGCGCAGGCTGTGGGTTCCTTATCCCGCACCGCCAGGACAAGCTACACAAGCTGGGTATGCTCCCCGCGCAGCACACGCTGGGTATGCTCCCCGCCCTCCCACTGCATATGGTGGACCAAGGCCGATGGGTCCACGTGCCGACCCCACATGCTACAAGTGTGGTCAGGTTGGGCACATCTCTACCTTCTGCCCTCAGAAGCTACCTCCACCACCACCTCGCTCTACTACGACAAATGCGATGGTTCGTGCACCAGCTCCGGGCCGTGCCTTCAACAACAACACCAGGCAAGGTCCGAGGGCTGCTCGCGTCAACAACATCAACGTCGAGCAAGCTGAACAAGCTACTGACGTCGTGCTTGGTACTTTGCTTGTTAACTCTATCCCTGCAAAAGTACTGTTCGATACAGGAGCTTCTCTATCTTTTGTGTCTGATAGTTTTGCTCAAAGCAACGAGTTTCCTATGGAGATATTACCATCAAATCTCTTAGTTCACTCTCCCGGAGGACAAATGATATCTTCGAAGATAAGCCATGGTAACCAAATTCAAATTGGAAACCATATCTTTCTCGCCTCCTTGATAGTTCTTGTAAATTTAGAGATCAATGTCATCCTTGGCATGGATTGGTTGAAGGCCAACAAAGTTGTCATTGATTGCGCCAAGCATTCAGTTTCTTTTCCTACTTCATCAGGAACCTTGACCTATACACCTTCTCAAACACCTGCCGTTCAGCTCTTTGCTTTGAATCCTAGTTCTCTTCCGGAGCTTGAGTCTATACCGGTGGTTTGTGACTTTCCTGATGTCTTTCTCGAAGAACTTCCGGGTATGCCACCCGACGAGGCTGTTGAGTTCGTCATTGAACTAGAGCCCGGAACGACTCCTATCTCAAAGCGGCCATACAAAATGGTTCCCAATGAGTTGGCTGAACTCAAGAAGCGGCTTGACGAGTTGCAAAAACTTGGTTTCATTCAGCCAAGCACTTCTCCATGGGGATGTCCTACCATCTTCGTCAAGAAAAAGGATAAAACCGATCGATTGGTGGTTGACTACCGCCCTCTCAATGAGAAAACGATCAAGAATACATATCCTCTTCCTCGCATCAATGAGCTCTTTGATCAGCTTGCGGGTGCAACCGTGTTCTCTAAGATGGATTTGAGAAGTGGTTATCACCAAATCAAAATCCGCAAGGAGGATGTACCCAAGACAGCCTTCAAAACTCGTTATGGTCTCTACGAATACACCGTCATGTCCTTTGGCCTCACTAATGCTCCGGCCACTTTCTCTCGGTTGATGAACTACATTTTCATGGAGTACCTCGACAAGTTTGTGGTAGTCTATCTTGATGATATCCTTGTCTACTCCAAGTCCAATGAGGAGCATGAAGAGCATCTTCGCCTCATCCTCATGAAGCTTCGTGAACATCGTCTCTATGCCAAGTTCTCCAAGTGTGAATTTTGGCTTCCTCAAGTCGTCTATCTTGGTCATGTCATTTCGGGAAAAGGCATTGCTGTCAATCCTGAAACCGTCAAGGCAATCGTTGAATGGCCTCCTCCGAAGAATGTCAAGCAAGTGAGAAGTTTCCTCGGGTTGGCAAGTTACTGCCGCCGCTTTGTTGAGAATTTCTCCAAGATCGCCAAGCCTCTTACCGATCTCCTGAAGAAAGACAAGAAGTTCCTTTGGTCTCCTCAATGCCAAGAAAGCTTTGACCTCCTCAAGCTGAAGCTCACTTCCACACCTGTCCTTGTTCTTCCAGATACTTCTAAACCTTTCCACATATTCTGTGATGCCTCTCTTCATGGACTAGGTGCTTGTCCTCATGCAAGAACGTCAAGTTGTGGCGTATGCTTCTCGTCGGTTGAAAAAGCATGAACTCAACTATCCCACACATGATCTCGAGCTTGCTTCGCCGTGTTACATGCTTTAATAACATGGCGCCAATACTTGTTGGGCAACAAATGTGAGATCTTCACCGACCACAAGAGTCTCAAATACATCTTCACACAACCCAACTTGAACCTCCGTCAAACGAGATGGATGGAAACCATCAAGGACTTTGATCTCTCCATCAGCTACACTCCAGGCAAAGCTAATGTCATGGCTGACGCCCTTAGTCGCAAGTCTTATTGCAACAACCTCATGATTCAAGAAAGTCAACCTGCTCTTTATGAAGAATTCAGGAAATTGAATCTTGAGCTTGTTCCCCAAGGTTACCTTGCAAACTTGGTGATCACGCAAACTCTTGAAGATAAGATCCGAAAAGGACAGGTTGCGAGATATTTGCAGCGAAGAATATCGGAGAGAATATGCACAAGCCCAAGTACAAGTCCTTCTCTCTCGACGATCAAGGAACTCTCTTCTTCCAAGGTCGTTTTGTTGTTCCGAATGATCCGGACACCGAGAAACCTCATTCTCAAAGAAGCTCACGACACTCCTCTTTCTATCCATCCCGGCAGACACAAAGATGTATCTCGATATCAAGTCTACCTATTGGTGGACTAGGATGAAAAGGGATGTTGCTCGCTATGTCTCGGAATGTGATGTCCGTCGCCGTGTCAAAGCGGAACATCGTAGACCCGCCGGTGTCCTCCAACCCCTGAAGATTCCTGAGTGGAAATGGGATAAGATTGAGATGGACTTTGTGACTGGTTTTCCTAAGTCTCGCAAAGGCAATGATGCTATCTTCGTGGTGATCGACCGTCTTTCTAAGGTTGCTCACTTCCTTCCTGTCAAAGAAACAATATCTGCTAGTCCGTTGGCCGAGATCTACACTGCAAAGATTGTTTCTCTTCATGGTGTTCCCTTGGAAATAAGCTCTGATCGCGGAAGTATCTTCACTTCCAAGTTTTGGGCAAGCTTTCGAAAGCTATGGGAACTAATCTGCTCTTCGACCACGGCTTACCATCCTCAAACGAGTGGGCAAGTCGAAAGAGGCAATCGGATTCTCGAGGACATGCTCCGTGCTCGTGTTATCTCCTTCGGTATGAAATGGGAAGAATGCCTTCCATTCGCTGAGTTCTCTTACAACAACGGCTATCAAGCCGGTTTGGGCATGGCACCCTTCGAAGCTCTCTATGGTCGCAAATGCGAACACCTCCGAACCGGTCCGAAACCGGTGAAAGACAAATCTTTGGCCCCGATGTCATCAACGAGGCTCGAAGAAAAGGTGCGAATCATTCGTGACAATCTCAAGATAGCACAATCTCGGCGAGAAAAGCTATTATGATAGCAAGCACCGTGATATGTTATATCGACTCGGTGATCAAGCTTACCTCCGTGTTACTCCTATGAGGGGCACTCATCGCTTTGGTATCAAAGGCAAGCTGGCGCCAAGATACATTGGTCCATTCAAAGTTCTAGCAAAGCGTGGTGAAGTCGCTTACCTCCTTGAACTTCCTGAGAAGCTCTCAAAAGTGCACGATGTCTTCCACGTGTCACAGCTCAAGAAGTGCTTCAAAGATCCGGGCCGTGCAGTTTGATCACGAGTCCATTGACCTCCATGAAGACCTCTCCTACAAAGAGCATCCCGTTCGGATTCTTGATGAAGCCGAACGCCGAACTCGCAACAACTCGTCAAGTTCCTCAAGGTGCAGTGGTCGCACCATTCCGATAAAGAAGCAACTTGGGAGCGGGAAGATCAACTCCGTTCCGAGTACCCATCCTTTTTCTCTTCTTCCTGAGAATCTCGGGGCGCGATTCCTTCAAGGGGGGGCGTTTGTAACATCCCAAGAGTAACACCATAGTTCCTTTTTACCTTTCTTGCATTGTTGTCATCTCATCATGTTGCATTCATGCATATCACCACTTTGGTTTTACTAAATTGCATTTGCCTTTGGTTTTTCTTTGTTGCTTGTTGTTTCCTCCTTCTTCTTCTTGGTTCATCCCCTCCTCTTGTGATGTTCCAAGAAAGGCACCAACTTTCCCTTCTCCCTCTTTTAACACAATACTCAAAGGTCATGCCAATTTTTTCTATGAATTGGTGTTACCTCAACCCTCTCTTCTACTTTCTACCTTGCTATGCCAATTGCTTGAGTTGGAGATACTC
>NC_061513.1:287297928-287380006 GCF_022539505.1 Lolium rigidum
TTTGTTGCTTGTTGTTTCCTCCTTCTTCTTCTTGGTTCATCCCCTCCTCTTGTGATGTTCCAAGAAAGGCACCAACTTTCCCTTCTCCCTCTTTTAACACAATACTCAAAGGTCATGCCAATTTTTTCTATGAATTGGTGTTACCTCAACCCTCTCTTCTACTTTCTACCTTGCTATGCCAATTGCTTGAGTTGGAGATACTCCTCCTCAAGTGATTGCACTATGTTTAAGTATTGCAAATATTTTTGGATATTAAATTGTGTTGAACCTTCTCTATATTTATGTGCCAACTTTATATCTTTCTCTTCCTTCTTCTTCTCAAGTTCATCACAAGTGAGATGAGGCTTGATTCATCTTGTACCTTCTCTATTCAAATACCTCAAATCTTTCCCTCTCTCTCTTTTGCAATCAGTTTTGGTTATTTTTGATATATAAAAATCAGAAAAAGAGAAGAGAGAAAGAAAAATAAAGAAAAACCTAAAATCTAACTAAACCTACCTATATCTGGCCGGCAGGCCCATCTCTCATCTCACCTAGGCCTAGCCTTTCCCTCTCTCTTTCCCATCAAAGGCCACCAAGTGACCCAGTTTTGGTGCAGCCCAACTTTCACGTTTTGCATGCCAGAAACAGTAAACGGAGACGTACCTTCTCGCTCGACGTCGCCGTCTCCTCCACCTGTTTCTGGCAAACGAAGGAACGACGTCGCCCTCCTTCTTCACGGCGACCTACTCCCTCCGTCGCATAAAGGCAACGCCAGATCCTCCTCTATCCCTAGCTCAACCTTGCCCTCCTCTTCAGCCGCCACCATCTCTTTGTTCTCCAACAAAAAGAAACCCACCGTGAGAGAACCCCGCCGTCTAACCACCGCCGCCATGGCCACCGGCGAGTTCACCTGAGCGCGGGAATCGCTCCACCTCTACCTCCTCTACGTCCTTGTCTTCTTCACGGAACCAGAACGCCAAGATCTGCGCCTCCTTGTCGAGCTCCTGCAACATCTACCCCGGCCATCTCCATCTCCTTCAACTCCGGCTACTTCTCCGTCGCCTCCACCTCGACGCCAACTTCTGGGTGAGCAGCCACACTCTCTCATCTCCCCTGCATGCCTTAGCATCATGGATCGAGGAAGAAACGGGAGAAGAGACGAGATCGAAACGAAAACGTGTAGATCAAAAACGCCAGTTTCAGCCACGGTACTCTGACTTTCGACGCACCTCACTGCCAGCACAGGCCACTCCAGCTTGCGTTCTTCACACCGTTGGAAAGCTGAGACGAAGGGCTACAATTTTCGCTTTGGAAGCACCTAATTTCGAGGCCTGTACACGACGCCACCTTCTTCCAAAGTTTGGACAGAAACAGATCTCGTCTCGTTTTCAGTTTTGCCGTGTCTCTGCCACGTTTTCCGACGTCCTTTCCGGCGATCTATCCGGCGAACCGCTTCACCTCAGCGCTAGATCCATACACCGTTGTAAATATGAGACATAGATCTACACTTTTGCTGTTGGAACTTCTCCAAGAGGATGCGTGGTTACGTCGCCATCATCGATCGAAGATGAGACCAGAGAGGGTTTTCTGTTTTTGTTTTTCTTAGTCTCTGTGACGCGGGCACGACTTCCGACGATCACCTTTGCCTCCACCGTTCTCCAAATCCACCCAAACTACCTCCATATGAATCTCGGCACAGTCTACTTACTCAACTCGTTGAGAGCTCCTCAAATGGCTGCCCAGATCTCGAGTTCTCGACGCTTTAAAACTCGTGCAGAGACTGTCTGGCAGTGTCAGTTTTCAGCTCGTCACTGTCATTTCTTCAGTTAACTGAGACAATACCATATCCTTCTAAACAACCTGTATTCATACAAATCAGATACAGCAGCCCACTGGCTACAACCCTGATCCTCTCCCGTGGAGACCCGAGTTCCAATCCTGGCCGGCGCAGGACCTGAACCAACTTTTTGAAAAACTGCTGTTCATTATTTTTTTTGCCCCTGCCTAGTTTTTCAAATATTTTAAAATTGCACTTCTACAAATCCAAATTTGACAAATGAGATAACCACATTGATCAGTTTTTCATGCTCTATCTAACTATGAACTTTGTTTTGGGTTTTGGACAAATAAAATTTGGACATAATTAAAATCTGATTTAAATTGTTTAATTATGGCATAATTCATATCTCTCACACTACATTTCCAAATTCAACATATGATATGTCCATTCTCATCAAAAAAACGAGAGGAATCCAAATCTGACATTCCCATGCATCATTGGCATCATCCCTGGTTCGAAATAATTGAAATTGCAACTACAACTAAATGTTATGTGAGGGTGATTATCATTCCATGAGAATTATGAGCACCCCACTTAATTTTGCCATGCACAAATCATCTTGCCATGTCATCATGCATCATATTGCGCATTGCACTTGTATTGATTTATGCTATATCTTCCTTGTATGTGCTTTTGGTTCTTCTCGAGTAGACGCCGACGCGGAGCGATACGAGCAAGAGTACGAGTTCCCCCGGAGGATCGTGTCGGTGCTTCTACCTACGATCCGATCGGCGAGCCCACCCCTTCACCTATTTTTCATTTACATGCTCTTTTGATCTATTGCTATCCTTATGTTGCGATTCTGTTGTGTCACGTGTCCTATCCACCTGTTACCTATATGTCCGAGATACACCTCCTCGCCCTACCTTTTGTTTGTTGTTTGCCAGCTTTGCGAGTCGTAGGCGAGTTTAGGGTTTTCGTTGATATCTCGAATTATTCGGGATATCTTGTTGGGATGTTGATACATGTACTACCTTTTCAAAAATGAAGTGGATAACTTTTGCTACAACTTAAAATTGCTAAGGGATATAATATGCAGAGGCATCTGTGAGCCCCTTTGCGAAAGCATCGGAACTTTGACTTGCTAATGTCCCCTAGGACCCGAGTTCTTGTTATCTGTTTCTAAGGTCGAGCGCGCTAACCACTCGTGGGAGGATTTATCGGGACCCCCATCACCCATTACCATTTCTCAAGTCCGTTGAAAAGGGGCCACAACCTTGGTTTTATTTGCCTATGCCATGTATGCCATGTATGCCATGCTTTACTACTCGTTGCCTTCGGGTGTTTATTACTCGTTGCCTTCGGGTGTTTATTACATGTTGCCTTCGGGTGTTTACTACATCTTGTACCCCGCGGGACGTTTAGCGAAGCGTGTGGTTTGCACGCCTAGCCGCCGACGCAAACCCTGAGTCCGCATCGGAGTATGGCCGAACTTCGTTTCGGGTAGCTTAGTCGGGTGGCCCCCTTAGGCATTCTTGTTGATTTGGGAACGGTCTTGTTGTGAGACTCCGCACTTGCTATGCGGGTTCGAGCATGCGTGTATGGTAACATTTGTGCACCCCTGCAGGGTAAATCTTATCGATAAGCCGTGTCCGCGGTTATGGACGACTTGGAGCTGTTTAACTCGATCATAGAACAAATTACACCTAAAGTTGTCGCTAATAACTTGCTAATTACTTGCGTAGTAAGTTAGCCCTATTATAATGGAATGAATATAAAATTGTCAACTGAGTGAGTGCCTTGTTAGTACCTCTTGGCTAAGGGGGATCGCATTTGGCCGGGTTGTTGTTTGCGAGTATAGAATCGCTAGAATATGCGCTCTCTCACCTTCTCTATTAGACGGATGTTGTAGCGTGTCTCTATTGGTTAGTGCTTTGCTGCCGCTAAACTCCACATAAAGCCGGGCGAAGTTTACACCGCCCACCAGCAAGCATAGCTGGTCTTGTCTCGCAAGTACGTGTCAACGGTACTTACCCTCGTTTTTCTCCCTCTTTTTCCGGAACCCGCTTTTCGACAAACAGGTACGACAGATGATGAGCGATGACGCAGGTGGCTACTTTGTCGAGTTCACGGACGACGACTTCGTTGCGTAGCAGGATCGTTCCTAAGTCAGCAGCCTGTGGCATGTTGGTTATGGGAACATCGCTTGGTTATCTTCAGTACTCTTAGTCCCATTTGGTTCTTGTCTGTACCCAGACTATTTGGCTATCTTATGTATGATGTACTGATGGGATATGTTTCCCTATTGAGTGTCATTTGGATCTTGCTCATTAGAGCGTTGCTATATATATGAACCTTATTTCCATCTTTTGTGTCATACGTAGTCATGTTGTGGTATTCAAGCTGTATTCTACCCTTGTATCCTGTGCACAGTGTGTGTATGTGTGAAGTGCACAGGAAGGTGAAGCACTCAGGCCTGGAAAGCCTACCGTGAGCCTTTGAGGTGGGTGTTGTGTGCATGGGCGTGTCGAGCCGTTGCTTGGCCTACCCATATGCTTGGGAATGCGAGGCGACCTCACGGTCCTTTGTAGTGACCTCATGCACATAAACCCCTCTTACCTGCGCGCTCTAGGTTTTCCTACTCCTGGGGCTTACAATGCCAGTGCACGCCAGGCACGCGGTGAGCGTGCACTGGGCGCGCCAGAGCTCCACGCGACCCGTCGCCCTCGTCCCCCCTGCATCCCTATGACTGCAACGAGCACCGCCTCCCTCGCATCTACCGCGTAGACACGCTCGCTAGCCTGCGGCCGCCTTGTCGCCGTCGTCCTCGTCGGAGAAACGCCGCGGGTACCGTGGCATGATGAGCATGCGCACGAGTGATCCCATCGTCCTCTCGCTGCGCCAGCTACTCCTAGAGCCTCGCCATGACGTCGCCACTCGATTGTTGTATGCTCCTTGCCCCTTCGAGCACCGGAGACGCCACGCCGTGGACGACCTCCCGCGGCACCACCTCCAATCTATAAATAGAGCACCTCCCGCACCCAACCATTCACACCACCTGACTCCCCTCACTTCACCGCTCCTCCTCGCACTAGTAGCTCGTCCGATCATCGCCGGAGTCGCCGCAATTGCAAGGTCATCGCCGCCAGTACCCGGAGCTTGCCGCCGTCGATTCACGCTTCCCCAAGCCTCGCCACTGCTACCAGGAGCTTCCTCACCTTCGACAACATCGCCACGTACCTTGCCGACGACCGCCGGAGGCCTGGTACTCCCTCCGACCCCCTAGGCTCGCCGCCAGACCCTCGGCTTCTCGCTGGAGAAGACGACGGGTGTGAGCCATCGATCTCCCCTCTGATCTAACGATCCACGCGCCTCGTACCGCTTCGACGTTTAAAAAGACGCTGACGGGTGGAGCCCACCCTGTCAGGCGGCCCGCGTGTGCAAGTCACGCTGCTGGGCCAGCCCAGTTCGTTTTCGTCTGTTTACCCCACCTAGCTTTCCCGCGCGGCCCAAAAATTCAAATCTAGTTTAATTCGTTGCACTCAAATTCAATACTAATGTCAACTTCAAATTTGAATAGTTTCAAATCTACTGCACCAAATTTAGCAAACTTTATATCTCTGGAAAGCCCAAGAAATTATCTACACAATGCCACCGGTCTCATTCCCAAATTCCTAGTAGAATTAAAATGATAAAAATAACAAGGCAGGGCCTGTTCCAACTTCAAATAATTATTAAAAATTATCTATAATTGATTTTGAGTTGATTCCAACTCTCATAAATCACATTTGACATACTCTATTTGTTTATGCAAAAAGATAGCATAGTTGGTTTGCATGATCATGGACTAGAACAAAATATTGGCTATGGAGCCATTTCTAGTCCATTTAACTCATACAAATAAATTTATTTAAATAGTATGAGAGCTACTCTCTCATTTAAATCTTGATCCTAATTAATTCAATAAGAGGTAATGATCTTAGTCTAATGAACCTCATATTTTTTTACTTAGTGATATTAAATCATTACCATGCTATTATTAAAATGCATGAGGTGTATCACCTCACTTAAATTCTACTCTCAAATAATAGATATAAAGTGTTGACCTTGGTCAACAAATATTCATACCTTATTATTATTTGTAGAGATTAAATCTTAATAAGATTCAATGAGAGGAAATTATTTCCTCCAAAGCATTAAAGAGCTATACTAATAAATAATTATAATGAGAGGAAATTATTTTTCTTTAAAATAAAACAAAGTAAATCACCATGCTAATAAGATGTGATGCTAGCATAGGCTTGTGTGAACCTTTGGTGTGTTTAGCTTAGCACTTAAGTTTGTGTGGTGATTGTATACCTCGTATTCGTGTATAGATGCTAGTAACGAGGAATATCAAGAGGAGGAGGGTTAGTCCCAGGAGGAGGAGGAAAGCTTTGACCACTACCCTGCTCAAGGCAAGATAATATTCTTGCAAGTCACCCTAATGCAAAGCTCTTCATGAGCAAGGCACCATACATGTTACTTTATGCTTAATGATCCCATCCCATGTTTTGCCTTACCATTATTTTTACTTATTGTATTTCAAAGCTTACTTTTTGATTCATGATTCACTTGGTCTAGGATAGAACAAGAGCATCAACATTAGCCTAAGTAAACAAAGCTAGATAGCACCCTCTCATGACTAGTTGCTATTGCTAAATAAATAAAATTGACTACTCTAGATGGGAACATGTGAAATGAAATGACCTTGAAATATTTTGAAGGTGAATATGACATGAATGACTTGGTGAATTTTGATGAAAACTGATGATTGGGTTCGGATGCGATACCATTCCAAATATAGAAGTACCCCCACAATACCTGATTATGGGTAGGGCTTAACTAGAAACTTGTGTAGTTTAGTATGGGTTCCCTCTAAACAAGCATCATAGGGGTTATGCCGAGGCTGCCTCCGTTACAAGTGAAATGATGTGAATATGAGGTGAATGTACGACCCAAGCCCTGTGCAGTTCCCGGGTTGACAGTTGGTTTTCACCGGGAGGCCAAGCTCATGGGGAGAGGTGCCTATACTAGGTTATATAAGTAAAAGGTTATGGTTGATGATCCGCGTACTGAGTTACGATGATTCGGGGTTATCCCCGAAGGATGTAATCAAAAGTTGTGGCACAAGAGTACAACCTCTGCAGAGTGTTAAACCTATTCGAATAGCCGTGTCCACGGTTACGGACGATTGGAAAGGCCATACTGTTCCGTTGTCAGAACTTTATCTTGAAAATGAAAGTTGAATTGAATGGTGACTTGAATTTTGAAAACACAACTGATGTTGTGGGAATGACACTAATGTTCCCACTTGAGTTAGTCTAGCGATTCAAGCATCTTTACTAATTGTTTATGAACTAAACTTGGCTTTATGCAAATAAACCTAGAGCTTAGCAACCCTTAAAATTGATAAGTACTTACATTAGTATTAGTTTGCGAGTACTTAAAGTACTCATGGCAGTGTCCCTGGCTATTCCAATGCCAGACTATGAAGAGGAGCAACACTATGAGGATGACGGTCAGCAGGACGTCTACCAGAACTAGGATGCTTCTAACGTCAAGCGTTGGCCTGTGGATAGATAGTTCCACCTACTACTCCGCTTCCGCTATTTATGTTCGTTGATCATTAGGTCAACTATTTGTGTAATATTGGATCATGTGATTGATACGTCTCCGACGTATCGATAATTTCTTATGTTCCATGCCACATTATTGATGTTATCTACATGTTTTATGCACACTTTATGTCATATTCGTGCATTTTCACGGAACTAACCTATTAACAAGATGCCGAAGTGCCAGTTGTTGTTTTCTGCTGTTTTTGGTTTCAGAAATCCTAGTAAGGAAATATTCTCGGAATTGGACGAAATCAACGCCCAGGGGCCTATTTTTCCACGAAGCTTCCAGAAGTCCGAAGACGAAACGAAGTGGGGCCACAGGGTGCCCAAACCCTAGGGCGGCGCGGCCCACCCCCTGGCCGCGCCGGCCTATGGTGTGGGGCCCCTGTGCCCCCTCCTGACTTGCCCTTCCGCCTACTTAAAGCCTCCGTGACGAAACCCCCAGTGCCGAGAGCCACGATACGGAAAACCTTCCAGAGACGCCGCCAACGCCGATCCCATCTCGGGGGATCCAGGAGAGGGGAATCATCTCCCGGAGGACTCTACGCCGCCATGGTCGCCTTCGGAGTGATGTGTGAGTAGTCTACCCCTGGACTATGGGTCCATAGCAGTAGCTAGATGGTTGTCTTCTCCCCATTGTGCTATCATTGTCGGATCTTGTGAGCTGCCTAACATGATCAAGATCATCTATCTGTAATTCTATATGTTGCGTTTGTTGGGATCCGATGAATAGGGAATACTTGTTATGTTGATTATCAAAGTTATGTCTATGTGTTGTTTATGATCTTGCATGCTTTCCGTTATTAGTAGATGCTCGGCCAAGTTGATGCTAGTAACTCCAAGAGGGAGTATTTATGCTCGATAGTGGGTTCATGTCTCCGTGAATGCGGAGGAGTGACAAGAACCACTAAGGTTATGGATGTGCTTGTTGCCACTAGGGATAAAACATTGGTGCTATGCTCAAGGATGTAGTCACTGATTACATTACGCGCAATACTTAATGCAATTGTCCGTTGTTAGCAACTTAATACCTGGAGGGGGTTCGGATGATAACCTCGAAGGTGGACTTTTTAGGCATAGATGCATGCTTGGATAGCGGTCTATGTACTTTGTCGTAATGCCCAATTAAATCTCACAATACTCATCATAATATGTATGTGCATGGTCATGCCCTCTCTATTTGTCAATTGCCCAAGCTGTAATTTGTTCACCCAACATGCTTGTTTGTCTTATGGGAGAGACACCTCTAGTGAGCTGTGGACCCCGGTCCAATTCTCTTTACTTGAAATACAATCTACTTGCAATACTTGTTCTACTCGTTTTTCGCAAACAATCATCTTCCACACAATACGGTTAATCCTTTGTTACAGCAAGCCGGTGAGATTGACAACCTCAGCTGTTTCGTTGGGGCAAAGTACTTTGGTTGTGTTGTGCGGGTTCCACGTTGGCGCCGGAATCCCTGGTGTTGCGCCGCACTACATCCCGCCGCCATCAACCTTCAACGTGCTTCTTGACTCCTACTGGTTCGATAAACCTTGGTTTCTTACGAGGGAAACTTGCTTGCTGTACGCATCACACCTTCCACTTGGGGTTCCCAACGAGCGTGTGCTTTACGCGTCATCAAGCTAAATTTACGGCGCCGTTGTCGGGGAGATCAAGACACGCTTGCAAGGGAGTCTCCACTTCTCAATCTCTTTACTTTGTTTTTGTCTTGCTTAGTTTTATTTACTACTTTGTTTGCTGCACTAAATCAAAATACAAAAAAAATTAGTTGCTAGTTTTACTTTATTTGCTATCTTGTTTGCTATATCGAAAACACAAAAAATTAGTTACTTGCATTTACTTTATCTAGTTTGCTTTATTTACTGTTGCTAAAATGGCCAACGCTGAAAATACTAAGTTGTGTGACTTCACAACCACAAATAATAATGATTTCTTATGCACACCTATTGCTCCACCTGCTACTACAGCAGAATTCTTTGAAATTAAACCTGCTTTACTTGAATCTTGTTATGCGAGAGCAATTTTTCAGTGTTAGTTCGATGATGCTCGCTGCCCATCTTAATAATTTTGTTGAACTATGTGAAATGCAAAAATATAAAGATGTAGATGGTGATATTATTAAATTAAAATTGTTCCCTTTCTCATTAAGAGGAAGAGCTAAAGATTGGTTGCTATCTCTCGCCTAAGAATAGTATTGATTCATGGACTAAATGCAAGGATGCTTTTATTGGTAGATATTATCCCCCTGCTAAAATTATATCTTTGAGGAGTAGCATAATGAATTTTAAACAATTAGATACTGAACATGTTGCTCAAGCTTGGGAAAGAATGAAATCTCTGGTTAAAAATTGCCCAACCCATGGACTGACTACTTGGATGGTCATCCAAACCTTCTATGCAGAACTAAATTTTTCTTCGCGGAATTTATTGGATTCAGCTGCTGGAGGTACCTTTATGTCCATCACTCTTGGTGAAGCAACAAAGCTTCTTGATAATATGATGATCAACTACTCTGAATGGCACACGGAAAGAGCTCCACAAGGTAAGAAGGTAAATTCTGTTGAAGAAACCTCTTCCTTGAGTGATAAGATTGATGCTATTATGTCTATGCTTGTGAATGGTAGGCCTAATGTTAATTCTAATAATGTTCCGTTAGCGTCATTAGTTGCTCAAAAAGAATATGTTGATGTGAATTTCATTAAAAATAAAAATCACAATGATTCTAGGCCATACCCTGCTAATGGTAATTCTTATGGTAGATATGCTTCACCTAATGAAGAAAAGATGCTACAAATTGAAAGATCCACCAAGAGCTTTATGCAATCACAATATGAGCAAAATAAATTGTTTACTAAAACTATGAATGAGCAATCTACCTTGTTGAAGAATATAGGGAATCAACTTGAAAATCTGAATAGGGAGATCTCGGGGTTGCAAACTAAACTTGCTAATGCTTGAAACCCGAATCTCATACATGTCCGCATCACAATCTTCTTTAATTAATAAAATGGCTGCTAAACCTGAGGATTTAGATGATAAAATTACTACTACAGCAAATGCCATCCAAGTTAGAATTAATGAGAATATAAGATTAATGGCTGAAGCTGCGTGCTAGGTGGGATAGAGAAGAAAATGAAAAACTAGCTAAAGAGAAGAATGTAGCTAAAGTTTGGACTATTACCACCACTAGTAATGCTAATGCTACACATGTTGCTGCACCTCCTACTAATACTAATAAAAGAATTGGTGTTAGCAATGTTTCCACTTCTAATGCAAAGCGCGAAAAACTGCTCGAAACCGCTAAAACTCGCTGAAACCGCCTGTGATAAAGCTGCTGAAATTTTTTCCAACATTGGGGATGATGATCCCATTGCTTTAGATTATAATGGTTTGAATTTTGATGATTGCCACATCTCTGAAGTTATAAGGTTCTTGCAAAAACTTGCTAAAAGTCCTAATGCTAGTGCCATAAATTTGGCCTTTACACATCATATTACAAATGCTCTCATTAAAGCTAGAGAAGAGAAACTAGAGCGCGAAGCCTCTATTCCTAAAAAGCTAGAAGATGGTTGGGAGCCCATCATTAAGATGAAGGTTAAAGATTTTTATTGTAATGCTTTATGTGATCTTGGTGCAAGTATTTCTGTTATGCCTAAGAAAATTTATAATATGCTTGACTTGCCACCGCTGAAAAATTGTTATTTGGATGTTAATCTTGCTGATCATTCTACAAAGAAACATTTGGGTAAGGTTGATAATGTTCACATTACCGTTAACAATAACCTTGTTCCCGTTGATTTTGTTGTCTTGGATATTGAATGCAATGCATCTTGTCCCATTATATTGGGAAGACCTTTTCTTCGAACTGTTGGCGCTATTATTGATATGAAGGAAGGTAATATAAAATATCAATTTCCTCTCAAGAAAGGTATGGAACACTTCCCTAGAAAGAGAATGAAGGTACCTTTTGATTCTATTATGAGAACAAATTATGATGTTGACACTTCATTCTTTGATAATACTTGATACACACTTTCTGCGCCTAGCTGAAAGGCGTTAAAGAAAAGCGCTTATGGGAGACAACCCATGTTTTTACCTACAGTACTTTGTTTTTATTTTGAGTCTTGGAAGTTGTTTACTACTGTAGCAACCTCTCCTTATCTTAGTTTTGTGTTTTGTTGTGCCAAGTTAAGCCGTTGATAGAAAAGTAAGTACTAGATTTGGATTACTGCGCAGTTCCAGATTTCTTTGCTGTCACGAATCTGGGTCCACCTCCCTGTACGTAGCTCAGAAAATTAAGCCAATTTACGTGCATGATCCTCAGATATGTACGCAACGTTCATTCAATTTGAGCATTTTCATTTGAGCAAGTCTGGTGCCATTTTAAAATTCGTCAATACGAACTGTTCTGTTTTGACAGATTCTGCCTTTTATTTCGCATTGCCTCTTTTGCTATGTTGGATGAATTTCTTTGATCCACTAATGTCCAGTAGCATTATGCAATGTCCAGAAGTGTTAAGAATGATTGTTTCACCTCTGAATATGTTAATTTTTATTGTGCACTAACCCTCTAATGAGTTGTTTCGAGTTTGGTGTGGAGGAAGTTTTCAAGGATCAAGAGAGGAGTATGATGCAACATGATCAAGGAGAGTGAAAGCTCTAAGCTTGGGGATGCCCCGGTGGTTCACCCCTGCATATATTAAGAAGACTCAAGCGTCTAAGCTTGGGGATGCCCAAGGCATCCCCTTCTTCATTGACAACATTATCGAGTTCCTCCCCCGAAACTATATTTTTATTCTATCACATCTTATGTGCTTTTTCTTGGAGCGTCGGTTTGTTTTTGTTTTTGTTTTGTTTGAATAAAATGGATCCTAGCATTCACTTTATGGGAGAGAGACACGCTCCGCTGTAGCATATGGACAAGTATGTCCTTGGTTTCTACTCATAGTATTCATGGCGAAGTTTCTCCTTCGTTAAATTGTTATATGGTTGGAACTCGGAAAATGATACATGTAGTAATTGCTATTAATGTCTTGGGTAATGTGATACTTGGCAATTGTTGTGCTCATGATTAAGCTCTTGCATCATATGCTTTGCACCCATTAATGAAGAAATACATAGAGCATGCTAAAATTTGGTTTGTATATTTGGTTTCTCTAAGGTCTAGATAATTTCTAGTATTGAGTTTGAACAACAAGGAAGACGGTGTAGAGTCTTATAATGTTTTCAATATGTCTTTTATGTGAGTTTTGCTACACCGGTTCATCCTTGTGTTTGTTTCAAATAAGCCTTACTATCCTAAACCTTGTATCGAGAGGGAATACTTCTCATGCATCCAAAATACTTGAGCCAACCACTATGCCATTTGTGTCCACCATACCTACCTACTACATGGTATTTTCCGCCATTCCAAAGTAAATTGCTTGAGTGCTACCTTTAAAATTCCATCATTCACCTTTGCAATATATAGCTCATGGGACAAATAGCTTAAAAACTATTGTGGTATTGAATATGTAATTATGCACTTTATCTCTTATTAAGTTGCTTGTTGTGCGATAACCATGTTTACTGGGGACGCCATCAACTTTTCATTGTTGAATTTCATGTGAGTTGCTATGCATGTTCGTCTTGTCTCGAAGTAAGGGCGATCTACACTGAGTTGAATGGTTTGAGCATGCATATTGTTAGAGAAGAACATTGGGCCGCTAACTAAAGCCATGATCCATGGTGGAAGTTTCAGTTTTGGACAAACATCCTCAAATCTCTAATGAGAAAAGAATTAATTATTGTTGAATGCTTAAAGCATTAAAAGAGGAGTCCATTATCTGTTGTCTATGTTGTCCCGGTATGGATGTCTAAGTTGAGAATAATCAAAAGCGAGAAATACAAATGCGAGCTTTCTCCTTAGACCTTTGTACAGGCGGCATAGAGGTACCCCTTTGTGATACTTGGTTAAAGCATATGTATTGCGGGGATAATCCAGGTAGTCCAAGCTAATTAGGACAAGGTGCGGGCACTATTAGTACACTATGCATGAGGCTTGCAACTTATAAGATATAATTTACATGATGCATATGCTTTATTACTACCGTTGACAAAATTGTTTCATGTTTTCAAAATCAAAGCTCTAGCACAAATATAGCAATCGATGCTTTTCCTCTATGGAGGACCATTCTTTTACTTTCAATGTTGAGTCAGTTCACCTATTTCTCTCCACCTCAAGAAGCAAACACTTGTGTGAGCTGTGCATTGATTCCTACATACTTGCTTATTGCACTTATTATATTACTCTATGTTGACAATATCCATGAGATATACATGTTACAAGTTGAAAGCAACCGCTGAAACTTAATCTTCTTTTGTGTTGCTTCAATACCTTTACTTTGAATTATTGCTTTATGAGTTAACTCTTATGCAAGACTTATTGATGCTTGTCTTGAAGTGCTATTCATGAAAAGTCTTTGCTTTATGATTCACTTGTTTACTCATGTCATATACATTGTTTTGATCGCTGCATTCACTACATATGCTTTACAAATAGTATGATCAAGATTATGATGGCATGTCACTCCGGAAATTATCTTTGTTATCGTTTTACCTGCTCGGGACGAGCAGAACTAAGCTTGGGGATGCTGATACGTCTCCGACGTATCGATAATTTCTTATGTTCCATGCCACATTATTGATGTTATCTACATGTTTTATGCACACTTTATGTCATATTCGTGCATTTTCCGGAACTAACCTATTAACAAGATGCCGAAGTGCCGATTGCTGTTTTCTAGCTGTTTTTGGTTTCGAAATCCTAGTAAGGAAATATTCTCGGAATTGGACGAAATCAACGCCTAGGGGCCTATTTTTCCACGAAGCTTCCGAAGTCCGAAGACGAAACGAAGTGGGGCCACGGGGTGCCCAAACCCTAGGGCGGCGCGGCCCACCCCCGGCCGCGCCGGCCTATGGTGTGGGGCCCCGTGCCCCCTCCCGACTTGCCCTTCCGCCTACTTAAAGCCTCCGTGACGAAACCCCCGCATCGAGAGCCACGATACGGAAAACCTTCCGGAGACGCCGCCAACGCCGATCCCATCTCGGGGGATCCGGGAGATCGCCTCCGGCACCCTCGCCGGAGAGGGGAATCATCTCCCGGAGGACTCTACGCCGCCATGGTCGCCTCCGGAGTGATGTGTGAGTAGTCTACCCCTGGACTATGGGTCCATAGCAGTAGCTAGATGGTTGTCTTCTCCCCATTGTGATATCATTGTCGGATCTTGTGAGCTGCCTAACATGATCAAGATCATCTATCTGTAATTCTATATGTTGCGTTTGTTGGGATCCGATGAATAGGGAATACTTGTTATGTTGATTATCAAAGTTATGTCTATGTGTTGTTTATGATCTTGCATGCTTTCCGTTATTAGTAGATGCTCTGGCCAAGTTGATGCTAGTAACTCCAAGAGGGAGTATTTATGCTCGATAGTGGGTTCATGTCTCCGTGAATCTGGAGGAGTGACAAGAACCACTAAGGTTATGGATGTGCTGTTGCCACTAGGGATAAAACATTGGTGCTATGTTCAAGGATGTAGTCACTGATTACATTACGCGCAATACTTAATGCAATTGTCTGTTGTTAGCAACTTAATACTGGGAGGGGTTCGGATGATAACTCGAAGGTGGACTTTTTAGGCATAGATGCATGCTTGGATAGCGGTCTATGTACTTTGTCGTAATGCCCAATTAAATCTCACAATACTCATCATAATATGTATGTGCATGGTCATACCCTCTCTATTTGTCAATTGCCCAACGCGTAATTTGTTCACCCAACATGCTGTTTGTCTTATGGGAGAGACACCTCTAGTGAGCTGTGGACCCCGGTCCAATTCTCTTTACTCGAAATACAATCTACTGCAATACTTGTTCTACTCGTTTTCTGCAAACAATCATCTTCCACACAATACGGTTAATCCTTTGTTACTGAGCAAGCCGGTGAGATTGACAACCTCACTGTTTCGTTGGGGCAAAGTACTTTGGTTGTGTTGTGCAGGTTCCACGTTGGCGCCGGAATCTCCGGTGTTGCGCCGCACTACATCCCGCCGCCATCAACCTTCAACGTGCTTCTTGACTCCTACTGGTTCGATAAACCTTGGTTTCTTACTGAGGGAAACTTGCTGCTGTACGCATCACACCTTCCACTTGGGGTTCCCAACGAGCGTGTGCTTTACGCGTCATCAGTGATCTATGGATGTAAGACATTTATGTGTTGTAATAAATGATGACTCTATGGTATTCAACTGTTATGTCTCGCAACAACAATCTTCCTGGGATTGCGATGTACGGCATAATAGGCATCTGGACTTAAAAATCCGGGTGTTGACAAGTTGGTATCAGAGCCATTGTTTGACCTTAGCAGCCCTAGTTTAGAATGGACGTTTGAAACACTTAGATTCAAAACTAATAAAAGAAATAGTTATGAAAACATATTCACACTCTTACCCTTAAGATCTTTTTCAAATCTTAAGTTCATGCTTTTTCTTACAAGTTATATAAAATTTTGAACACTTGCACTTCTCTAACTTACTCATCAAATTCCTCTACAGATGGAGCAGTTCACCCAGACGGAGTTTTACCAGCTAGGCAATGGGGGAGGCCTAGTGTTCGAGCAGGACCTGACGGAGCTATCCATGTTCCTTGGGCGCCCTTTCCCGGAGTTCTTCGGGGGTGAGGTCGCCGACCAGCCCGGAGGATAGATGCAGTGGGTCATCATCGCTGACCTACGCGGGAAGCTCGAGCCACCCATCACTGGCAGGATCCAGTCCTCCCTCCGAGAGAACACCTGGGCGGACGGCCTCGCTTGTGCCATGAAGGAAGCACTGGCCCGCCTGTGTGGGCTGGAGCTGCCCCGAATCCGGGGAACCCGCTACTTCCACATGGCAAGGCATGACTCCATGGAGGCACCAATGGATCTGTCGCCTCACTCTGAGTTGAGGAACCATGTGGACCACACCGACTACATGCTGTGTGAGACCTACATCCAGCTCGACAACTCCCGCGCCCTCGCCAACTTCGCCTACCTCCAGATGGCCCAGAAGGATGAGACCATCAAGGTCATCGCCAAGGAGCGCAGGACTCTTCGCCGTGAGAACGCGAAGAAGGACTACACCATCTCTCGCCTCCGCGCCAAGATCGCTGCACTGAAGGAGACCATCAAGACCCAGGACGACCAGCTCAAGGCCCTCGAGGGAGAAGGCGAAGGGGAAGACATCCAAGGAGATGGCTACTCCTACGTGAGCAACGACAACGACTATGAAGAGGATGATGATGATCTGGCCTTCTACCCCAATGAGGATGACGCCGTCCCGATAAATGTTGATGGAGAGTAGTCACTTGTGCACCTTGCGTAGGTGTGAGGTGTATCAGTCCCAATGTATCGTAGCTTGGTGAAAGGGTTCTTCAAACCCTCCGATGTGTTACCTTGTACTGTTTGCATCATGAATGAAATAAAAGTGTGTTTAATTTTAACATGTCAAGAACTCAAGTTTTAAATTTTGAACTTTACCCAAAATAAGCCATAGAAATTTCCCTCTCGTCTCATGATCTATCTCCATGTTCAGATGGCACCTCCCGGCCGCGCATCACAGGATGCGATGATGCAACTGCTGCAGACTCTGCTGGCAGATAGAGAGGCTGAAAGAGCTGAAAGGCAAGCCAACATCGCTGCACTGCAACAGATTGCGCAGAACAACCAGGGCCACGGAAACCATGATCACCCGGGCTCCAAGCTGAAGAACTTTCAGAACACCAATCCACCGGTGTTTAGCAAGACGGAGGAACCCCTTGATGCGGATGGTTGGCTCCAAACCATGGAGAACAATCTTGAAGTTGCTGGAGTGGAAGATAATGACAAGGTGCTTTTTGCCACGCACTACTTGGCAGGACCTGCATGTGCCTGGTGGACTAGTGCCTGCGCATTGAATGCGGGGCAAATGATGACTTGGGCAGACTTCAAGCTCAAGTTCAGCAAGTACCACGTGCCCCGGGGCCTGATCAAGAAGATGAGGGACGAGTTCCGTGAACTCAAACAGGGCAGAATGACGGTGGTGGAGTCACTACTAGGGAAAAGCCTATAGGTGGAGGCAAGTGGTGCCGGCGCACCACCATAGGCATCCGCCGGTGCAACTTGTTGCCGGCGCACCATAGAAGCGTCGCGCCGGCGATGCCTGCCCACTGCCGGCGCACCTGCTGATCCGACGCGCCAGCGCTATTTCCTGGCAATACCTCGCCCAACTCGGACCAGGCCCACGAAACATTGCCGGTGCACCAGCCCAGGAGCGCGCCGGCGGTAATTTTGTATTGCCGGCGTGCTCATGGGCTGGTGCGCCGGCAATGCTTCGTGGGCCTGGTCTGGAGCAGATATAGCCGGATGGGCTATATACTGCCGGCGCACCCAGGTCCTGGTGCGCCGGCGGTAACTCGGGACTTGTTACAGCCACCAACCAGCACTCACACAAGCCACTACACTCACTCCTCATCCACACAACCCGACCCTTCTCCCAACCCACCTAATTTTTGCCCATTTCTAACCCAACTTTAGCCAATTTGACCAAACAAAATCATATTTTTTGAGCAAATCTTCCCTTCCTACATGCATCTCCCACATCCCTATATGTAGATCTAGATCTATCTATCGCGCATTGACCGCTCAATCTAGATCTATTTCTAGATCTAGAAAGTCGGCTTCCATACGCCATTGTCGCGGCGCGTCGTCTCGATCTCATCGACGAATATATCAAACAAATAGGTGATTAATGAACAAATTAAGGAATGAAATCGACGTATGTTGGACATTTGAAGCAAAGCTCTCGTGTGTGGCATATATATATGTTGTGCTTGTGCTTGTGTGTGTGTTGGCGTTGAAAATGAGTTGCCAACGTTGCGCCGAAATGTTGATTCTTTAAGTTTCCGTTTCGGCACATTTCGGCGCTCCTATGTCCTACCGTGTAGGAAGGTCATGCCGAAATTTTCCGTGAAAACTACCGACGGATGCATGGTTCTAATCAATTATGTAATCTTACCATGCAGGCGATAATTGTTATCAAGATGAGTGAAAGCATCGTGATGAGATATCTGAAACACGCGATCATCGACATGTATGAAAATAACCGCACAGAGGTATTGTGTCCGTGCCGGAGATGCAAACGAGGGAAATGGTTTGACCCGTATTCAGGCAAATTGCAGGGGCACCTGCTCACTAATGGTTTCATGCATGGACACACTCAATGGATGAGTGATGATGGCGCGGAGGTCAATGGGGCGACGGCGGCAGGTGGTAATAATGGCCGGCAAGAAGGAGGGCATCATGATATTGATGACGATGAAGAGTTTGTCGCACAGGACGATAACCTTGACGACGACAATAACCTTGACGACGACGAAGAGGTGCCGCTAGCTTCAGTCGTGCGGGACCCTCATCTTCAAGATCTGCTTCTCGAAAAGACGAAAGGCGCCAAGCGAAAATCAAAGCTTGAGCAACTCGAGATAGACTCGAATACTCCGTTGTACGACTCGGGTCGCGGGTTGGGGAGTCTCGCTTGAGAGTAGCTCTCGATGTGCTGCAGATGAAGGCGAAACACGGATGGACGGACACAAGCGTCGACGACATCCTGGAATACGTGAAAGATCTCCTTCCTGCCGGGAACACGTGTTCTGGTAGTCTAGCCGAGGCCAAGAGAATCACGTGCCCTCTCGACTTACCCCACGAAAAGTATCACGCCTGCATCAACGACTGTATCATGTATCGCAAGGAGCACATGGACAAGACCAAATGTCCTGTGTGTGACGCTGAACGGTACAAGAAAGGGAAGAACAAAGCTCCTCGGAAAGTTGTGTGGTACTTCCCGCTCGCCCCCCAGCTTCAATGGTTCTACGCGGACCGCAAGGAAGCAAAGCTCATGTGCTGGCACGCTGAAAGAAAGGAGGCAGTGTTGAATGATGAAGAGCGGATTGAGCACCCAGTGCTGACGCACCCTTCGGATGCAAGCCAGTGGAAAGCATTAGACAATGAATTCGGAAGTTTTGGGGCAGATCCCTGAAACATCGGAGTTGGGTGCGAGCACGGACGGATTCAATTCGTTCGGAAACCGGAGCAGCACACATAGCACATGGCCCGTGTTTGTATGGATCTACAACCTCCCGCCCGGGCTGTGCATGAAGAGGAAGTACATACGGATGAGTATGCTAATTCAAGGGCCGACACAGCCGGGAAACGATATCAACATGTATCTCGAACTATTAAAGGAGGAGCTTGAAACATTGTGGGCGGAGGAAGGGGTAGATACATGGGACGCCGTCGCGGAAGAATATTTCCCTTTGAGAGCCGCGTTGATCACGACGGTGCAGGACTACCTCGGATACGGTTACATTTCGTGCCAGGTGTGCCATGGACACAAGGCATGTGTCAGGTGCATGGAAGAGACGATGTTTTTGCAGCTTGGTAAGGATCCCGGCTCTTCGAAAACAATTTACATGGGGCATCGAAGGTGGCTACACAAGACTGACCCGTGGAGAAAGCGTGGAGATCTGTTCGATGGTACAAATGAACCCCGAGGACCTCCACGTAAGAAGAGCGGCGAAGAGATCGATACATTACTGAAAGGTTCGAAGGAGTGCCCTGCGCCGGGAAAGATTCATCAAAAGCCTGGAGAGAAGAAGAAGAAAAAGGAAACGACGTAGCTCATTGGTGTATGGAAAAGGAGGTCCGTGTTTTGGGACTTGCCGTACTGGAAAATTCTCGATACACCTCACTGCCTTGATGTCATGCATATTACAAAGAATGTGTGCGAGAGCTTGCTTGGCACTCTTCTCAACATGCCGGACCGGACCAAAGATGGGCCGAAAGCAAGACACGACCTGAAAGTTTTGGGCATCAGGGAAGAGCTTGAGATCCCGGCGGCCCAAGAGGGACAGTCGGAGGAGGAGGCGGACGGCGGTCAGAAGCACAAAAGGATTAAGCAGCCAGACTATTACTATCCCCCCTCCTGCTTCACTTTTAGTCCGGCCGAGGTCGATCAATTTTTCAATGGCCTTCTAGGAGTCAGAGTGCCCTTCGGTTACTCCGGGCTAATAAGCAGATACATGGACCCCAAGAAACGAAACTTCAGCGGCATGAAGTCTCATGACTGTCACGTGATGATGACGCAGATTCTTCCGGTTGCAATCCGAGGTATAATGGATGACCATGTCCGTGCAACGCTGACTGGGCTCTATAACTTCTTCGACGTCATAACTCGGAAGTCGATAAGCGTGAAGAAACTCGCAAGGCTCCAGGAAGAGATCGTGGTGATCCTATGTGAGCTTGAGATGTACTTCCCGCCTGCATTCTTTGATGTGATGGTCCATCTGTTGGTCCATATCATGGATGATATCGTCAGTCTAGGGCCGGCATTCTTACACAACATGATGCTATTTGAAAGAATGAATGGGGTCATTAAAGGATACGTTCGTAACAGGTCACATCCGGATGGAAGCATCGTCCAGGACTGGCTCACTGAAGAGTGCATCTCTTTCTGCACGAATTATCTAGACATCGAGGACCCTGTTGGTTTGCCTCAAAACAAGCACCTCCGCAGGTTCAAGGGAGTAGGCCACAAAAATGGAAGGAAGGAACTGCACGTGCACATGTCTGTTCGGACTTCCGACTTTGACAGGGCCAACTTAGTAGCGCTACAACACATTGACTTGATCGATCCTTGGTTGAAAGTGCACAAAACCATGATAGAGAACAGTGGCAAGCCGATGATGACGGAAGCAGAAATATACAGAGAGCACAACTCCTCTTTCGCGCGCTGGTTCAAAGACCACATTGATGCTAATCCCCCACCAATGGATTCTGACAAGGATAAACTAGTATTGGCCTTGTCACATGGCCCCGCGCCCAACATCATGACTTACCAAGCGTACGATATCAACGGGTACATATTCTACACGGAAGAAAAAGACAAGAACAGTGTTTACCAGAACTCAGGGGTAACGATGGATTCCTGGACGGGTGACGACTAGATACTACGGAAGAATCGAGGAAATCTGGGAGCTTAGCTACGCTGGGGAGAAAGTGCCGATGTTCCGTATCAGATGGGCTAAGAGCGCCACAAAAGAAGACCGGTATTTCACCACCATGTTTCTACCCGAAGCCAACAAATCAAAGTCCACGAACGCCACCGCGCAGAATGAGCCATGGGTACTGGCAGAACACGTGCACCAATGCTTCTTCATAACCGACCCATCCAGGCCTAGCTGTGTTATCGTGAGGAGAGGCAAGAGGACCATCGTCGGAATGGATGGAGTCGCCAACGAGGAAGACTTCGAAGGACAAGTCGGAGACCCAATGATGGAAGAATCCGAGGACGAAGACACAACATACACCACAAGAAGAAGCAGGACCACGCTACCGAGGTCAGGTCGACCCTTCAAAAGAAGAAGTCACGACACGGGGCTAAATTTTTCAACGACGAGCAAGAAAAGTAAGAAGAAAGCGAAACACTCTTCTCAATCGATGATGTAAAACTTTATTTGCAATCTATAACTCATATTTTGTGTAATTCATAACTACTCATATGGTCATGGCCAATATTTTATGTATGACTAATTAATATTGTGTTGGTCAATATTTTGTGTATGTATATAACTCATATTTTTTTGTAATGCCTACTTAAGATTTTGAAATTGTTTTTGCATATATAACTCATGCACCTGCCCCCGTGTCGCCGAGCCGCCGAGAGGAGCAGAGCCGCCGAGAGGAGGAGGAGCAGGCGTCTCCACACCGTCGCCACCGGATGAGGAGGAGGGCGTCGCACGCGGAGGAGGAGGAGGGTGTCGCACGCGTGCCGGCCACCGTCGCCACCGTCGGTAAGAACCGCCCTCTCCCTTCCCCTCTTCCTTCCCCAACGCCGCCAGGACCTCCTCCACCTCCCCCTCCCCTCCCCTCCCCTCCCCTTCTTCCTTCCCCTGTCCCCCCTCTTCCTTGCCCTCTCCCTGTGTTAAACTAATTTTACTTGGGAATTCCTGCAGTAGCCCTAATTTTAGTTCTTCAAGTAGCTCCCTTCTTGCATTAGTTCTTGCAGTAGCTCACTGAAAATTTGTACATTGAATTGCTTGCAGTGAGAAAAATTTAAAATGAAAATCAAATGAAATGATGCTCAGATGCTTGCAAATGCTTGCATTATGAAAATAAAATGGGGCATTTACCTACTGCTAAATTGGTTTAGTGTAGGTTTCATTCTCTGGTTCATTTAAAAAATGATGAAATGAGCACTTTAGTGTTTAATTCATTCTCTGGTTCATTTAAAACAAAATGAAAATGATGTACATGGTTCTCTGGAAATGAATTGGGGTTTTTTATATAGTGGAAATGAAATGGAAATGCTATTGGTTCATTTAAAATAGTTCTCTGGTTTAGTTCACTATTGCTAGTTCACTATTTAAAATGGAAATGAAATGGAGATGCCTGTATCAAGTATGGTAAAAATTGGTTGTGAGATCATGCACTGTATCAAGTATGGTAATGAATTGGGTGAAGTGAAAATATATTCAGATGTACATGGTTCTCTGTAAATGAATTGGGTGAAGTGAAAATAAAAATGCTACTTGGTTTAAAATGACAAATGAAAATTTAAAATGCGAGTAGGTTTGTTTGCTAGTTGCTATTTGCTTTAAATGATGAAATGCAGTAGCAAATTCTTGGTTCATTTAACTTGTTGGTAAATGCTTGCAGTAGGTTAGTGTTAGCAAATGAAATGAGTTAGTTCTCTGGCTATTACTAAAAAATGGTCATGCTACTGCTACTGATTTAGATGAAAAGCAATTCTCTGGTTTAGAAAAGATCACAATCTCATGCCCATAAATATTTGGTGTGCTCTGGTTCATAAAATGCCAGCAGTAGGTTTAGTAGTCATTTTTGAAAGGAAGGGCTAATGGAAAGTAAGCTATGGTTCATAAAATGCTACCAGATATTCTAACAATTTTTTCTCTGTTATGTTAAATAAATATATGATGTGCTTGTTGCAAATGGACGAGTAGCTAGCTAGGTTCATTTAGTTGATTTATAATTGGAGCTTTCGATAATCCACAAATGAAAATTGGTGCTATGTTCCTTATCTGGTTCATTTAAAATGATCCATATATATGCCACTGCCATATATATAAAATGATCTGTTTTTTGGAACTGTCTTATAAGTGGGTACAAGCTCTGATTGGCACTGTTTTAATTATGTAGCCAGAGATTAGCATGGTGTTGATGTAAAATGGTTATGGTGTAAAATGCTAAAGATGGTTTGAATTCTGGTTTTTATTTTAGTGTTTGAATTCTGGTTTGAATCCAGGGCTAGCATGATGAAATTATGTTGTTGTCTGAGTGTGAGAATTTTATTTACATTCATCTACTGTAATGCTAAGTGCTACTGTAATGCTACTGTAGTGCTATTACTGATGGTTATTGTGAAATGAAAATGAAAATGAAGCTGCTCCCCTACTGTAATGGTCAAGTTATATTGTCTCTCGTTTATGGTTATGGTTATGGTGTTCATGGCTATATATATGTGAATTGCATTTCTGTTACAGGGATTGAGTTGCTATTGAGTGCCGGAATGTCGATTCATTTCTGTTCCGGCAATTCTAGCACTCGGCATGACCAATTTTTAGCAAAGGTCATGCCAAACTTTTCCGTGAATTCTAACTCTTTTTCATCTTCTATTAGTGCAAGCCACCATGGCGTCTGAAGAACAATTAGAGGAGCACTACAATAGGCACTTCTTTAGGACGGAGGAGGATGCCGAGCCCGCTGGTGTTGGCGGCGACGAGGACCATGAGATGGAGGATGACGCTGGGGGTAGTGCTGACGAGCCAAGCGGCAACAAGGCAAGCGACGCCGCCGGGGGTAGTACCTACGCGCCAAGCGGCGACGAGGCAACCGGCGCCGCCGGGGGTGGCGGCGAGACAAGCGGCGACGATCCTAGCGGCGCCGCCGGGAGTAGTGGCACCGGGACAAGTGGTTCCAAGAGGCCGCGGAAGGCAAGGCGCCAAAACACGGTCTCCACCGGCAAAGACACAATAAAAGAGGTGGACCCCGCCAGTGGTTTGCCGGTGGAGCCTAAGGATGTTGCCAAGGGGTACGGCAACCAACTGGCATGTATCCTCCGAGAGGTCGTCAATCTCAACAAGACGGACCTCCGAGGTGAGAACAAAGCGCCTTTGCGAGCCCAGCTCATTGCGAGGTTGCACGCACGATACAAGTTCCTAGGCGACTACGCCTCCAGTCATCAAACCAACAACATTGTGAACTCACAAGCCCTCCTGAAGTTCACCAAACACCTCAGCAGCTATAAGTACATGGTGCGGAAGCCGATTGCTGAGGGCAAAGGTTTCGAAGAGGTCCACTCTGCCTTTGCGCATGTCTCCCAGGCGGACTTTGATGCTTTTGTGGCCAATGAAGAGCTACAAGCAACCAAGAATCGCAAGTTGTGGGGGAAGGAAATGCGGGAGCTTAACATCGGCAACCACAACCTTGGGAGCCGTGGGTACGAGGGAAAGGAGCCCTATTGGGCGAAGGAGGACGAGGCGTATGTAAATGCCGGCACTGAGAACCCTCGGCTCAAGTACAAGGACCCGCTTGAAAGAAGATTCATCAGGTCCCGGTACCATAAGAAGAAACTAACCGGGGAACTTGTCACGGACCCGAAGGTCGTAACCGACATAATTTGGTTCACGAACGACAAGAAGGTCCTGGCGTTGGAGAAAAAACTGGTAAGCAATTTACCGGTTTAATTAGATCAAGTATCGTTCATATAATAGTAGCAACATTTCTAAATGGTTCGTGTTTCTTCCGCAGGAAGAAGAAAGACAAAAACTTTATCAATGTGACGAAGGCTCCTCGTCCTAGGCGTCGACGGGCAGGGTAGCCTGGGACAAGCCTCTCGTACGGGCGCTAAACATCATTAATGAGCATTCACCGAAGAGAAGGCCGCATAGAGGCCGTGTGGCTGGCGCCGGTACAGGCTACAAGCATGGTCACTACGGCTTGTCGTCTGCGGCCGATAAAAATGCGCGCAATGAGAGGAAGCAGCGGGAGGCGGAGGAAATGAGGGAGTCAATGCTAGCCCAAGTCCAAGCTGGTTTGGTACCGCAACTGGCACCGCAACTCAAAGCTACACTCGTACCTGAAGTCAAAGCTGAAGTCGCCGCTTCAGTCGAAGCAGATTTCAACGCTCTACACGCGTGGTATGAGGGTGGCAAACAAGCCCCCCCCGAAAATGCAAGTGGTTAGCTTCGACGGCAGCAACTCGATGGCGCCGCCATCCGCCGGCAATGACAATGTTATAATGGAGACTCCTCCGGCCGCCGGCAATGTCGCTGGTGCTAGGGATTCACCGTCCATGCCGAGTAGCAGCCCCTCCGTCACTTGCACGCCCGCCGCCGCATGTGCCGGCCCGTCGACATTAGCCGAGCTCAACGCCCTCACGGTAATTAACTAATGTGTACATCAAGTTAATATATTAGTTTCGTCATCCTTGCCCTCTCTCTAACGCCATACACATGTTCTCGCGGGCGCTCTCAACGCCATGCACCTTCCCGATGAGAGTAAACGGCGAACTCAAAGACGTCGCGAGGGGTCCATCCTTCGGCCCCTGGATAAGAAGTGGCACACACGAGATATGGAGGATGACGTTTACCGGGTTGAAGTGGATCGAGGCGTTACCGGGCTATGAGGATTTGTTTCCTCCTAATCAACCGCATGGTGCCGATGACGATAGCCCGTTGAATCTGGCCTCACCGAAGGGTTGGGTGCTGCTATGACGAGAAGACCCTAATTAGGATCAACACCTACTCGGGGTCGACGACAAGCAAAGACAAGCACCTTGCGGCGCCACGAGTCGGCGTCCCTCCACGACAGCCGGCGGCGCCGGTGGTCATCGCCCCACCACAATGGCCGGCTGCGCCGGAGGTCGGCGCCCCACCACAACGGCCAGGCTGCGCGCGGTGGTCGGCGCCCCACCACAACAGCCAGCGGCGCCAGAGGCCGAGGAATACGAATGTGACGACTTCCAATGGGATATTCCTACGTCTTAACAAGTTGTCCATGAGGATGCGCCGGCCTCGAAATATGTGTGCTCCAAGAAGCTGTTCGATTCTCAAGAAACGGCTGAGGAGGAAAATCCTGAGGAGGTCGTCGCCGCCGCCGTCAAAAAGATCCTGAGCCCAAACACACTCCGTGCTACGGTTACGGCGATGGAAGATGGTCTAGTACAACCCAAGAAGAGGAAGAGGCCAAATAAGAAGGACGCCAAAGACAAGGCGGCGGCCAAAGACAAGGACAAGGTGGCACTCCTTGACAAGTTGCCAAACAATTGGCGACCTCTGCATCACTTGGGTGAACCGATGCTTTGCCGGAGCATGTCCTCAAGTTACTCACCGGGGATATGGCGAGCTTGCATAACCAAGTCCAGTATTTGGAGAAGCAGCTTCTCAAATCAAAAGATCCTAGTTACCCTCTCTTCGTGGCGAAGGTGCCAACTGGCATGAACTTCGTCGAGAAGTACCCCGCGGACTTGTGCTTCATCCGGTTCAATGACATCTTCAGCATCTTTCGCATGCAAATGCTCCACTTTAGTGTGGTTCGCCTAGTTGCTCTTAGCTTGTCTTCCTAGATCATTAAGGAGGGGACGCCGACCATCGCGATAATGGACCCCTTCTATATGCGGGAGAGCATCATCTGCAACCCTGGGGATCGGGCGATTGCCACCCAGCAGGTCGAGGATTTCATGCTTCGGCGAACATTAAGAAGGGCGCCATTCTCATCCCTTACTTCCCCGAGTAAGTAATCACTCGCTAGTCCCCATCACCATTCTATCCTATATCTCCATTTGCATTTCCAAAGGTTAATCCGTGTGTTTTCCGCAGAGACAAGTTCTGCACCCTCATCGTCGTGCACCCGCAACACTCGCATGCAGTCTATCTTGACTCGGGTAGGGACAAGAAGAAAGACTACTCCCACATCAGGGTCCTTCTCAATGATGCTCTCACCGGCTTCGCCAGCAAGGCAGGCCCCCTCAAAGTAGAGAGGAAATCCCGAGGAGGCTTGGTCTTAACCCACACAACCAACTTCCCCGCCTCGGGCGATCGAAGGAAGACAATGGGATGGACGCGTGGTACGCCATCCTTCGGATGCGGGAGTACATAAAGTACGCGAGATGACATGTTGCTGCCGAGAGAATCTCGGAAAGAGGTTTGGAAACATGGCGGATGCCCCTGATAGAGAGATTAGAAAGAAGCGGGGTCGCATCCAGCGAGTTCATTTGCACGATACTCGTGCGGGATGTCAACAATAGGTCCGGCGAGTTCTTCTACGGCTACGGTCTACCACCTAATGACGAGATAGAACTCCGCTTGGAGATGTCGCGTGATGAGAGGCCGTTCAACACGCTTGAGGGCTGCCGTCCATTCCCCCTAGGCGTACAACCTGATCCTACGACGGGAACACTATTGCTAAAGCTTGAACGATATGTCTTTGAACTTCCGTATTGTAATACTTGCTACATATTCCCATAGAATCGACTTGTTGCTTTTATTTAGTTGTATGGATGTGCATGTGAACATGTGTCTATAGTTTCATTTACTTTGCTATATATTTCAAGATTATGGCGTAGATACCTTAACAATTATTTGCATTTACTCGACCCCTACTTGCCTCGTATTTGGAGTTCGCCGATGATTAGAATGTTCGGTCACTCGTACACTCGGGGGTGGAGCCAGTGAGCCTTGGTGCGATGGCCACAAGTATCAATCTATTGTGCATCCTACCTAGCCTCACCGACTCCATCCCTGGATGTTAATATGTGTTTCGACCGACAAAGTATGAGGCACGCTATTTAATTCGTACTACTTGTCTTTTATTTGAGTTCGCACTTCTTAATTGCATTGGCCGATGATTAAAATGTTTGGTCACTTGTACACTCCGGGGTGGGGCCAGTGAGGCTTGGTGTGATGGCCACAAATATCAATCTATTGTGCATCCTACCTAGCCTCGCTGATCCCATCTCTGTATGTTATTATTTATTTCGACCAACAAACTATGAGGCACATGCTATTTAGTTCATACTACTTGTCTCTTATTTGAGTTGGCACTTGTTCATTGCATTGGTACTAACGTTTTACTTGTCTTGTGCATGGAGATGCCGACGACATATGTCGTGTACAAGGGGAGGGTTCCTGGAGTCTACGACGATCGGGAGGACTCGTCGGAGACAGGTGCACCGTTTCGGCGGCAACAGCTACAAGGGATACCCTACTAGGGTGGAGGCGGAAGGAAGATACGCCCGTTATCTAGCGGGAGAGATGAGGGACATGAGGAGGAACCGGATGAAGACCATGGCCTTCGTGATGATGGTCATCGTGACCATGTTGGTCATGTTCTATGTGATTGTAGTTTAGGTTATGTGAGGTGTATAACGACACTTGCGACGACTATGTACCGAGACTTCTAACTTTGTGAAACTTCGTCCTTCGGTGTTGCATATGCACATGTGTTGTATTGATACAGAAATGAGACTTGGCTCTCTATGTGCTTCTCATATTGCATGTACTGGTCTATAAATATGAACTGTGTTGTAAATATATACTGCTGTATAAATATGCAAATATGAATTGTAATATGCTGGAAAAAGTGCAAAAATTGAATTTTCGAATATTACTGCCGGCGCACCTCAATGCCCTTCTGCCGGCGCACATGGCACGCGCCAGTGCTGGCAGCACTACTGCCGGCGCAGCGGCACGTGCGCCGGTGGAACAAGCCTTTTGCCGGCAAAGCTGGGCTGGTGCGCCGGCATTAACTTACCAACCGCCGGCGCACATGGTGGTGCGCCGGCAGTGACCAGTTATCACTGGCCCGTTCGCACCGGCGGGCTGAGGTGCGCCGGCAGTAGCCATATTTGGTGTGCCGGTGACATAGGCATCCCCAATGGGCCTGCCGATGATAGTACCCGTGGTTTACTAAAGGCCCACTACCCGGAGAATAAGAAGACTCGGAAGCCCAAGATATTGTTAAGGAAAGCTAGAGTTGTAATAGGAAGCATTATTTGTAATCTTGCGAGAGGAGTTAGAAACCTTCCCGGACTCTGTAACTTGTACAATACGAATCCCTCGGCTCCGCCTCTTATATAAGGGGGAGTCGAGGGATGCAGAAAGAATCGAATCTATTGTCAACACAACCTTAGTTTTATATTCGTCGAGTACTTTTCGGCTGAAACCTTCGAGATCTACTTGCCCTCTACATCCAACTAAACCCTAGTCTACAATCCGTAGGCATTGACAAGTTAATACCTTGTCAATTGGCGCCGTCTGTGGGAACTAGAGGCGACAAGGAGCTGATCTCGATGGCACGTTCAAGATCGTCGACTTCATCAGTAGCAAGAAACATCATGGAGAGAGGTAAACAGATCGAAACTGGTCTCGTTGATTTTATTCCTCACCCGCCCTCCCGTTTGGATGCATATGCGTATCTGGAGGAGCCCATGAAGATGACGTTTGGAAAGTTCCACTTCCGCGTCGAGAAAGAAGGAGCGTATCGTCTCGAAGTGGGGATTATCGGCGGTTGGTCCTGATTTCTCAAACTCAGTATCATCCATCGAGTCAAACGACAAGGAGATTTCGTCGCCACGCTTCATCGGCAGCAGGGCAAGCGAAAAACTCGCCAAGATCTTCAGCGACATGTCCTTCGAGTCATCTGCGGACTCCTATATAAGTGATGATTCAAGCGACACCGACAGCTTTGACTTCATCGACAAATCCATCTCTATTGGGAAGGTCTTCACCAATCTCTATGATGGTGTCACCAAACCAAGCAAAGTGAAAACTCCAAACTATCACCAAGTTTATGCCATTGGAGAAGCAAGTCGCGATCAAGAGGAAACATCAGAGGCTTTCGACGATTTGGGAAACCCCTATGTCGATCCCTCAGATCTAAGGAGAGGTTTGGGAACTAAATATGTCGGGCCCACACCACGTGTCAGAGTTCAACTTCCACAAGCAGCCTGGGATAGAGCTGCGAAAGCTTTGGATGGCTCTGAACCAATGGAGACAACTGCTACGGTCGAAGAACTGCAAGCTTATCAATATAGACTCTCCCGAGCTGGAAGAGAATTGGAAAAATAGACAGCTGCTTTGAACAGAAGAAGGGAGGCAGCTTCCGCATCAAGCAGGCGACGAGCGGAATTAAGTCGACACTCAGAAACTTCGGGAGATAGTCACAGAGAAGCTCGGAGGAGAGCAAGATCTCGGCTGCAAAATATACCGGAAGCTGAAAGAGAGACTCTAATCCAAAACCTCGACATGTCCTTTATGTCAATCGACACGAGGGGGAATATTATCCCAAAAACACCGGAAGCGAGGATACATGGCGACACAAGCTTTCATCTTAGCGTCCGGGCCACCTCCCGGAGATCCAAGAGAAGCGTTGTACAACATGGCCATGGCAGGATGTGGAGCCATGGGAGCAGCGTTCACAGCTACACCTCCCGAAGGAAGCTGCAAGGCAAAATAGTCCGAGACCTACCGCAGCAGTGCAAGATCCACCAAGAGCAAGTGGAGCCAGGGACACAACAACTCAGGCCAGAGTTGATAGAGCGCGACAAGAAAGAAGGGAACGTCGGCATTCACCAGAACTTGCTGAAGAGGACATGTGTGGACTTCCATGTTTCACACGACGGGTCCGAAAAACTCGAGTTCCATCAGGATTCAAGCTACCCGATAGTTTCAAAAAATTCGATGGACTACAAGACCCCGAGGATTGGCTAGTCGATTACCTCGAGACAGTAAAATTGATAGGCGGGACCAGAGCGACAGCCATGCAAAGCATCCAGATACATCTGAGCGGAGCCGCCAGATCATGGATAAAGAAGCTTCCCCCAGGTTCCATCGACAGCTGGGAAAGTTTTGAGGACGTGTTTATCAAGAATTTCCGGTCAACCTGCAAAAAACCTGCGACACTAGAATAGTTGAGGTCATGTCGACAAAAGCATGATGAATCAATGAGGAAGTACATCCAAAGGTGGAACATCATCAAAAACTCGGTAGAAAATATATCTGATGAAAGAGCGATAGATGCATTTGTTGCAGGAGTTCGACGAGGAGATTTCGTGGAGGACTTAGGAAGGACAAACCCAAGAACAGTATCAGCTTTAATGGAGATAGCAAACAGATGGGCAGATGGTGAAGATGCGGTACATAACAAATGACATAGGTCCCCAGAGGAAGATCGCAATCGAAATTTTCAAAATAGACACCGATTTCCCCATCAATTTTCAAGTTACGATGCACCTGGCCAAATATCGGCTGGCTTTCGGGGAAACAATGGAGGAAACAGTAGAGATGACTACCAGAGAAGTAATGCACAACAAGGCGACAATAGAGATAACAGGCAAAATAGCGGGCCAAGGTTCCAGAGACCTTTTGTGTCTCCCGAAGAGATGATGAACGGGCCATGTCAGATGCATTTCTTTCTCGACAGCAATGGAAAGAGACAGTCAGGACACTTGCAAAAGGATTGCCGAAATTTCCAGGCAATGTTAAGATGGGCAGGACATGCAAATGCTCAGGCAGCACACAGAAATCCTCAAGGACCTAGGAGTGAGATTCACTTGCCACCTCCTCCCGCGGTTACAGATGAAAATCGACATCAGCTCAGAATAGCGGCAGCACCTGCTCCACCGCCCTATGTCGATCCTAACTCTAACGGAGCGGTCTCGATGATTCAGAAAGGCAGACCATCCAATAGAGCTCAGAAAGTAATCTCGCGACGAGTGTTTATGGCGAGAGAAGATGCCACCACCAACGATCGAGTACCTTAACTGGTCGGGGCAAGATATTGGCTTCACAATAGCTGATCATCCACATCAAGTTCCTCGACCGAGGCGATCGGCACCGATCTTACCAGCAGTAATTGCGGGATTCGATGTATCTCGAGTATTCATAGATGGCGGCAGCAGTCTAAACCTTATGTACGCAGATACGCTAAGGAAGATGAATATTTCCCTCGCAAATTGGAAACCAACTGACACACGTTTCCACGGCATCACACCAGAGAAGCCAAGTTACCCACTGGGGAGGATCAATCTCGACGTTCAGTTTGGGACCCGAGAAAACTACAGGATAGAAAGGTTGGAATTCGAAGTTGTGGATTTCCCGTCGCAGTATCACGATTTGTTGGGGCGACCAGCGTACGCCAGATTTATGGCAGTACCGCATTACACGTACTTGCTGTGGAGGTTACCTGGACCTAAGGGACCAATCACAGTCAAAGGAAGCTTCGCGCTGGCCGATAAATGCGACAAAGATTTTCATCGACTATCAGAAACTTTCGGGATGCACGCAGAGTACGCAGCGTCAAGGCTCATGACTGATTATGATGTGCTACCAGACGTAGGGAGGCCCAACAAGGAATCAACTTTCAATACCGCAAAAGACTCTAAGGAAGTGCAGATTCACCCGACAGATCCGAAGAAAACGACGTCCATCGCAACAAATATGGACCTCGTATAGGAAAGCGCGCTCGTCGAGTTCCTCCGTGAGCACTGGAAAATCTTCGCATGGTGTCCAGCTGACATGCCAGGAGTACCCAGGGAACTTGCCGAGCACCACCTAAACTTGGATCCAATAGCGAGACCAATCAAACAACCTTTGCGGCGGTTTTTGGAACCAAATCGCAAAGCCATGCTATCAGAAATTGATCGACTTAGAGAAGCTGGTTTCATCAAAGAGATATCTACCGAGGCCACTTGGGTAGCTAACCCAGTGATGGTGCCGAAGAAAAACACGAAAGTCCTTCGCATGTGTGTTGACTTTACGTGTCTCAATAAACATTGTCCCAAGGATCACTTTCCCCTCCCAAGGATCGATCAGATTATCGACTCCACGGCAGGATGTGAACGTCTTTCCTTCTTGGACGCATATTCTGGTTACAACCAGATCAGATTAAAAGAAGACGATGAAGCCAAAACAGCGTTCATCACACCGTATGGCGTATTTTGTTACAAAACAATGCCCTTCGGGTTGAAAAACGCGGGAGCAACATATCAACGGATGTTGCAGAAGTGCCTAGCAACACAGATTGGGAAAAATGTACAAGTGTACATCGACGACGTCGTCATCACATCAAAGAAGGGGGCAACATTAATCGAGGACTTGAAGGAAACTTTCGACAACCTCGACAAATTTTGTCTCAAATTGAATCCGACGAAATGTTCTTTCGGCGTCCCTGCAGGAGAACTTCTCGGGTTCCTAGTTTCAGCGAGAGGGATTGAAGCAAATCCCGAAAAAATCCAAGCTATCGTAACAATGAGGAAGCCAACAAAGTTGAAGGAAATACAGCAGTTAACTGGGCGAGTCGCAGCTTTAAGCAGATTCGTCGCCAAGTTGGGAGAAAAGGCGCTACCATTCTACGCCTTAAACAAACAAGGAGAGAAGTTCCAGTGGAACGAAGACGCATATAGGGCCTTCGAGGACCTCAAATGGAAAATTTCGACACCACCAATTCTAGTAGCGCCAAAAGAGAAAGAACCGCTCCTGTTATATATTGCGGCTACACCTCAGGTGGTCAGCACGGCGCTAGTTGTCGAAAGAGAAGAAGAAGGAAAACTCCATGGAGTGCAGAGGCCAGTATATTTCATCAGCGAAGTATTATCGCCTTCAAAACTGAGGTACCCGCCGTACCAAAAGCTATCATATGGAGTATTCACAACCGCAAGAAAATTGCGCCATTATTTTTCGGCGCATCCAATAATAGTGGTCAATGAGGCGCCTTTATCCAACATACTCAATAATCCGAAGCTACGAGGCCGTGTCTCCCTTTGGGGAATAGAACTTTCTCCTCGGGAGATCACGTATGAAAAAAGAAAGGCAATAAAGTCACAAATTCTACCGGACTTCATCGCAGAGTGGATGGAGTTGCAAAACACAGGACCTCCGGATTTATCGAGAACCTGGACTATGAACTTCGACGGGTCCAAAAGGTTAGAAGGAGCTAGAGCAGGGGTAATACTCATATCACCTAAAGGCGACAAATTGAAGTACGTACTGCGGATGACATTCCCAAACGCATCTAATAATGAGGCAGAATATGAAGCCCTTATACATGGAATGAATATGGCGAAAGCCTGCGGCGCAACTCGACTAAAAATATTTGGCGATTCACAACTGGTAGCTCAGCAAGTCATGAACCAATGTGATGCGGTCAATGATAGCATGGTGGCGTACAAAGAGATGTATAACGAGCTGGAGAAACTATTTGACGGATGCGAGGTAAACCATATCAGCAGATTGAGGAATGATGAAGCCGATGTTCTTGCAAACATCGGGTCGCAGTGCCTTGCAATTCCCCCAGGTGTGTTCTGGGAAGAGATAACAGAAAGATCCACAAAGCCGAAGAAATTAACAAAGAAGGAGAAGAGCGAGAAACCCTCGGGGGCTGCGAAAGAGGCCTTGGAAGAAGAAGAAGAGGAACAGGATCTAGTATTGATGGTGCAAATCCCATGGATGCAGACGTACATATCATACATCCTAAGAAAAACAATACACGACGATCCAGTTGAAGCAAGGCGAGTTATTAGGCGATCCAAAGCTTTCACGGTGGTCAAAGGGGAGTTGTACAAGCGAAGTATCTCGGGTGTATTACAAAGGTGCGTTACACCCGAAGAAGGAAGGATAATTCTGAAGGACGTACATGAAGGAGTATGTGGTCATCACGCAAGCAGTCGAGCTATTGCAGCCAAGGTTTTTCGAGCAGGATTCTATGCGGTTGACGGCGATTGAGGACGCGAAGGAAATAGTGCGAACTTGTGACGCATGTCAAAGATTTGCCGCAAAACCTCACTCTCCGGCAGCAAAATTAATGCCAATACCCTTATCTTGGCCTTTTGCTCAATGGGGTCTCGATATGGTGGGAAAATTACACAAAGCTTCGCCAGGAGGATACGAGTACATGTTGGTTGCTGTTGACAAATTCACCAAGTGGATAGAAGCAAAGCCGATAAATTCACCAGATGCAGCATCAGCAATAAAGTTCGTGAAAGGCATCGTTTTTCGATTTGGAGTACCTCACAACATCATCACAGACAATGGCAGCAACATTACGTCAAAGGAGTTCAAGGCGTACTGTGCAGAGGTAGGCATCAAATTACACTTCGCGTCAGTTGCACATCCTCAGACCAATGGTCAAGTCGAGAAAGCCAATGGTATCATCTGCAACGGCATCAAGAAACGCTTGTTAGGACCACTGGAAAAATCTCGACATACCTGGCCAGAAGAGTTACCAAGTGTGTTATGGAGCATCCGAACAACACCAAATACAGCAACATAGGAGACCCCGTTCTTCCTTGTCCACGGAGCAGAGGCAGTACTGCCGATAGAAATAGAGCACGACTCCCCCAGAGTCACAGAGTACAACGAAGAAGTTTCCAGGAAAGCATTGGAAGACGACGTCGACGCACTCGACGAAGCTCGAGACGAAGTATTGTCAAGGGTAACTAAATATCAGCAGGACCTGAAAAACTACCACAGTCGACGTTTGCGACCAAGATCCTTTCAAGTCGGAGACTTAGTTTTGCGACTCAATCAAGAGCGTACTGAAAAACTCGAGTCGCCATAGCTTGGCCCTTACGTCATTACGGAAGTAATCGAAGGAGGAGCGTACAGGATAAAAGACAAGAAGACAGGGGTTCCCGAGAAAAACCCCTGGAACGTGGCACAGCTCAGGCGGTTCTACGCCTAGAGTCGAAATATAGTCCTCCTCTGTAAAAATACAATGTACTGAAACGCCCGCGAGTTTTCAGACGCACTCTTTTGCTTTTCGGGGCTCCGAGTGGGGCCGGAAAGGTTTTTAATGAGGCGGGCTCACGGTGCTGCAATATAATAAAGATAGTGGAGATATATTTCTTATTCTTCGACACGCTCGGGGGCTCAATGCCTTCAAGTTACAAAATATATACAATATAGATACACTAGACTTACCAAAATATTTCGCCTTGGTACAAGATTACCTCGCCAAATAGAACATCAGAAGCTAACAACTATAAATATAGTGTACTCGTCAAAATGTTATTGCTTTGGTCTGAAAACCTCGCAACAAAAATATAGAACGACATCACCAAGACACTCGGGGGTTCGTGCCCATTGATAGCAAAATATAGATACCTTCTCGCAATAAGAGAAAAATCTTCGGGATAACAAAATAGTATAAGCTCCAGCCAAAGGCTCGGGGGCTCGACGATCAAAAATAGAAACAATACATACTTACAGAGTTGTCAGCTTTACAATATAGATCATGTTTACAAGGATGTATCAATGTTGAAACTACATCAGGAAAAAGGAAAAAAAACCCTCAATGGATACCTAGCACATGGTCTATGGTTATCCGTTCATTGGAAGGACGAGTACTATGCTCGGCATAGCTACCCTTCACAAAGAATTCAGCGTCCATCAGAAGAAGTTCATCCATCATATCTTCGGCTACAGGAGTCACCAGATCATCAATCTTGCCCATGTTTCTCTTTTTCTTCGACACTTTAGCCAAGCACGTGGGAACAATTTGATCCATGGGCAATTTTGGATAGCAAATCTTTATCATCATCATAGCAAATCTTGCGCCAGCAGAGAGTTGAGCCCGCACAAAGCCATGGATTCGAGGAGCATCTCGAAATTTTTCCATTAATGCAGGAAGAGTTTCGGCATTTTGTTGCGAGGGAACATGGTTCCATAAACTAAAAATAAAGTCTTCGTACAGAAGTCAAGGAAGTCACGGACCTGAGCCGCGCGATCTTGGAATCTGACAATTTGACGGGTACGCTCAGGAGTAACCCAAAAGTTAGAACCATGTTGTACAGCCAGTCTGAGAAGAACATTGGCTCGAGCTTCAACACGTTGATCTTCGGCAGCAGTATCCAAAAAGGAGCCTGGTACAGCAAATAAATTGACAAGGAAGGAAAAATAGCAAAAAATAACATCCAGCATGGTTGTGAACAGGAAACATACCTCTCATGTCCAGGCTGGCGTCAGTCATTAGCTGAAGCATATAATTTTCTCGAGAGGAAGCTTCGGTAGCCTCAGCAACAGCAGCATCCTTTGCAGCAATGGTTTCTTTTGCCTGTTGCAGAGCAATATTCTCTCTCTCGGATGCTTGACGAGATTGTTCCATCATCGAAAGAGTTTGTTTCTTCATGGATTGGAGTTGTTGGCGCAATTCTTGCAAATCTTGCGACGAATGTTGTCTTGAAGAACCTTCGATGAAGTTATCATTGACTAGTGTTTTCTTCGAGAAGGAGGAAGCAGGAGAAGTATCGGCAGAATGAGGATTGGCAGAGTAGTTATCAAATATCAACTGGAAAAGAAAATTCCAATATCAAAGGATTGCACAAGACAGAATTCCATTGATCTTCAAGAAATTTACATGGATATTACAGAAGGAGTTCTTCAAAAGGACTACTAAGGTAATTGTCGCCAAAACTAATATGGCGACAATAGCTAAGGAAACAGGAAAAATAAAAAGAAGGGGCATTCAACTAGACCTCCGGCTTTGATGAGCTAGGAGTTGAAGATGGCTTGATCCCGAGATAGGACAGGATTTTCTTCGTATTGGGCTTTGCCGCCTTGATCAACGATCGCCATTTTGTCTGCTCTATCTGTTCTGCGTAGCCTACTTTCGCCCAGTCGATAGTTTGTTGGCTATCAGCGACCAAGGCAACAGTGCTTTCAACAGCGACCTTCATATTTTCCTAGCGCACCTTCAGCCCAAGATCTTCTGGCGGATTAAAGCACTTGGCAAGAGCAAGGAAAGTTGCGGGTTCCTCTTTCTTCGGGAAGAAGTAGGGGAAGAGTCGCGACAGCCCACAGCTTTAGCTTGATCAATGCCCTCGCGTGCTTCCGTTCCATGAAACTCAAGGACCGAAAGGGCGTCAAGAAGAGGATCATTGTCGGGATCTTCAAGTTCAAATTCTTGAGATGTTTTACCTGTCAAGATAAAAACTTATTGATCAACAAACGAGTGAAGGAAAGAAAGTCCAAAGGATGTAAAGTGGTTCAGATACTTACTGACAAAGCGACGGTTTTGCGACCTTAGGCGTTTAATAATCGCTTCTTCGCGAGCAGATTGTGCGGCTACATGCTCGCTCAGCGAAGTCTCGGCATCGTGGAGTTTCTTCTTAAGATCATCGACACCAGTAGTTTCTGCCTTGGCCTTATCAGCTTCCGCTTTAGCCTTGCTAGCATCAAGTTCAGCCTTCTTGCGAGCCGCTTCACTCTGCTCTAATTTCTGAGCAAGTGTGTCGACAAGCTTGTTGGCTTCCGCAAGTTTTTCTGCCAAAATAGTCAAAGTTGCAACAAAACAGAAGCAAGAAGTTATAAACAAGAGCCAGCAAAGAAATTATTACCTTCAGTCTTACTGGCATACTCACGGTACCCAATGAATTGGGCACCGATGCGAATAAGCTCTTTGATCATAGGCTATCAAAAAAGGACAAAGAAAGAAAATGTCGATATGGGAAAAATATGATGGCATAAAGAAGCAAACAGAGGAAATATAGACAGTGACAAGAAAATTAAGAACTTACATCATCCAAGAGAGGGTTAGAGGAGCTACTTAATTGGAGAGTAGTCTTCGGGATTGTTTCAATCCTTGTCCTTTTCGGTGAAGGAACAAGGGGGCTTGAAGGAGGTGTAGAAACGCCGACGTTTTGTTGAGGAGACGAGGATTCCTGTCCTTCAACTGGCGTCTCCGAAACAACTAGAGTATGTGACGTACTCGCTCGAGCAGCCACATCAAAAGCTGGTACTTCTTCCTCATCATCACTGCGATTAAATGTTGGCAGCATAAAAAGCAAGATAGACAAAAATCTTCGAGTACAAAGATAAAAAGCAAGAGGAGAGGTGACTTACGAACTGATAAGGGCCTCATGGTATGGATCATAAGCTGCCTTCTGACATGAAGGAACAGCTTCTTCGGCTTTGGAGGTGCCGGAATCTTCGACATCATTCCTTTTCCTTTTGTTCATTGGAGAAACAGCAGGAGGAGGAGATTGTGCTGATGCAGTGCCTTCAGATGCAGCCTCCTTTTCATAAGATCCCGCAGATTTTCAAGAATCTGCGGGTTCATTCACAAAAGAGGGGGCATCTTGGTTGTCGTCGGTGACAACGGCCCTTTCCTCGACTTCTCCACCTTCAGGAAGGGGAGGAAGCGAGACAAAATTTGGATGGTTCTATATAAAAACAGGGGAAGATGTCAAAAAAGGAGTTACAAAAAGATAGCAAGACAATAACAAATCAAACGACAAAGTTTACCTTGGGAAGCGCATTGGTGGCGCTGTACGGTTTTACACGACAAGAAGAAGGGACAGAATCTTTTTGCTTGAGAGAGGAGATTTTTCGGACAAGCTTTTGTAAGTCCTTGACCTCCAAATCCGGCGACAACCGATCTACGTCCTCGTCGCCGAGCATACTTCCAGAGAGGGTATTTGCGAGCCTGAAGAGGCTGCACTCTGGTTCTAAGAAAATACGCTGTAATTTGGATACCTGACAACTCTTTGCCGCGAGTATTTTGCAACTCATGGATGCGAGTCATCAAGGCCTCTGTCGAAGTTTTTTCTTCTTCGGTAGCCTCTGCATCCCAAGAGCGGCGGCGAAGGATTTTCTCGGCACCATCGAAAGGAGGGATGTTGTCTTCAGCACATCCATGGTTCTCCTCCTGAATGTACAACCACTTCTTGCGCCACCCTTGAACTGAGTCAGGGAGTTTGACGTCGAAGTAATCGACTGTGGGGTGAACAGAAATAACAACGCCGCCTATATTATAGGCGATATTGGGAGAGCCATTGCAGCGACAAAAGAAAATGCGCTTCCATAGCGCCCAGTTAGGCTGGACGCCAAGGAAGGCCTCACAGAGGGTGATGAAAATGGAGATATGGAGGATAGAGTTGGGCGTGAGGTGGTGAAGTTGAAGACCATACACAAAAAGCAATCCACGGAGGAAAGGATGAATGGGGGCGGAAAGACCGCGGATGAGATGGTCGACGAAACTTACCCGATACCCCATTGGAGGGGTTGGGTAGCTTTCTTCACTAGGGAAGCACAGCGCCTTAGGCTTCTTGCTAATCCCCAGCTTCTTCAAGAGATTGATGTCCTGGGTGGAAATTTTGGACCTTTCCCACTCCACGCTTCCCAGATCTACGGCAGCCATTGACGATTCAGGCGTGCTGTGCTTGATCAACCGACGCGGTGGCATCAACAATGGCGCAGGAATACAGCTTGGAGAAGATGAGCTTAGGGAATTGTGGGGCGCAGGAGGAGGTTTTGCACAGGAGAGTAGGAGAACGGCGCGAGCGGAAGTGCTCAAGGAAGAATAAGGAGATCTTATATAGAGGTGCGGCGAAGCGGCGGACCGTTGGATGGAAAAGGGGTGCGGCAGATGATAACCACGTAGAAACAAGGGTAAAAAAGTATTTTAACACTGGAGAAGTTACGGTACGTGCGCCAGGAAAAGCGGAGGACGTGTGTCCCCCACCTACACGACGTGTCAAGATAATGGATAATTTGGGCCCGCAAGGCAGCGGGAGAAAACTTCTCGCAATTTTCGGATTCACAATCGTGGCTATCGTCAGCAATAACGTCACCTTGTCAGAGAGAAAAATTCGACTCAACAGCGGCATAAAAAGGCGACATGTAAAAATATTGGAGAACCTTTGATCAAATACAAGTTTTTGATCAAATGCTCGGGGGCTACTCTGAAAAAATGAAAAGATCAAGAAAGACAAAATAGAAATGGCATGAGCCTATGATCAAATACAAATATTTGTTCATAGCCTCGGGGGCTACTCCCATCGGGAGCGCTGTTCGCGCACCCGATAAATTATAAAACTTCGGAAAGGAAAGAAAATATAGCGGCATAAGGTGTGGAGCCTACAACCAAGCACAAGTCCTTGGCTGTAGCCTCGGGGGCTACTCCCATCGGGAACGCTGTTCGCGTGCCCGATGAAATTATAAAAAAGAATGAAAGAATGAAAAGAAGAAAGATAGAAGAGCAAAAGAGTATATTTCGAGTTATAAATAACTCTGCATATACTCCCATCGGGAGAGCAATATAAGTCATCTTTGACTCAATAAAATGTGCCATTCCAACAGCCGAATAAGCACTCGACAATATATTCTCGAACGCCAAAGTTGCGATCAATTTCGAATGCCGCAAAACTTTGCGAAGGTAAGACCCCGGATCCGTTACGTGAGGCGTGGCGCCGTCTCGACGTCGGTTTGCTACTTTTATCCGTATCAACGGATACGAAGAAAAATCCTAACGGACGCATTAGGTACCCGATAAATATAACCGGGACTCGACGGAATGGTAAGACCTTAAGCGGCACCTGTCGAAGTTTACACCGATATCCCGAGATCATGTCCAGGGACGTGATTTTGAAGTAGGTTTTTGCGGATTGCCACTAGAGCAGTTAACTAGTACCTGATCCGTCAGATGAACTAGCCTCAACTACCATTATCCCTGCACAATATAGAAATTTATGTGAAGAAATATAGAAAAGTTTTAAATTATCGAGTAAAAATAAACAGTGGAGATTTTCCCTGACTCTGCGATTCAAGCAAAATCTCGGGGGCTACTGACATAGGCATCCCCAATGGGCCTGCCGATGATAGTACCCGGGGTTTACTAAAAGCCCACTACCCGAAGAATAAGAAGACTCGGAAGCCCAAGATATTGTTAAGGAAAGCTAGAGTTGTAATAGGAAGCATTATTTGTAATCTTGCGAGAGGAGTTAGAAACCTTCCCGGACTCTGTAACTTGTACAATACGAATCCCTCGGCTCCGCCTCTTATATAAGGGGGAGTCGAGGGACGCAGAAAGAATCGAATCTACTGTCAACACAACCTTAGTTTTATATTCGTCGAGTACTTTTCGGCTGAAACCTTCGAGATCTACTTGCCCTCTACATCCAACTAAACCCTAGTCTACAATCTGTAGGCATTGACAAGTTAATACCTTGTCAGCCGGCAGTAGCTGTTTTCCTTGTAGTGAGTACCGCGACAGGTTCCTTACCTTGTCAAGGTACACCCCTGATGAGACTGATACCACCGAGAAGAGGAAGGAGAGGTTCTTGAACGGACTGCACGATGAGATGCAGACTGTGTTGGTCAACATCCCCTTTGCTGACCTCGAAGCTCTTGTTGGCTCCGCCATCCAGATGGAGGGCAAGCTGAACCAGGCCAATGAAAACCGCAAGCGCCGCATGATGCACCAAAGTGGGCCCAGCAATACCCCAAGGTTTCGCCCCAGCTCAAGCGGAGGGTTTGCCCCAAGAAGCAACAAGCCCCCGATGCAGATGTCACGTCCGGGTTTTCAGAACCGGAGTGGAGGACACCCTAGGCCAGGAGGCCACCACAACAACAACAACAACTACCCCCACCATGCCAACACCAACCACTTCAACCGCGCCCCGATGAGAGCCCCTGGCAACAACAACCCCAATAACTCCAACACTGCTCCGAGGACTGGGAGCAATTCTATCCCCGTCGCCTCCAAGGACAAGGCCACAATCACCTGCTATGAGTGTAGCCTAGTGGGACACTATTCCAATGAGTGCCCCAAGAGACTTGCCAAGACCGCCGCCAACACCGTTGCACCTGCTCAGCAGCAACGCCGTGTCACCAACGGCAAGAAGTTCGCCCCCAACAACCGCAGCGGCCGCCTCTTTCACATGAGTGCGGAAGAAGCCCAGGAAGCACCAGATGTCGTGCTGGGTATGTTCTCTGTTAATTCAGTACCTGCAAGAGTGTTGTTTGATTCTGGAGCATCGCATTCGTTTGTTACGGAAGATTTTGCATGCACTAGTAAGATTCAACCCATCAGTTTGAAGCATGTCATGATAGTTCAAATACCTGGTTCAACTACAAAAGCTAGAAAAATTTGCAAAGATGTACCCATCAGAATTCATGAAATAGAGTTTTATGCAAATTTGATTGTTCTGGGAGCCAAAGGTTTGGAAGTAGTACTGGGTATGGACTGGATGTCCAAACATCATGGACTGATTGATTGTGCCAAGAAGGCCATCACCATGACTAGTAGCACCGGAGTGTTAGTAGAACACATATCTGAACGACTGCCCAGAAAGTTTACCTGCAACCGGAGTTTAGCCAAGCCCACCTTGGATCAGATTAGGGTCGACTGTAGATACCCTGATGTGTTTCCTGATGATCTACCCGGTATGCCCCCAGATCGGGATATCGAGTTTATCATTGAGTTAATCCCTGGAACAGGACCCATAGCCCAGAGAGCTTACAGCATGAACCCGGCAGAGTTAGTGGAGCTGAAGAAGCAACTGGATGATATGCTAGCCAAAGGTTTGATTCAACCCAGTGCATCACCCTGGAGATCGCCAGTTTTGTTTGTGGACAAGAAGGATGGTGCCAACTGTTTATGTACGGATTACCGCAAGCTTAATGATGTCACCATCAAGAACAAATATCCTTTGCCAAAGATAGAAGACCTATTTGACCAGTTGACCGGTGCCACCGTGTTCTCTAAGATTGATCTTAGGACTGGTTATCATCAGCTGAAGATCCACGCAACGGATATCCCGAACACTGCATTCACCACCAGATATGGGTTGTATGAGTACAACGTCATGTCATTTGGATTGACCAATGCCCCCGCTTACTTCATGAACCTCATGAATAAGATCTTCATGAACTTCTTGGACAAGTTTGTCGTTGTTTTCATCGATGACATCCTAATCTACTCCAAGTCCGAGGAGGAACATGAGCAACACCTGGAGATCATCCTAGAAACTCTTAGACATCACAAGTTGTATGCCAAGTTCAGCAAGTGTGAGTTTTGGTTGAGGGAAGTAGGATTCCTGGGACACATCTTGTCAGCAGGAGGAATTGTCGTTGATCCCGCCACTACTAGGGAAAGGCCCATTGCCGGTGCACCTAAAACGCCCGTTGCCGACGCACCACGAGCCCGCCGGTGCGAACGCGCCGGTGATAAATGGACACTGCCGGCGCACCAGGTAGTGCACCGTCGATATGTCAGCTACTGCCGGCGCACCGCCAAGCTTCGCCGGCAAAGACATATTTCACCGGCGCACAATCAGGTGCGCCGGCAGTAGTGCTTCCAGCACTGGCGCATGCCACGTGCGCCGGCAATGTGTCATTTAGGTGCGCCGGCAATTAATTCGAAAATTCTTTTTTCCAGCTTTTTTCCAGCATATTACAATACATATTTGACAGCCGAGTATATATTTACAACGCAGTTCATATTTATACAGTATTACATGCAATATGAGAAGCACATAGAGAGCCAAGTTTCATTTCGGTATCGGTACACAAATACGCAAGTCTCGTTTCGGAATGTGTTGATTCATACAACACATGTGCATATGCAACACCGAACGACGAAGTTTCACAAAGTTAGAAGTCTTGGTACATAGTCGTCACAAGTATCGTCATACACCTCACAATGTAGGTCCTAACCTAAACTAGAATCACATAGAACATGACCAACATGGTCATGACCATCATCACGAAGGCCATGGTCTTCATCCGGTTCCTCCTCATGTCCCTCATCTCTCCCGCTAGATAACGGGCGTATCTTCCTTCCGCCTCCACCCTAGTGGGGTATCCCTTGTAGCTGTTGCCGCTGAAACGGTGCACCTGTCTCCGACAGTCCTCCCAGTCGTCGTAGACTCCAGGAACCCTCCCCTTGTACACGACATATGTCGTCGGCATCTCCATTCACAAGACAAGTAAAACGTTAGTACCAATGCAATGAACAAGTGCCAACTCAAATAAGAGACAAGTAGTATGAACTAAATAGCATGTGCCTCATACTTTGTTGGTCGAAATAAATAATAACATACAGGGATGGGGTCGGTGAGGCTAGGTAGGATGCACAATAGATTGATATTTGTGGCCATCACACCAAGCCTCACCGGCCCCACTCCGGAGTGTACAAGTGACCGAACATTTTAATCATCGGCCAATGCAATTAAGAAGTGCGAACTCAAATAGAAGACAAGTAGTACGAATTAAATAGCGTGCCTCATACTTTGTCGGTCGAAACAAATATTAACATCCAGGGATGGAGTCGGTGAGGCTAGGTAGGATGCACAATAGATTGATACTTGTGGCCGTCGCACCAAGGCTCACCGGCTCCACCCCGAGTGTACGATTGACCGAACATTCTAATCATCGGCGAACTCCAAATACGAGGCAAGTAGTGGTCGAGTAAATGCAAATAATTATTAAGCTATGTACGCCATAATCTTGAAATATATAGCAAAGTAAATGAAACTACGGACACATGTTCACATGCACATTCATACAACTAAATAAAAGCAACTAGTCGATTCTATGGGAATATATAGCAATTATTACGAGTACGGAAGTTCAAGGACATATCGTTCAAGCTTTAGCAAGTGTTCCCGTCGTAGGATCAGGTTGTACGCCTAGGGGGGAATGGACGGCAGCCCTCAAGCGAGTTGAACGGCCTCTCATCACGCGACATCTCCAAGCGGAGTTCTATCTCGACATTAGGTGGTAGACCATAGCCGTAGAAGAACTCGCCAGACCTATTGGTGACATCCTGCAGGATTATCGTGCAAATGAACTGCTGGATGCGACCCCAGTTCTTTCTAATCTCTCTATCAGGGACATCCGCCATGTTTGCAAACCTGTTTCTGAGATTATCTGGCAGCAACATGTCATCTGCGTACTTTATGTACTCCTGCATCAGAAGGATGGCGTACCACGCGTCCATCCCATTGTCGGGCGTCGATCGCCCGAGGCAGGGGAAGTTGGTTGTGTGGGTTAAGACCAAGCCTCCTCGGGATTTCCTCTCTACTTTGAGGGGGCCTGCCTTGTTGGCGAAGCCGGTGAGAGCATCATTGAGAAGGGCCCTGATGTGGGAGTAGTCTTTCTTGCGGTCCCTACCCGAGTCGAGATAGACTGCATGCGAGTGTTGCGGGTGCACGACGATGAGGGTGCGGAACTTGTCTCTGCGGAAAACACACGGATTAACCTTTGGAAATGCAAATGGAGATATAGGATAGAATGGTGATGGGGGACTAGCGAGTGATTACTTACTCGGGAAGTAAGGGATGAGAATGGCGCCCTTCTTAATGTTCGCCAGCATGAAATCCTCGACCTGCTGGGTGGCAATCGCGCGATCCCCGGGGTTGCGAGATGATGCTCTCCCGCATATAGAAGGGGTCCATTATGGCGATGGTCGGCGTCCCCTCCTTAACAATCCGGGCGGACAAGCTAAGAGCAACTAGGCGAACCACACTAAAGTGGAGCGCTTGCATGCGATAGATGCTGAAGATGTCGTTGAACCGGATGAAGCACAAGTCCGCGGGGTACTTCTCGACGAAGTTCATGCCAGTTGGCACCTTCGCCACGAAGAGAGGGTAACCAGGATCTTTTGATTTGAGAAGAAGGTTCTCCAAATGCAAGACAGTCTCATGCAAGCTCCTCATATCCGGGGTGAGTTTCTTCACGACATGCTCCGGCAGCATCGGTTGACCCAAGTGATGCAGAGGTCGCCAATTGTTTGGCAACTTGTCAAGGAGTGGGACCTTGTCCTTGGATTTGGCCGCCGCCGCCTTGTCTTGGGCGTCCTTCTTATTTGCCCTCTTCCTCTTCTTGGGTTGTAGTGCTGGACCATCCATCGCCGTAGTGGCCATAGCACGGAGTGTGTTTGGGCTCAACATATTTTTGACGGCGGCGGTGGCGACCTCCTTAGGATTTTCCTCCTCATCAGCCGTTTCTTGAGAATCGAACAGCTTCTTGGAGCACACATATTTCAAGCCCGGCGCATCCTCATGGACAACTTGTGAAGACGTAGGAATATCCCATTGGAAGTTGTCACGTTCATATTCCTCGGCCTCTGGCGCAGCTAGCTGTTGTAGTGGGGCGCTGACCTCTGGCGCAGCTGGCCGTTGTGGTGGGGCGCTGACCTCTGGCGCAGCTGGCCGTTCGGTGGGGCGATGACCACGGGCGCCGCCGGCTGTCGTGGAGGGACGCCGACATGTGGCGCCGCAAGGTGCTTGTCTTTGCTTGCCGTCGACCCCGAGTAGGTGTTGATCCGAATTAGGGTCTTCGGCCATAGCAGTAACCAACCCTTCAGTGAGGCCAGATTCAACGGGCTATCGTCATCGGCACCATGCGGTTGATTAGGAGGAAACAAATCCTCATAGCCCGGTAACGCCCGATCCACTTCAACCCGGTAAACTTCATCCGCCATATCTCGTGTGTGCCACTTCTTATCCAGGGGCCGAATGATGGACCCCCTCGCGACGTCTTTGAGTTCGTCGTTTACTCTCATCAAGAAGGTGCATGGCGTCGAGAGCGCCTGCGAGAACATGTGTATGGCGTTAGAGAGAGGGCAAGGATGACGAAACTAATATATTAACTTGATGTACACATTAGTTAATTACCGTGAGGGCGTTGAGCTCGGCTAATGTCGACGGGCCAGCACATGCGGCGGCGGGCGTGCAAGTGACGGAGGGGCTGCTACCCGGCATCGACGGTGAATCCCTAGCACCGGCGACATTGCCGCCGGCCGGAGGAGTCTCCATTATAACATTGTCATTGCCGGCGGACGGCGGCACCATCGAGTTGCTGCCGTCGAAGCTAACCACTTGCATTTTCGGGGGGGCCTTGTTTGCCACCCTCATACCACGCGTGTAGAGCGTCGAAATCTGCTTGGACCGAAGCGGCGACTTCAGCTTTGACTTCAGGTACGAGCGTAGCTTTGAGTTGCGGTACCGGTTGCGGTACCAAACCAGCTTGGACTTGGGCTAGGATTGAGTCCCTCATTTCCTCCGCCTCCCGCTGCTTCCTCTCACTCGCGCGCATTTTTATCGGCCACGGACGACAAGCCGTAGTGACCATGCTTGTAGCCTGTACCGGCGCCAGCCACACGGCCTCTATGCGGCCTTCTCGTCGGTGAATGCTCATTAACGATGTTTAGCGCCCGTACGAGAGGCTTGTCCCGAGCTACCCTGCCCGTCGACGCTCGGGAGGAGGAGCCTTCGTCACATTGAGAAAGTCTTTGTCTTTCTTCTTCCTGCGGAAGAAACGCGAACCATTTAGAAATGTTGCTACTATTATATGAACGATACTTGATCTAATTAAACCGGTAAATTGCTTACCAGTTTTTTCTCCAACGCCAAGACCTTCTGGTCGTTCGTGAACCAAATTATGTCGGTTACGACCTTCGGGTCCGTGACAAGTTCCCCGGTTAGTTTCTTCTTATGGTACCGGGACCTGATGAATCTTCTTTCAAGCGGGTCCTTGTACTTGAGCCAGGGGTTCTCAATGCCGGCATTTACATACGCCTCGTCCTCCTTCGCCCAATAGGGCTCCTTTCCCTCGTACCCACGGCTCCCAAGGTTGTGGTTGCCGATGTTAAGCTCCCGCATTTCCTTCCCCCACAACTTGCGATTCTTGGTTGCTTGTAGCTCTTCATTGGCCACAAAAGCATCAAAGTCCGCCCGGGTGACATGCGGAAAGGCGGAGTGGACCTCTTCGAAACCTTTGCCCTCAGCAATCAGCTTCCGCACCATGTACTTATAGCTGCTGAGGTGTTTGGTGAACTTCGGGAGGGCTTGTGAGTTCACAATGTTGTTGGTTTGATGACTGGAGGCGTAGTCGCCTAGGAACTTGTATCGTGCGTGCAACCTCGCAATGAGCTGGGCTCGCAAAGGCGCTTTGCTCTCAGCTCGGAGGTCCGTCTCGTTGAGATTGACGACCTCTCGGAGGATACATGCCAGTTGGTTGCCGTACCCCTTGGCAACATCCTTAGGCTGCACCGGCAAACCACTGGCGGAGTCCACCTCTGTGATTGTGTCTCTGCCGGTGCCGACCGTGTTTTGGCGCCTTGCCTTCCGCGGCCTCTTGGCTACACTTGTCCCGGTGCCACTACTCCCGGCGGCACCGCTAGGATCGTCGCCGCTTGTCTCGCCGCCACCCCCGGCGGCGCCGGTTGCCTCATCGCCGCTAGGCTCGTAGGTACTACCCCCGGCGGCGGCGCTTGCCTCGTTGCCGCTCGGCTCGTCGGCACTACCCCCAGCCGGCATCCTCCATCTCATGGTCCTCGTCGCCGCCAACACCGGCGGCCTCGGCATCCTCCTCCGTCCTAAAGAAGTGCCTATTGTAGTGCTCCTCTAACTCTTCTTGAGACGACATGGTGGCTTGCACTAATAGAAGATGAAAAAGAGTTAGAATTCACGGAAAAATTCGGCATGACCTTTGCTAAAAATTGGTCATGCCGAGTGCTAGAATTGCCGGAACGGAAATGAATCGACATTCCGGCACTCAATAGCAACTCAATCCCTGTAACAGAAATGCAAACATATAAATGCCATAACCATAACCATAACCATCTCCATAACCATGCCATCACCATAACCATCACCACATAAATTACAGTAGCTAGCTTTTTAGCATATACATTACGGTGGCATTTTACATCGGCATAAAAATAACACTTGACAACCTCCATTTAAAACCGAGAGAATGAACATAGTGAATTTTATATATCAACCAATTCTTGGCAGTAGGCATTTAACCGAAGAACCACTTTATCAACTAAACCTACTAATAAGCGAGTGCTACTTCAAACTCGCTTAGTGCTCGGTGCAACATAAGATATGAATGATACAGGAATAAGCAGCAGCATCAGCTACTATCATAAGACAGATTTCCCAAACACTAAAATAAAAATGGAAATGCTGACATACAAAATTTCATACAACATGACATCAAGGCAGTGAGGTGTATCGAGAATTTTCCAGTACGGCAAGTCCCAAAACACGGACCTCCTTTTCCATACACCAATGAGCGGCGTCGTTTCCTTTTTCTTCTTCTTCTCTCCAGGCTTTTGACGAATCTTTCCCGGCGCAGGGCACTCCTTCCAACCTTTCGGTAATGTATCGATCTCTTCGCCGCTCTTCTTACGTGGAGGTCCTCGGGGTTCATTTGTACCATCGAACGGATCTCCACGCTTTCTCCACGGGTCGGTTTTACGTAGCCACCTTCGATGCCCCATGTAAACTGTTTTCGAAGAGCCATCCTTACCAAGCTGCAAAAACATCGTCTCTTCCATGCACCCGACACATGCCTTGTGTCCATGGCACACTCGGCACGAAATGTAACCGTATCCGAGGTAGTCCTGCACCGTCGTGATCAACGCGGCTCTCAAAGGGAAATATTCTTCCGCGACGGCGTCCCATGTATCTACCCCTTCCTCCGCCCACAATGTTTCAAGCTCCTCCTTTAATAGTTCGAGATACATGTTGATATCGTTTCCTCGGCTGTGTTGGCCCTTGAATTAGCATACTCATCCGTATGTACTTCCTCTTCATGCACAGCCAGGGCGGGAGGTTGTAGATCCATACAAACACGGGCCATGTGCTATGTGTGCTTGCTCGGTTTCCGAACGGATTGAATCCGTCCGTGCTCGCACCCAACCCGATGTTTACGGGATCTGCCCAAAACTTCCGAATTCATTGTCTAATGCTTTCCACCGGCTTGCATCCGAAGGGTGCGTCGACCTGGGTGCTCAATCCGCTCTTTATCATTCAACACTGCCTCCTTTCTTTCGCGTGCCGGCGCATGAGCTTTGCTTCCTTGCGGTCCGCGTAGAACCGTTGAAGCCGGGGGCGAGCGGGAAGTACCACACAACTTTCCGAGGAGCTTTCTTCTTCCCTTTCTTGTACCGTTCAGCTTCACACACGGGACATTTGGTCTTGTCCATGTGCTCCTTGCGATACATGATACGATGAGTTGATGCGGGCGTGATACTTTTCGTGGGGTAAGTCGAGAGGGCACGTGATTCTCTTGGCCTCGGCTAGACTACCGGGACACGTGTTCCCGGCAGGAAGGAGATCTTTCACGTATTCCGAGGATGTCGTCGACGCTTGTGTCCGTCCATCCGTGTTTCGCCTTCATCCGCAGCACATCGAGAGCTACTCTCAAGCGAGACTCCCCCAACCCGCGACCTGAGTCGTACAACGGAGTATTCGAGTCTATCTCGAGTTGCTCAAGCTTTGATTTCCGCTTGGCGCCTTTCGTCTTTTCGAGAAGCAGATCTTGAAGATGAGGGTCCCGCACGACCGAAGCTAGCGGCACCTCTTCGTCGTCGTCAAGGTTATTGTCGTCGTCAAGGTTATTGTCGTCGTCAAGGTTATCGTCATGTGCGACAAACTCTTCATCGTCATCAGTATCATGATGCCCTCCTTCTTGCTGGCCATTTTTACCAACTGCCGCCGTCGCCCCATTGACCTCCGCGCCATCATCACTCATCCATTGAGTGTGTCCATGCATGAAACCATTAGGGAGCAGGTGCCCCTGCAATTTGCCTGAATACGGGTCAAACCATTTCCCTCGTTTGCATCTCCGGCACGGACACAATACCTCCGTGCGGTTATTTTCATACATGTCGATGATCGCGTGTTTCAGATATCTCATCACGATGCTTTCACTCATCTCGATAACCATTATCGCCTGCATGGTAAGATTACATAATTCATTAGAACCATGCATCCGTCGGTAGTTTTCACGGAAAATTTCGGCATGACCTTCCTACACGGTAGGACATAGGAGCGCCAGAAATGTGCCGAAACGGAAACTTGAAGAATCAACATTTCGGCGCAACGTTGGCAACTCATTTTCAACGCCAACACACACACAAGCACAAGCACAACATATATATATGCCACACACGAGAGCTTTTCTTCAAATGTCCAACATACATTGATTACATTCCTTAATTTGTTCATTAATCACCTATTTGTTTGATATATTCGTCGATAAGATCGAGACGACGCGCCGCGACAATGGCGTATGGAAGCCGACTTTCTAGATCTAGATCTAGATTGAGCGGTCAATGCGGGATAGTAGATCTAGATCTACATAGGGGGATGTGGGAGATGCATGTAGGAAGGGAAGATTTGCTCAAAAAATATGATTTTGTTTGGTCAAATTGGTGAAATTGGGGATAGAAATGGGCAAAAATGAGCTGGGTTGGGAGAAGGCTCGGGTTTGTGTGGAGAAGTGGAGTGTAGTGAGTGTGTGAGTGAGTGTGCTGGTTGGTGGCTGAAATAACTCCCAGGTTATTGCCGGCGCACCTAGACCATGGTGCGCCGGCAACATATACCCCTTTCGGCTATATCACCCCCGGGCCAGGCCCAAGAATCATTGCCGGCGCACCGGCCCGAGGGTGCGCCGGCAATAGCAAATTCTCCACCGGCGCACCACCGGGCCGGTGCGCCGGCAATGATTCTTGGGCACTGGCCCGAATCGGCCGGGGCCATGCCAGGAAATAGCGCCGGCGAGCCTTTACCCGAGGTGCGCCGGCAGTAGTCCTTCATCGCCGGCGCGTCTGAATTGTGGTGCGCCGGCAATTTTTTTCCGCCGGCGCACGGCCAAGGTGGTGCGCCGGCACCACTTGCCTCCACCTATAGGCTTTTCCCTAGTAGTGCGCCAAGATCAAGACCGTTGCAGAATGGACAGCCCCAACCACTCAGACTGAAGTCCGTGCTTTTCTCGGATTATCCGGATACTACCGCAGATTTGTTGAGGGAAGGACAAGAAGTTCGAATAGACTGACAAATGTGAAGAGAGTTTCCAGAAGCTCAAGACCAAGTTAACCACAGCCCCAATTTTGATCATGCCGGACATCACCAAGCCGTTTGACGTGTACTGTGACGCCTCCAAGATTGGTCTTGGATGTGTGTTGATGCAAGAAGGCAAGGTGATCTCGTATCTGTCTAGGCAACTGAAGCAACATGAGCACAATTATCCGACCCATGACTTACAACTTGTAGCTGTTGTGTTAGCTTTGAAAGTTTGGCGTCATTACCTCATGGGTAATCGATGCGAGATCTATTCGGATCACAAGATCTTGAAGTATATCTTCACCCAGAAGGAGTTGAATATGAGGCAAAGAAGATGGTTAGAGTTAATCAAGGATTACGATATGGAAATTCACTATCACCCCGGCAAGGCCAATGTGGTAGCGGATGCCCTGAGTAGACTGCCGTGTCAGTTGAACTCCATGATCGCCGAAGAGCAACCTAGTTTGCATCAAGAGTTTGAGCAGTTTAGAATGGAGCTAGTTAGTGAAGGATTTCTCGCCAGCATTGAACTCCAACCCACCTTGATTAGTCAGATCAAAGAAGCCCAGAAGGGAAATGCTAGTATTGACGGAATCAAGAGGCAAATAGCTGCAGGAAAGGCACCGGGATTCACCGAAGATGAAGAAGGAGTACTTTGGTACAACGGACGCTTATGTGTGCCGTCAGATTCGGAGTTGAAGCAAGTTATTTTGAAGGAAGCCCATGACACCCTGTACTCCATTCATCCCGGAGGAACCAAGATGTACCATGACCTAAAGGAACAGTTTTGGTGGCATGGAATGAAGAGAGAAATCGGAAGCTACATCGCCAAGTGTGATATCTGTCAGAGAGTCAAGGCCGAGCATCAACGACCCGCAGGACTGCTACAGCCCCTGCAGATTCCCGAGTGGAAGTGGGATTCGGTAGGAATGGACTTTATCACCGGATTGCCCAAATCTAGTAAAGGAAATGATTCTATTTGGGTAGTGGTCGATAGATTGACCAAGGTCGCTCATTTCATCCCCGTCAAGACCACCTACCAAGGACCGAAGCTCGCTGAGTTGTATATCTCATGGATAGTCACCCTGCATGGAACCCCGAAGTCAATCGTGTCAGATAGAGGATCCCAATTCACCTCGAGATTCTAGCAGAAAGTACATGAAGGACTAGGAACCCGTCTGAATTTCAGCACCGCATATCACCTGCAGACGGATGGACAGACTGAAAGAGTCAATCAGATACTTGAGGATATGTTGAGAGCATGTGTGCTAGAGTATGGATCCAAATGGGAAGACTGTCTACCGTACGCAGAATTTTCGTACAACAACAGTTATCAAGCCAGTTTGCAGATGGCCCCCTTTGAAGCTTTGTACGGAAGGAAGTGCCGTACCCCTCTGAATTGGTCGGAAGTCGGAGAGAGCCAAGTGTTTGGACCAGATATTATCCGAGAAGCCGAAGAGAAGGTGCACAAGATCCGAGAGTACCTCAAGACAGCCCAATCAAGACAGAAGAGCTACGCTGACAAGAGACGCCGAGAGATGACCTTCGAGATCGGAGATTTTGTGTATCTCAAAGTATCCCCCCTTAAAGGAATGCAGAGATTCCAGCTTAGAGGAAAGCTTGCACCCCGCTATGTTGGACCCTTCAAAGTCCTGAGCCGCCGAGGAGAAGTGTCTTATAAATTGGAATTGCCGGAAGAAATGTCAGCGGTACACAATGTGTTCCACATCTCACTACTCCGCAAATGATTGGAAGTGCCGGAGAAGACCGAGGTTTTCAAGAACATCGATCACAGATCTGTGGACATCAACTCAGACTTGACCTATCGCGAAGTGCCGATTCACATACTAGAAGAAGCTTTCAGAACCACCCGCACTAGGAGTATCAAGTTTCTGAAGATTCAATGGAGTAATCACACCGAAGAAGAAGCCACTTGGGAGAGAAAAGACTTCATGAAGACTGAGTACCCAAATCTCTTTAGTACCTAGTTTTCTTTAAGATCTCGGGACGAGATCTTTTGTAAGGGGGAAGGGTTTGTAACATCCCAAGTTTTCAGCAATAAAGGAATAAAGAAAGGAGAAATTCAAATACTCAAAATTTGCAACAAACAAAAACTTTTATTATGCATATAGTGCCACATATAGTTTTATGCATAGTGTGTATATTTCTTGTGTGCAATTGCCATGATGAGTGTTTATGTATTGATCTTTTGCTCTTAAACCCTAAACCATGATCATAGCATCTCAATTGGAGAGAAATAAAAGAAATACAAAAATGGCCAAATACCCTCACATACACATTAGGCCAATATTTCAAATCATCAACACAGGCCACCATGGCTTGATCCTTTGTTTGTAAAACTCTTATATAACAAAAATAAACACAAATGCATCAAAGAAACCAGAATCAAATCAAAGAAAAATGCAAAACCAACATACATATGATAATGGTCACTTTTGACATTTATAAAATGTTGCCCTCTTTACACCCCTGGTTTGGAAGATTCCTAAACTAAACACTCCTACTTCTTGCCACCTCATCCAAGACCATGTCAAAGTGAACAACTTTTCTGTTGACCACCAATGCTGACCTTGACCAGGTTGACCAGAACAGAGTTGACAAGATGTGACATTGAAACAAAGAGAATATGATCCCCATTTTGAAACTTTGCAAATCAACACCAAAATGAACACCACCACCACCATTCTATCACATTAAATATATGAATGAAGTCCACCAAAAAGAATTTCAAAATTCAAACATTTTTCTCATGCGGCCATTTTGTCGAGCAGTTGGCAGGCAGCATTTCAGTTTAGTCATACCTCTCTTTACGCAGCAGTTCTTAGCCTAAACTACTTTTGATTCCTGTTGATCATTGCTCCCCTATCACTCCTACACCAAGCCCAGTACTTGCCATGGTCGATTAAAGTGAGGAGATGCCAAAACTTTGGCCATGCCGTGCCATGCCACACACACAAGAACTGACCCTCTCTGGCCCTCCCCTTGCTCGATGATCATGTCCTGGAGATGCCCATGCGCGTGCTGATCATGACGGTGGACGGCCCGAGCGCGCGCGAGCACGGCATTGGCCAGGCGACGCACACCTAGCACCATGCCAGAGCTCCACGCGACCCGTCGCCCTCGTCCTCCCCCTGCATCCCTATGACTGCAACGAGCACCGCCTCCCTCGCCTCTACCGCGTAGACAAGCTCGCTAGCCTGCGGCCGCCTTGTCGCCGTCGTCCTCGTCGGAGAAACGCCGCGGGTACCATGGCATGATGAGCATGTGCACGAGTGATCCCATCGTCCTCTTGCCGCGCCAGCTACTCCTAGAGCCTCGCCATGCCGTCGCCACTCGATTGCTGTACGCTCCTTGCCCCTTCGAGCACCGGAGACGTTACGCCGTCGACGACCTCCCACAGCACCCGCGGCACCACCTCCAATCTATAAATAGAGCACCTCCCGCACCCAACCATTCACACCACCTCACTCCCCTCCCTTCACCGCTCCTCCTCGCACTAGTAGCTCGTCCGATCATCGCCGGAGTCGCTGCAATTGCAAGGTCATCGCCGCCAGTCCCCGGAGCTTGCCGCCGTCGATTCACGCTTCCCCAAGCCTCGCCACTGCTACCAGGAGCTTCCTCACCTTCGACAACATCGCCACGTACCTCGCCGACGACCGCCGGAGGCCTGGTACTCCCTCCGACCCCCTAGGCTCGCCGCCAGACCCTCGTCTTCTCGCCAGAGAAGATGACGGGTGTGAGCCGTCGATATCCCCTCTGATCTAACGATCCACACGCCTCGTACCGCTTCGGCGTTTAAAAAGACGCTGACGGGTGGAGCCCACCCTGTCAGGCGGCCCGCGTGTGCAAGTCACGCTGCTGGGCCGGCCCAGTTCGTTTTCGTCTGTTTAGCCCACCTAGCTTTCCCGCGCGGCCCAAAAATTCAAATCTAGTTTAATTCGTTGCACTCAAATTCAATACTGATGTCAACTTTAAATTTGAATAGTTTCAAATCTACTGCACCAAATTTAGCAAACTTTATATCTCTGGAAAGCCTAAGAAATTATCTACACAATGCCACTGGTCTCATTCCCAAATTCCTAGTAGAATTAAAATGATAAAAATAACAAGGCAGGGCCTGTTCCAAATTCAAATAATTATTAAAAATTATCTATAATTGATTTTGAGTTGATTCCAACTCTCATAAATCACATTTGACATACTCTAATTGTTTATGCAAAAATATAGTATAGTTGTTTCGCATGATCATGGACTAGAACAAAATATTGGCTATGGAGCCATTTCTAGTCCATTTAACTCATACAAATAAATTTATTTAAATAGTATGAGAGCTACTCTCTCATTTAAATCTTGATCCTAAGTAATTCAATAAGAGGTAATTACCTTAGTCTAATGAACCTCATATTTTATTACTTAGTGATATTAAATCATTACCATGCTATTATTAAAATGCATGAGGTGTATCACCTCATTTAAATTCTACTCTCAAATAATAGATATGAAGTGTTGACCTTGGTCAACAAATATTCATACCTTATTATTATTTGAAGAGATTAAATCTTAATAGGATTCAATGAGAGGAAATTATTTCCTCCAAAGCATTAAAGAGCTATACTAATAAATAATTATAATGAGAGGAAATTATTTTTCTTTAAAATAAAACAAAGTAAATCACCATGCTAATAAGATGTGATGCTAGCATAGGCTTGTGTGAACCTTTGGTGTGTTTAGCTTAGCACTTAAGTTTGTGTGGTGATTGTATACCTCGTATTCGTGTATAGACGCTAGTAACGAGGAATATCAAGAGGAGGAGGGTTACTCCCAGGAGGAGGAGGAAAGCTTTGACCACTACCCTGCTCAAGGCAAGATAATATTCTTGCAAGTCACCCTAATGCAAAGCTCTTCATGAGCAAGGCACCATACATGTTACTTTATGCTTAATGATCCCATCCCATGTTTTGCCTTACCATTATTTTTACTTATTGTATTTCAAAGCTTACTTTTCGATTCATGATTCACTTGGTCTAGGATAGAACAAGAGCATCAACATTAGCCTAAGTAAACAAAGCTAGATAGCACCCTCTCATGACTAGTTGTTATTGCTAAATAAATAAAATTGACTACTCTAGATGGGAACATGTGAAATGAAATGACCTTGAAATATTTTGAAGGTGAATATGACATGAATGACTTGGTGAATTTTGATGAAAACTGATGAGTGGGTTCGGATGCGATACCATTCCAATTATACAAGTACCCCCACAATACCTGATTATGGGTAGGGCTTAACTAGAAACTTGTGTAGTTTAGTATGGGTTCCCTCTAAACAAGCATCATAGGGGTTATGCCGAGGCTGCCTCCGTTACAAGTGAAATGATGTGAATATGAGGTGAATGTACGACCCAAGCCTCGTGCGGTTCCGGGTTGACGAGTTGGTTTTCACCGGGAGGCCAAGCTCATGGGGAGAGGTGCCTATACTAGGTTATATAAGTAAAAGGTTATGGTTGATGATCCGCATACTGAGTTACGATGATTCGGGGTTATCCCCGACGGATGTAATCAAAAGTTGTAGCACAAGAGTACAACCTCTGCAGAGTGTTAAACCTATTCGAATAGCCGTGTCTACGGTTACGGACGATTGGAAAGGCCATACTGTTCCGTTGTCAGAACTTTATCTTGAAAATGAAAGTTGAATTGAATGGTGACTTGAATTTTGAAAGCACAACTAATGTTGTGGGAATGACACTAATGTTCCCACTTGAGTTTGTCTAGCGATTCAAGCATCTTTACTAAATGTTTATGAACTAAACTTTGCTTTATACAAATAAACCTAGAGCTTAGCAACACTTAAAATTGATAAGTACTTACATTAGTATTAGTTTGCGAGTACTTAAAGTACTCATGGCTGTGTTCCTGGCTATTCCAATGCCAGACTATGAAGAGGAGCAACACTATGAGGATGACGGTCAGCAGGACGTCTACCAGAACTAGGATGCTTCTAACGTCAAGCGTTGGCCTGTGGATAGATAGTTCCACCGACTACTCTGCTTCCGCTATTTATGTTCGTTGATCATTAGGTCAACTATTTGTGTAATATTGGATCATGTGATCTATGGATGTAAGACATTTATGTGTGGTAATAAATGATGACTCTATGGTATTCAACTGTTATGTCTCGCAACAACAATCTTCCTGGGATTGCGATGTACGGCATAATAGGCATCTGGACTTAAAAATCCAGGTGTTGACAGGTGCCTTGGGAATCCCCAAGCTTATGGTCTTCACCATTCTTGGGTTGCTTTTGGTGTGGTTTTCTTCGATTCCCTGTGAAAATTTCAACACAAAGCTTTCTTCCCATTCTTTTTATATGGGGTGACATTAGCGTACAAGAACAATATGGTTGATGTCATCATATTCAAAGATAAAATATATCCTTTATGTAACATAGAGCACATAAAGTTCTACACATTCTCCTCAATTGAAAATATTCAAGAAAAATAATTTTGGAACTCAAATTAATAGAGCAAAATAACAAGAAATAATGTGTCAAAAATTGACAGCAACAAAACTGAACTTTCTCGACCACTTAGACATGTGAGGAAATTTTTCCAATTTTTTGCGTATACATGATGAAAATTTGTGACTACTGTGAGTTTTTCGTGATTTTAGGAGTTACGAAAAAAATCAGAAAATTGTGCACTAAAAAGTGCAGCAAAGAAGATAGCAACTCCAACTCTTTTATTTTGCAACTTTTAACATCCAAATGGGTAAAAACTTGGTACTTTATTTAGAAACCAGAGAGTAAAAAAAACTAACATGCTACACCAAGCATGCATATATAAATAAAAACATGATCCCCACAAACATTCAAAGGGATCATGAAGATAAAACTAGAAGAAGAGGAAAAAAAATTCCCGCCACAATGATCAGTTCCTCGAAGCTGCATCGCAATCCACCACCAAAGGCAACACCTAGAGTCCACATTCTCCAAAAATGATGGTTATAAGAAGGGTACATGGTGCACAAGAACCGTTGATGCCCGATCAAAGATCTTATGTTCTCACCCTAGAGAAAGCCCACGCTCTTAAACCATGCCTTCAATAAGGTCATATACTCCTCTAGTCTTGCCGCCCCCACTTTCCCATCCATGTGTTGCAAGTCACAAAACACCAGGCTCATATGGAACATGTCAGGAATGGACGAAGTTATCCAGGCAACCCATGAGTGATAGAACTTGTGAAGAAAAGTGTTCATCACCGTCCAGACCCGCTCCGCAATTACTATTCCTCAATCACAGCTGCCACGATATTCTCTGCCATTGTCCACACCATGGAAATTTAAGATAGACATGCCCCATGTTGTCGACATGCAATGGAGCTTCTCTCAATGTCCTACTGAAGATGCACATGCTGATAATAAGGACACGCACGTCCGAATACAGAATACCATCCGATCCATCGTTATTGGAGCATTAGAGCAATTCCAATAGTATAGCCAACTCTTGGCTATAACAAGATGTCATATCATTTGTAGTCATCATATAGCTAACATGTACAATAGTTGGCTATAAGAATGTAGTACTTTACTAATATATGGCCCATCTTTCACTCTCACAAGGTGCCTAGGAGCACGTGCAAGAGCTGGCTATTGCATAGTAGCCCACCTCCATTCTCTCTCCTCTTCTCTCTCTTCCAACTCATCTAAAATATATTATTTAATGTCTTATAGTCAGCTGACTGGACTCTATTGTACTTGCTCTTATGTGCCAATCCGAGAAGATATCAGATTGAGCATCCCGAAACACGTCAATTGCCAGATCAGGAGGGACAAACAAGAAGTATATCAACGCCTTTACGCGAGAAGAGCACGCATACCGCCTCTTTATTCGAGCAACACCAACATCCCCATGCCTCCGGTCAAATCAGTTGAAAGGGAGATGTCCGCAACATTTCATAGAGCTTTCCACCTAGAGTAAGTATGGCCCAGATCAGATCCACCAGCGCCAGAGTTTCACCATCGTATGCGGACGCACCGCTCAGCTCCACCTCGCCTCCCCGACTCGCTCCAGGCTCCGGTTCGTGTTACGAACCGGTACCAAAGGTCTCCAGTCCACGGGCTCCTCCGTGCCTACGTGGAGGCACCTTTAGTACCGGTTCGTAAGGAACCGGTACTATAGGTTGAAGGCTTTAGTACCGAATCTTTAGTACCGGTTCCAAAATTGGTACTAAAGTCCCTTTGGAACCGGTACTAAAGGGGGGTTTCTCTACTAGTGGATTGTGATTGGCTCTTTGAGTTTAATCCTTTTGAATTTTAAGTAACTACCCTTTTGAGTCTAATCCTTTTTGAATGTGAAGTGAGTACCGGTAAATAGATTGATCTTAGCATTGACTAACGCAAAATATTTTAGTATTGTTCTTGGAAGCAGCGAGTTGTTGATTCCATTTGGTTTGTTGTAAGAGTATCTCCAACGGTCGCGTAAAATTTTGGTGCTGTAAAATCACTTTGCAGCGCGCTTCATCCGTTTTTCAGGCGTGAGACCATATTCACCTCCAACATAAGCTCTAAATTTTGGAGTTGTAAAAATGGGTAGTTGTTCCCGCGCGCGATTTTTGCCGCGCGCTCTTTCCGGCGCAGTAGATATAGTGTCACATCCCGAAATTTTCTAAATTTTGGAATGTTAAGTAAAAATAAATTTAATGCTTGATTGTTTGAAATTGATTGGATATTCACAAGGAATTAAAACTTTTTGAAGTTATTTAAAAGTATTTTCTAAAATAAGGTTTGCAACGACTTTTGGTTTCAAAGTATTTTCAAAACTAAACATATCTTGGTCTTCAAGGTTTTCAAATCCTTAATCGATTTGTATTTGAGAAAACAGTACCTTAGAAAAGTTTTCATAGATTTTTTTTTTAAAGATTTGCCAACAACTCAATTTTGTTCGGAGGTGTTGAAGCTTATAAAATATTTTATTTGAGAAAACATTAAATCCTAAAAAGGCACTATAGCCACATAGACATGTATGTCAAATTTTGGTTTTATAAAATTTATATTTTCGTTCCAAATTTAGTCTCATATTAAAGTATTTTTCATAACGAATACAACGGTACCTCATTTGCATTTTTCCGATTATTTTTAAGCCTCCGAATATGTATCTCCAATTTTGTTTAAAAAGAAAGAAAGAAAAAAAAACAAAAGGAGCGGCCTCGCCCCAGCGCAGCCTAGCTGCCGCCGCGCGCGATGCCCGCGCGACGCCCCAGCCTCCCGCTCGGCCCACTCCGGCCCAACTCGCCTCCCCTGCCTTTTTCTTTTTTCCCGGCCCAGCAGCGCCCAGGCCGCCCCGGCCCAACGCCCGCCTCGCCTTAGCCCCGCGCTGCCGCCGCCACCAGCGCCCAGCTCGCACCGCCTCTATTTCTATTTCTCTTTAGTCCCACATCGCTCCCGTAGGAAAAATCTCTCCAACCCCTAGCCTATATAAACACTTCAATAGGCAGCCACAAACACACATGACACGCATCCATCTCTCTTCTCTCGCAGCCGCTCTTCCTTGCGGCGACGCATGCAGCGCTATTGGGGAAATGCCGCGAGTCGACGTATTTCTCGTCCGGTAATAATTCTATTTTTGATTTTTTAACTTAGATTGTCTTAGATCTACACCTCTGTTTAGAATATTGGTTCTTCTGTTAAGTTTGTAATTAGATTCCCTACAACTTTTATGTTAAGTTTGTAATTAGATTCTCTACATCTTTTATGTAGGAAGTTTTTCCATCCGACCAACTTATTCGGACAACTTTTCGTACACCGTTAGAACTGTAACCACTTAGGTCTAGTTTTGTAAAATCCATATCTTGAGTTCTACACGTTGGATTTCAACAAACCCTATACAAACCCTATACCGTTGGAATTAGCAAATCACGTAGATCATGTTAGATATTTTGCGTGGTAGTTTCTCCCACTTTATTTTCGCGGTACCTCTTTGATCCGCAACTTTGTCTCCAAAATAAATCCTATCAACTTTTTCCGAGAGATTCTTTTGGCGATACGCTTGTAATGAAATTCTCTACAACTTCCGTGTGGAAAAGTCTTCCATCCGGAGAACTTCTTCAAATAACTTTTCGCGAAAAGTGCAGTCCTATGACTGGTTTCGACATAGTTTCTTTAGCCAAAATGATCCTTATGATCATACCCATCTTCCAGGACCAGTTACATTTTTTTATCATGTTCACGGATAATGCATAGCTTACCCCCTTTTGTCTAGTTCATATTATTTAAATAACAATTGAGCTATTTGAGTAACATGTGACATTATTCTAGTTTAGATTTTACTTGCTCTAGTAGGGTGGAGATACTCTACCCCATATCACATGTGATGAACCTTTGTTATCCATTAGGCTCCGCGAACCAAATCCCGATATCATTCATGCCATTCAACCTTTTCACTTAGTTCGAACTATTCAATTTTCAAATGAGTTATTTGAGTAGTTCAATATAGCAGGAGTTTATATCCAATGCTAGGTGTGACCTTGTGCTACTCTGATAAGTGTTGTCACACTATGTCAATTGCATAAGCCTTGCTTTACAATACTTCTTCCAATAGCACCACCGTCCAAAATATTTGAATCGCTTTGCAAAAATTCAAATTCAAATATGAGAATTTGAGTATATATCCATTATTATTTTCTATATTTCTTTCTCAACATGATTCTTTGGTGAAGGTGAAACTCATGATCACATCCACACACCAATACCACTAGACACTTTACCTTGAACCAATATCGTGTCTATCCAAATACATTTTCATTCACTCCTTTGACTTAGTTTAAATCTATTCAATTTACAAATGAGTTAATTGAGTAATTCAATATATCACAAATCCATATCCAAGCCTATATGTAATTTATACTATTGAGTTTGTCACACTTATTCAGTAGTATTGTTGTTGCACTATTTTTCACTTACGTGGTTCAGTTCACATAAGCTGTTCCGAATTCTTTTCATGCTTTTGTAAAGCATAAAGATTCTTCAATTATATCTTGGATAGTTCATTACTTTCTAATCATGTGACTTTTCGTCCAAATCTCACCGCCATATCTTGCAAGCCAAACCTCATGCCATACCTTAGTACCATAGAGCGATTTCCGATTGTTGTCTTGTTTGATTTTGTTATTGTTATTGAATGGTGTGTTTATGTTGTTCTATATTTTATATTATAGTTTGTACGGAGAGACACGTATTTTGATTAAGAGAAGTGAACGCGCTTCGACTACCAAAAAAGGCAAGTGACACTCAATTCCTACCTATTTTGTTATGCATTAGTGTTTTTCAAACTAGTATGCATGGTAGGATTTTGTTTTCGAAAGTTATGCTATGCTTATCAATCCCAGTAGTGTGTAGCCACCATGAACCCTTGCTAGGATACTTAGTTGCCTAGCAATAACAAAATGCCACTGCTGTTTTGATTATTCTTTATTGTGAGTATTGAGAATTAAAATTAACAACCTTAATGAATCACCTGGGTGGATTGGTTGTGTGGTGGGCGGCTTCTCAGGGCTCCGTCCCTGGAGAAACCAGTGGCAAGTGGGTACCTGAGAGTGCGCATTTGAATAGTGGTTGCCCTAGACTGCACCTCTGGTTTTCACCAGGGGATCGTGCAGGGGTTTATTATCTTTAATGGTTTTAAGCCTGTGAGTTTCACTTGTGGATGGCCACCCAGGATTAAAGAGATTAATATGTCGTCCATGTTTTAGTTAACTTCCAGTGTAACCTTGTGGTATTATGGGCTCTGTCGGGATTAAGTAATATGTGGGGGTTCAACTTGTGGCTAGACAGCGGGTGGAGGCGACGGCCAAGGGGACGGGTCTAGTTTGTATGGTTGAATTCTTCTTCTGAAAGATCTTGTCTCATTCTTCTCTTGGGAAGGGCGGGTCGTAAGGTGAAAGTGCACAACCTCTCGAGAGTTAAACCTAAGATCTTAGCCGTGTCCCCGGTTATGGACAATTTGAGCTTCTAGGCAGGGAATGTACGGAAGAATCTCATCATTGTTTTCTGAATGTATTTAAAATTTGTATCAACCTTGAAAAAATCATGGGAGATGTAACCATGTGATTATTCTAAACCCATGGAGGATTTAACCATGGTGTGATTTCATAATATCATTCAAAGATTTTCAAAATGTTTTGTTTTAAATAAAATGTAGGATAAAATTGGCTTTATGCAAATTTGCCTAAACTCCACTAGCCAAATATCATGTATATAGTCATGCCCAAAACTGCCACCATATAAGTGTCATTTGCCAGTACATCATTGTACTGACCTCCATTCGTGGGGCTGCATATTCAAACGTGCAGGATTTTCTGAGGAGAAGTACGTGGTAGGATCTCGAGTGTACATTCCAACATGACTGCCTGTGGTACATGAAGATGATGAAGGCTCATTGATGATTTACTTTCCGCTGTGTATGTTCTGAATATTGTTGAGCTAGTCCATGTGACTATGCAATCTGTAAGATTTTACATTACCTTTTAGATCAACGATGTAGTAATTTGATACTATTACAATAATTACTATATTTTGTAATGTGTGTGCTATCAGTGATCCCGGGAATAGCACTATACACAGGTATCTTGCCTTTATTTAAAGGCAGGGTGCTACATATAGTGCGTGAGATAGGGTTTTTGCAGCGCGCTCCACTAGTTAGAGCATCTGTTGGAGCATCAATTTACGCCTCTAGCGCTAAACTAGTTGCTTTCTTGGATATAGCACCGTATGTAGCGACCGTTGGAGATGCTCTAAGCGGGACGGGAAGGTCGTGAACCGGGGTGTACATGCACCCTATAATGAAAGTTTCAAAAAAAGCTATTTCGAAGTTTCAAAAAAAAATTAAAAAAATGCACACATGTATATATTATGTTGATACTTATTTATGCAGATTTTGGAACAAAAAACAACAACCATATGTGACCTAACACAAAAAATGTGAAAATGGAATTCCCTATTTTTCTGAACTGTACAAAGCTACCCATTATAGTGTAATTTGGTCATTTTGTCATTTTCGTATAGGGCACATACAATCGTATTTTTTCATATAGTTTACAAGCTATGTCAACTTAAATTATTAAAATTTGGCATTCATCGCCTTTTATCTAATTTATTTGAGGGAGTCAAGTAATTATGAGCTTCTTATCGTAGATTGGTTATTAGGTCTTTCACAATGGAAATGCAGTTTTGATTTTTTTTTGACACCTTTACCGTAGGGGAAACCCCTACGGTATCATTGTTATATATATATGGAGGGAGATATGTACAAAGTTACAAAAGGACTAAACAAGACAGCTGTTCAAGGAGGGAAGAAACTACAAAAGAAAATTAAGATTACAAAAAGGAGAGGTAATCCATTCAACTAAAGGTTGAACTAAAGAAGTCTTGACTTTATACTGATGCAGCAAAAGGTCATTCTGGAAACAGACTTTCCATCTAGCAAAAGATATTCACTACGGCAGAACAGGGCGTTGCCGTGCAGCCAACATTCGTGGATCAAGACATATGAGTGGATCAACTCCTGCTCATGTAAATTCATTGTGTACGGCTTCGAGCCACTTGACTTGCCGCCAAGCCCTATGAAGATGCTAAGCTTGGGTACATCTTCATTGTTGGCGGCATTGTAACAGAGGACCGGGTTGTGCTTTGTGGGAATGTTGGGATCATAGTGCTTAGTGGTGAAGTTTGCCACCTCCACGTTCAGGACTGCCTCGGCTATGGATGCTTCGATCTTGCATTTATTGCCGATCATCCGACGAAGCTTTTGTGTTTCTCTCTCGGGACCAAACCGCCAACGGCCCCAATTCGGCCCCCTTTAAGCATTCCTTCGCGAGGTGGAGGATCATATGTTGCATCGGATTAAAGAACGCTGGAGGAAAGATCTTCTCTAGATCGCAAAGCAACATGGGTGCCTGTTCATCCAGCTTCTCAATCACTTTAGTGTCTAACTCCCTAGCACAAATGCGGCGGAAGAAATAACTCAACCTCGCTAGCACTCGCCAAGTCTTCTCGGGGACATAGCCTCGAATCATCACCGGCATTATCCGCTCAATCCATACGTGGTAGTCATGACTCTTCAGTCCTTGTACTCGCAATGTTTCAATGTTAAGACCCCTCATCCGAGTTGGCTGCGAACCCATCGGGGAAAAACAAGGAGTCCTTCATCCATTGGAAGACCTCCCTTTTTGGGCCTTTGTGAGGCGAACGGAGCGTGTGGCTTAGTCCAAGTTTTTTGGCACCTTGAGGTGGCTTCATGTTTAACTCCGGCCTATCGCACAACTTTTCTTGGTCAATTCGAGCCTTTATGTTATCCTTCGTCTTCTCGGTGTCCACTATGGTGCTCCAAATGGCTTCACCGATATTCTTCTCGGTGTGCATTACATCAATGTTATGCGGGAGCTCCGAGAAACTCAAAGTAAGGAAGCTTCCAGAAGCACGGCTTGTGGGTCCATTGGTGTGTCTCCCCATATCCCAAGAAACCATTCCCATCAGGGTTAGGCTGGAGAGCGTCTAACTCGGCCTTGGTTTCCTGTCCGGTCTTCGGAATTGGCTTCGGTGCATGGACAACGCGGCCTTTTTTGAAGCTCTTTACATCACTCCTGTATTCATGGCTCGCTCAAGGAACTGTCGAGCTTCATCAAAGCAGGAATACTTGCCACCCTTGTTTAGCCAGAAGAAAGTCACGGCTTGCCTGCACTCCGGACAAGGCCACTTCCCATGTGTACACCACCCGCAGAACAAAGCACGTGCTGGCAAGTCATGCAGAGACGTGTGGTACCAGACATACATATCGAAGTGTTCCTTCTTTGCCGCGTCATAAGTTCGGATCCCGCGATCTTCCCAGCCAAGAAGCAAGTCATCAATCAGTGGTTCCAGATACACGTTCATGTTCTTACCCGGGTATTTCGGTCCAGGGATTATCATCGACACAAACATGTACTCTGATCTCGTGCAGACGCCAGGGGTAGGTTCAGGGGAATAACAAACACTGGCCAACAACTGTATACCGCAGCCGACATACCATATGGATTGAACCCATCGGTTGATATCGCAATTGCTACGCTCCTCGGGTCACCGGCTTTCGGGGATATTTCTTGACAAAGTTCTTCCATGCAGTACCATCCGACGGATGTATCATCTTGCCACTGTCTGGTCTGATCCCTTCTACAGCCCACCTCATCTGCTGGGCAGTATCCTCGGTCATGAAGAGCCGCTGGATCCTCGGTAGGACTGGAAGATAGCGGAGGATATTCTTGGCAACCGTGGTCTGCCTCTTCTGACCATCACCATTGGTGTCAACCTCAAAGTACCTAGAGCTATTGCAATGGATGCAATAGTTTGTGTTAGCATGCTCCTCTCTGAATAGCATGCATCCCTTTGGACAAGCGTGTATCTGCTGAGATGACATCTTGAGGTCACTGAGCAATTTTTTCGAATAGTAGAAGTTTTGCGGCAAGAGGTGCCCTTTCGGCGAATGCTGCCAACGAGGACCAGAAGTTCATCGAACCCATCTCCGCACAGATTCCTCGTGGCACTTAAAGGCCAAAAGGCGAGCGATGGCATCTAGTTGGGTGACATCTCGTATTTACGTGTAGGGGTTTCGCGAAGCAAACAAAGCCTCGTAATACTTCTTTGTGTTTTCCTCCGGCTCCTCACTTGTCTCCGCATCCCTAGATGTCTCCGCCTCTACATGAGGGCTTTCAGGCACATTACCATTAGCCAAGTTCTCTAGGCACCTATCAAACCCGAGATCATATTCTCTCGTAGGCTGAATCTGCCGCACCTCCTTCCTAGCACGTTTCTTCGCCTTTTCTCCATGAAAAGTCCAAATCTTGTAGGACGGTTTGAACCCGGACTTGATCGGTGAAGACTCATAGTTTCCTTGTCCTGTGTTTTTTGGTTGTTGCACTTACTACAAGGGCAAAAAACTGTCCTGGGTCCGCTAGGGATGTGAAACGCTCTCGTCCACGAACTGCTTGGTCTTTTCTCCCCATTCCTCGATATATTTCCACGGACCAATTCTGCCATCGTACATCCAGTCACGATTATCCATCCTCTAACCAGCACCAAAACAGACAAACTTAGAATTTTTATCAAACATGATCCGCATTTTAATTTTTCCTTTTTTACGCATGCATCAACCTGAATCTCTACTAGGTGGGCTCCTAGCAGCCGCCGGATCCGTAGATTGAGTACGTTCTCCCTGCTCTACTCGATCCGAGTCAGGATTTCGGCAGCACCTCCCCGCTGCTCTCCCGATACACGTCTCGCCAAAAGCCGAGAGGGGTGTGCATCCGGAGAACAACGGGGAGGCGCTGCCGAAATCCTGACTCGGATCGGGTAGAGCAGGAGAACGTACCCAACTACGCATCCGCCGACTGTCCCGATAAATGCCGTAAGAGTTACGCTTCATAATATGCGAGACCACTAATGCATATTTATCCGCGTAACCCTTACGGTCGGGAAGAGACGCCTAGGTAACGCGACATACTTGGTGATCTAGACCAAAAAAAAACCTAGGTACGAGAGAGGCGAATGGATTCTCACCCTCGAAGCGTGATCGACAGCCGGCGAAGAAGATCCGGGACGCCCCTCAAAGACCCCCGCGACGCCGCCCCCGTGACCACCTCGAAGAAGATCCGGACGCCCCTCGAGACCCTCGCGACGCCGCCCCGTGTCCTCCTCGAAGCATCGCCTGCATAGCGACAAAATGAATTACTATGCAAGCCTCCAAAATTTATTTGACAACTTTAAATTATAATTTCTTTGCATCACATTACCATATTTATTTTAGCTACCTAGATAAACTATTAAATTAACATGCCTAAACAAAATCCTAAATTACACACTAAATCCTAATAAACATGCTAATTAGCATGCAAATTGACAAAATCCTAATACACACTAAATCCTATATTACATAAAAAATGCTAATTAGCATACAACTATATCATATACTACACAAAAAATGACAAAAAAGCTCACCTAGTCACCCTGCCGCCATTGGAGGGGCTAGGCCGCGGGGGGCGCCGGAGCAGGCCGGCAGCAGGGAAGGCGCGCGGTGTGGGGGCGTCGGGCAGGTCGCGCTCGTGCGCTTGCGCGAGGAGGGAAGGGCGAGGCGGAGGCGGTGCGCGTGTGGGGGCAGGGCGAGGCGGCGGCCGGCGACGGGCGTGTGGGGCGCAGGGCGAGGCGGAGGAGGCGGGAGGCAGGTCAAGGCGGCGGCGGCGCCATGGGAGCGAGGGGGAGGCCGCGGCGCGATGGGGAGCGAGAGGGAGGCGGTGGCGGCGGCGCGACGGGAGCAGGGCAAGGCGGCGGCGGCGCGATGGGAGCAGGGGGAGGCGACGGCGCGATGGGAGCAGGGCAAGGCGGCGGCGGCGAGCCCGTGGAGGGCGGGGCGAGGCGGCGTCGGCGGCGGCGCGACGGTAGGCGGTGGCGGCGGCGCGACGGCGGCGTGCGTGCGTGCGGCAGCTGGGAGCGGGGCGCGTGCGTGGTGTGTGTTTGTGTACGTGTGGCTCGTCGGTGCGTGGGTGTGGATAGGGTTGGGCCGCCACCTTTGCCGTGCCCCCGCCACCTTTGCCGTGTGCCTCGCCACCTTTGCCGTGCCCCACCTCTTTGCCGTGTGCCTCGCCACCTTTGCCGTGCAACCAAAACTTTGTCAGTGCGCTTGTGCACGGCAAAGACTTCTTTGCCGTGCAAAGCCAGCTTTGCCGTGTGCTCGTGCACGGCAAAGACCTCTTCACCATTTTATACTTATCGTTAAGATTCAAATATATTTCAAAATTATATTAAACCTGTATTTTAGCATGTGTATTATTTAATAATGTCATTATCATGATATACTACACGGATGAAGCCTCGCGCGGTGAAATCTACGGGGTAGTGACCACCGGGGCACGCTGACAGCCGATTTCGGGAGAGAACGATCGCCGGTGGCTACAATGTGCCAAAGTGTGCCAAACCTGGATTTCCATGTGTATATGGTCTAATCAAAACTAAACCTACCAAAAAGTATGTTGGTGGAACCTCCCGCGGAGAAATCTAGGGGTAGACCCCCGAGGCACGCAGACCGCCGTTATCGGGGGGAACGACCGCCGGGGCACCGGAATGCCACCAAAAGTTGCAAGTGGACCTAGGATATGTGTGAAAGTGTGTTGGAAGGTGTGATTCACCAAATGGTGCAAGGCATAGCTCCCATGTGTGAGATTCCTCTCTTTCGGGCGACAGCACTTGGAAGATTCCTCGACTTGTAGGCTGAAGTGTCCCGCTGCGGGTATACCGGAGGCTATAGTGTGCCAAATGGTGCCAAACCTACCTTTACATGTGTATATGGCCTAACCAAAACCAAACCTATCAAAAAGTATGTTGGTGGAACCTCGCGCGGTGAAATCTAGGGGGGTAGACCCCCCGAGGCACGCAGACCGCCGTTATCGGGGGGGAACTACCGCCGGAGCACCGGAATGCCACCAAAACTTGCATGTGGACCTAGGATATGTGTGAAAGTGTGTTGGAAGGTGTGATTCACCAAATGGTGCAAGGCATTGCTCCCATGTGTGAGATTCCTCTCTTTCGGGCGACAAGCACTTGGAAGATTCCTCGACTTGTAGGCTGAAGTGTCCCGCCGCGGGTATACCGGAGGCTATAGTGTGCCAAATGGTGCCAAACCTACCTTTACATGTGTATATGGCCTAAACAAAACTATACCTATCAAAAAGTATGTTGGTGGAACCTCGCGCGGTGAAATCTAGGGGGGTAGACCCCCCGAGGCACGTAGACCGCCGTTATCGGGGGGGAACGACCGCCGGAGCACCGGAATGCCACCAACACTTGCATGTGGACCTAGAATATGTTTGGAAGTGTCGTGTAAGGTGTAAAGCTGCAAGAAATTGCACCAAATATGTGGGGGCGATAACACTTAGCATACACCGAACCCCCGTTAATTTGCTCCGAAACCCTGATATGTTGGGGGGAGGGGTCGATGAAGATGTAGATTACTTGTTTTATCGGTATACAGATTGTATTAAGTAACACTAACAAATAGTCTACAAAAAGTAAAAACTAATTTTACAACAAATATAAGTATTAATATAAATATGAATACTACAAAAGAAGGGAAAGAAATGAAACCGTACTACGTGCCGTGCAAAAACGCACGACAAAGGGTTGGCTCGCACGGCAAAGCCGTCGTTGCCGTGCATGCATCTTTGCCGTGCGCCTTCGTGGCCTCTTTGCCGTGGGGGGTTACTTTGCCGTGCGCCGTCCGGCTGCTTTGCCGTGCGGGGTTGCTTTGCCGAGCGCCGTGTCTGGCTCTTTGCCGTGCGCTGCTGGTTTGCCGTGCGTCGCCCCGGAGCCACACGGCAAAGAATTCATTGCCGTGCGCGAGGCGCACGGCAAAGAACTTCCGCATGGCAAAGGGCACTGGAAGCACACGGCAAAGACCCGTGCACGGCACTGAGCTTTTTTCCTGTAGTGATTGGAGATGCTCCCTTTTTCAAAAAACAAATTTTAAAATGTTAAAAAATTTGGAAATAAAATTTGGCTCATATATATCCACATTCTATGTGCGCACTTACAGTTTCATAGTAAACTGACATTTTTCGTGGCCTATTCAAAAAAGACAAACGAATGCCTCTCAAAATGTCTTATTTTAGCACCAAATTTTGTCCTTTTTGCACAAGCCACGTAACAATTCGGGTTTTTATGAAACGCCTTTCTGAACACTTACAAGGTAGAGATGTATGCTCAACATTTTCTTTTGAAATATTTTGACATTATTTAATATGTTCTAAATGCATTTTAAATATAGGGAGCATATGCTCCCATTAGCAAAAATACCCTGTCCTTTTCACAAGGACTATCTTATTGCATTATCCCTTCAGTGTTGTTTTGTGGGGATACTGCAATTAATAATTTTAGGCTCATGCATCTTTTTTACTAGACTAGCCAAAAAAAATTATGAACATATGGAAGGATTGTATCTTAGCTAATTAGCATGCCAGATTAGCAGTAGGATACAACGCTAAGAAATCTCCATTGACCATTGTAAAAGCTATCATGTTTGGCTTAGGCACAGGTTTTTTCTTGTATGCCAAATCAATTCTAATTATAATAAAGCAATATCCTCCACTGAATTAGTTTCATGAGTATACAACAAAGACACTCCTAAAAAAAAAATCCTGCAGACTCGGTCCTTTTCATATATTACGTAAATTTATTCATATGAATCTGAAATATATTCACTGTGGTTCTAAGAAATGTTCAGCCAGTAAAAAATTGTAGTCACAACTACCTCTGCGCCAGTTGTACAGAAAACATATAGATCTATATTTTTTCAGCGTACTCTAATAGTTTTCTTATCCAGTGTAAAAATATAGTATATATGCTCTCATAGCTCAAAAAATATGTAATATACAGATTGTAGGTTGTCAACCACAACTGAGAGCGAAGGAGATATGAGGCGACTTGGAATTAGAAAATACTTAATGACATTAAATAGGCTTGAATTGTGATTTTACGGATGAAATCATGAAGTTCCATAGTCGGGGAAAAATCAACTTAATTGTATACTTTATTGAAATTCACCATATCCTGCTAGCACAAACATTCTGGCACATGATAGTATGTAATGAATATCATCTACTTGGCTTTTCCAAAATGGCAGCAACACCTTCCACGGTCGCAGTAGCTGTTATCAAAGCTGTAACCAAGCACTTTACAGTTAAGCCTGCACAGGTTAACATTGCTTGGCGTTGGGTTACTGCATGCTGCAAAATCTCCACACAAAACTTCCCATCCAGTCGTACCTACGCACGGCGAAGTATTCAGATTTGCATATATAGTATAAATTCATGATATACTCGAGATCGTTGGAAAACCAAGGCGTGACATGTATGATACTCTTCCGTCCTAAAATAAGTTGATCAATTTTTTATAGATACGAATGTAACTATAACTAAAATATATTTATATACTTTCGTATCTAGAAAAAAATTGAGCAAGTTAATTTTTAGACAGAGGAAGTGCATCAATTTCCACAATAAACAAATGAGTGTACCTTTGCTGCCTTCCGCTGCATCAGATGTCAATGAAGTGGTAGACATCAGGAGAACCACCAAACATAGAACCCGTGTGTTGATCTTGATAAGTGCCATGAGGAATGGTTTTCTATTTTATTTTCCTTGGGTAGTTACATATAGTTCTTGTGGTTAATATTTATCGTGATATATGCCTTTATGGTGCTATTATATAGCCGCACAGCAAAATCTTGGAGGATTTTTTCGTTCTGAAAACAGAATCTTGAAAGATTTTTTACATTAATATTTTCGTTGTTTGTAGGTGGGGACCAATATTATTGTAAGAGATAAATTATACAACAAAATATAGTATCATATATCTTGTGGACATGCTGATTATTTAATGCATCTTATTCGAGATATTATTTGTTAGTACTACTTTGAAATACCATTCATCTCGCTCATTGAATCATGAATGATCTTTCTTTTCCTTCTCATTTCTGCGATGTCTTCCAAGGAAAAGATCTCAAAAACAAAACAAGGTGACACCAATTTGCGCTCCAAGGGCCATGTGACTAGACAAAAAGAGGAATGCGCAATTATCCGGGAGTTACAACATTCCCTCTAGCAAAAAGAGCATGCCATGGGCCGGTGTTGCGGTCAGAAACCCACCGGCGAGCAGCGACGGGCAACACAGTAGAGCCGGGAACAACTTAGGGCTGCGGCTGGCCCTGGTCCCTCCGAGCGACGGCCCGCAAAGCCTCCGGCACGCACGTCCGATGCTGGTGCAAGGGCGTGCCACCTGACCTATACCTGGCCAGGAAGGTGATGGAGATGCCTCGCTTAGTTTCCTGCATGGCATACACGTAAACATTAAATACGAGCCTCGATCGGCTCTCAGGTTATCCTGTGAATCGGCTCAAGGAGCCGATCCACCCATGATTCGTACGAGGTGAACGAATATATGGTGGTCCTGCTTGATCAAGATAAAGTTAAAACGATCTACGACGATTTAGGGTTTTCACCGCATAATCGGATCATCCTACTCACGATTGGGCCTCGCGGCCACGCACGGTGATCGTAAGCCGATCCTAGATAGGGCCTAAAAACCAACACGAGGTTGATCCTCGAAACATCCTGTCTAGGACTAGCAAACGCCACCCTACGCGCCGCTGGATCCTCCAACCCTTTGTAAGGCCTAACTATTGCAGATATTAAACTAATCCTTGAAGAACAAGGAGCAACCGTAACGGATCGGATCTACTAAATAATGATCAAGCGGGGTGCCGCCCCTACACCTAAGATAGGTGTAGGGCGGCTAGATGTATAAGGGTTGCACTACGACAGCATATGATACGAAGAACAATGCTAACCCTAACACATCTAAGATAACTATGTTGCTCGCCATCAAAAAGGCTTCAGTACGAGCAACGCATGAACAACGAAATAAGCTTGTGCTGCCTAGATCGCAAGATGCGATCTAGGCAGCATGATGCTTACCGGTAGAAACCCTCGAGGCGAAGGAGTTGGCGATGCGCCGAGATTGATTTGTGGTGAACGTTGGTTGTTGTTTATTCCATAAACCCTAGATACATATTTATAGTCCAGGGGACTTTCTAATTTAGGCGTGCACCTAACCGTGCACGGGCCAAACTCTATCTTTTAATCTAAGATGCGATCTACTATATTAAGATACACGGGCCAACTAGCCCAAGCTTTGCATAACAGGCCGATTCACGTATTTCTTCCATGTATATTCTTCAAATCCATCTTGATCGCGGCCCACCTCTGACTCGGTCAAATTCTGGTGATAACACATGCCCCCTGGTTTTGGAATTGATAATTCCAAAATCACTCTGCTTTTCTTCGTCGGGTCATGTCGTGGCAGAACCGTCGCAATATCCTTCATCATGATGCCTTGCCTTCTCAACTTCTCCGCGTGACCTGGCAGTTTTTTTTTAGGCACCACTTCCTCGGAAACTGATGTGGCATTGAATTTCCACTATATCCCCTTTTATTTAACAGCTCCGAACAGTTTACTTCCACATCCCCTCCGCATTAGCACTCCAAAAGCCCTCCTGCGCCAACATGTCTTCTTCCTCCTCTGCTTCATCGGATCTTTCCACCCAATCCTCCTCTTCCCGCGAGCCGACGCCGGAGCCGAACCAGGAGGAGGTCCACGCGGCGAACACCCGCCGCGCCATCGAAGCCGGGGAGGAGTCTAGCCACGACTTCTCCGTCTGGTCTGAGGACGACAAGTCCTTGACCGACGGGGAAACCGACCTCCGCTTCCTCGCCGACGGGGAAACGGAGGAGGAGAGCGATGACGATCGCTTCTCCTGCGACGACTTCACCTCTCCCGAGGAGGAGGAGGAGGAGAAGGAGGAGGAGGAGGAGGACGACACCTCCTCCGACGAGCCGCCGGCCAAACGGTTCTGCCCCTGGCCGGGGAACCTCAGCGACTTCGACAGCGACGACACGACGCTGACGAGGAGGATGAGGACAACGAGGGCCCAGCTGGCGGCCGCTGGAGCAGCGACGACGAGCCCGCCGGGAGTAGCGCCGACAGCGGCGACGACGGTGACGACGAGGGCAGCGACGGCCCATATATAGGACCTTTAGCATAGGATCAGTAGTAGTAGATGGGGCAATGTATCCCCTAGTACTTCCTTTTGAGAGGAATCAGCTCTTTATGTAAGAAATCTTGTTTATCAATGAAGGACTTCTCCCAATTTGATTTTGCCGATTTCCTTTGAGCTTAATTTAGCCGATATCCCCTCATACTGATTTTGCCGATTTGTCCCCTTAGCCAATGCTTAATGAGCCGATAGCAACGCATCGGTCCTTTAAAATCCATCCTTCAATTCTTCAACTGATGATTTCGAGATCTGGTGGATAATGTGAAGTCTTCAAGAGAGCCCTTAAATTTCTCCCACCAGTTTCAGCGGTCCTCTTCTGCGAGCACTCATCATTTTGTGAAGACAGTTGCGACGAAGGATCAGCCGATGGTACCCCAATCGGCTCCTAAACAGAGCATCTACCAGGCCTGCTGCCCCCCGAGCCTTACTCAAGGCGAGAATATCGGTGAGGATGCACCAAAGCCGATCACCTTTCTTCCCTCGAAAGCCGATATATCTCTTCTGACAGCACTGCTGAACTAGCACCAAGGGCTGAAAATCCTCGACAAGAAGGTTCAGGCACCAGAATCGGCTCAAGGCAGCTGAGGAAGCTCTCATTGCTTTACTCCCTCGAGGAAGCAGAAGGCCCCATAGCTGAACTGGACTTGGTGAAGATCCGCGCTTTGAACACGTGGCCAGTAGAATCTGCGTAGTTATACTAGAGTCGATGGCTGTGCATCGGCTTTGTCTCTTAGTTCTAAAGTCGATGTCCTTGCATCGGCTGTATATCGTGATGCTGATTTTTTTTTACTGGCCGATTTTTTTCTAATCGGCCCCCAATGTTTCACTGCACACATGTTCATCTGCACATGTAATTTGCACGTCGGCTCCGGTAGGATCAATGTTGAACACAAGCAGAACATGTGGTGAGGATAATTTTGGCCGATTGCTGGAATCGGCCTCCATATTGATTAAAGCGCTCAATGAAGGTTTTGTAATTTTCCTTCATATATCTTTGGGGCCGATCCCAAGGATCGGCCTCGCCACGTTTGCTCATCGATTTGCTCTTGCTACTCGGTCAGACCAGTGGATAAGACCAGCCTAACCTTGCCCTTCGTCACGTCGATGCACTCGCAGTCGTCCAAATTGATACCTGAGAGTGGCTCTTGGCCTGCTGCTTCCCAAGCATTCATGCCAGCCGTTGAAATCTCGGCTGAGTCATCGGCCTGGACGACCTCCACCTCATCTCCATCCCACTGTATTACGCATTGGTGCATCGTGGAGGGAATGCAACAGTTGGCGTGGATCCAATCTCTTCCTAGCAGAACAGCATAAGTGCTCTTGCTATCGACGATGAAGAACATCGTAGGGATAGTTTTCCTTCCTACGGTCAAATCCACGTTCAGAACACCTTGTGCGTCAGACGCTTGGCCGTTGGAATCACTCAATGTCACGTTGGTCTTGATCAGATCCGAGCTAGAGCGTCCCAACCGACGTAGCATGGAGTATGGCATGATGTTGACTGCCGCTCCGGTGTCCACCAGCATCTTATTGACAGGCCTCCCATCGATATAACCTCGCAAGTACAGGGCCTTCAGATGTCTGTAGCTTCTCTCTCGTGGCTTCTCAAAGATAGCCGGCCGTGGGCCGCAGTCAAGTTGTGCCACAGGTGCCTCGTCTAATCCCGGAGCACTGAACTCCGAAGGAAGGATGAACACTATGTTTGTGCCAGCCGATGTTTCATCGTCGGCTTTCCTTTGCTTGGGACGCCACTCCATTTTTTGTGGTCGACCCTCTTCGTCCAGGGTTCACTGAATTTTCGCGGCCAGGTCAGGCCGCGCTTTCCTTAGCGTGTGCAGGTATAACCTTTCGGCTTCTTCCAAGCCGCGCAATCGCTGAACCCTACGCTTTTGGGAACGGCTGAGTCCATCAGGGCACCACCTTGGCCGGTGGTACCTGTCTTCTTCTTCTTCTCCCTCGTCTTCCAAATCCTCGAGATCTTCCATCCGAGGGGACTCAGCGTGTTTGTTCCGAGGCGGGAGAGGCCCTAGGCGTTGGAACACGGACACGTTAGCTGCCTCCTTCTTCTTCTGGTTACATTCTGGGCAATTGCCGATTGTAGGCAATCGGCTCATTCCTGAATCCCAGCAGTGTCTGAAGAAGGGACAGTCCCAGGCTCTGTCCTCGTCGTCTCGCTCCCTTGACTTTTCCTTGGCACGGCGCTCGTACTCCTCCTCATCGCGATCATGCCGACGATGTCTTCCGGCTTCTCTAGCCGGACGATCTCTTTCATCATCATCGCCGGATCGTCGGCGTTGGTCATACCGACTCACATACTTGTTGAGGAGGTGCTTAGAGAGGGTCGCCGATATCTTATGTTCTTCACTTCTCCCTCCGTGACGTAGCGCTTGCCATCGTGACGGAGCCGATCGCGTGGAGCGGCTTCCTCTCGTGTCCTTGCTACGAGAGCAGCTGCCCTCGTCTCCATCCTTGCCGGCGTGGTGTCCAGGTCCTACCATGTTGATGCTGAACGAGGATCCTAGCTGGCAACCTTCGGTGGTAAGTGCACTCCACCATGTTAACGGCGGGGAAGGGGTGGGTGTCGACCTTCATGGCGTACTGGTTGTAAATCGGACGTCCTTGTTCTATCGCCATTTGGATCTGCCGACGCCACACCCTGCAATCGTTGGTGGCATGGGAGACCGAGTTATGCCATTTGCGGTACGGCTTTCCGTTCAACTCTCGTACCGTGGGGATTTTGAGGCCTTCGGGTATCTTCAATCGCTTCTCCTTGAGTAGGAGGTCGAAGATTTGCTCGGCTTTGGTCACGTCAAAATCAAACTCCCCGGGCGGACCTGGTGGCTTCACCCATTTGCGGGACACGGGGTTGCCCCCGAGTCCATTCAGCCACTGCTACCTCTTGATCTCCCGCGAGCCTTCGTCTTCATCCGCCTCAACCGGGACTACCGCACGCTTGAATTTGTCCCGGTACAAGTCCGGGTGGCGCTGTTCATATGCCGACAGCTTCCGAACCATGTGCGCCGGTGAAGGGTAGTCTCGCTTGGGAAGCCATATCCTTGATTTGCGAGGCAAGGCCCACCACCGCCAACTCGATCGCTTCTTTTCAGTCACACGAGCCGAATAGCATCGGTTCCTTAGATTTCTGAAGCGCTGGATGTATTCTGCCACAGTTTCTCCACGCTTCTGACGTATCTGTGCTAGATCGGCAATGCCGGCCTCGGAAGCTTCTGAGTGAAACTGCATATGGAACTGTTCTTCCAACTGCTTCCAAGTCCGGATCGAATCCGGTGGCAACGAAGTGTACTGATGGCGTGTATTTCACACGTTCGTTGGGCAACCCCAAGAGGAAGGTATGATGCGCACAGCAGCAAGTTTTCCCTCAGAAAGAAACCAAGGTTTATCGAACCAGGAGGAGCCAAGAAGCACGTTGAAGGTTGATGGCGGCGGGATGTAGTGCGGCGCAACACCGGAGATTCCGGCGCCAACGTGGAACCCGCACAACACAACCAAGCTACTTTGCCCCAACGAAACAGTGAGGTTGTCAATCTCACCGGCTTGTCTGTAACAAAGGATTAACCGTATTGTGTGGAAGATGATTGTTTGCAGAGAAAACAGTAGAAACAAGTATTGCAAGTAGATTGTATTTCAGTAAAGAGAATTGGACCGGGGTCCACAGTTCACTAGAGGTGTCTCTCCCATAAGACGAACAAGCATGTTGGGTGAACAAATTACAGTTGGGCAATTGACAAATAAAGAGAGCATGACAATGCACATACATATCATGATGAGTATAGTGAAATTTAATTGGGCATTACGACAAAGTACATAGACCGCCATCCAACTGCATCTATGCCTAAAAAGTCCACCTTCAGGTTATCATCCGAACCCCTCCAGTATTAAGTTGCAAAACAACAGACAATTGCATTAAGTATGGTGCGTAATGTAATCAACAACTACATCCTTAGACATAGCATCAATGTTTTATCCCTAGTGGCAACAGCACAACACAACCTTAGGGGTTTCTGTCACTGTCCCAGGTGTCAATGCAGGCATGAACCCACTATCGAGCATAAGTACTCCCTCTTGGAGTTAAAAGCATCTACTTGGCCAGAGCATCTACTAATAACTGAGAGCATGCAAGATCATAAACAACACATAAGCATAACTTTGATAATCAACATAACAAGTATTCTCTATTCATCGGATCCCAACAAACGCAACATATAGAATTACATATAGATGATCTTGATCATGATAGGCAGCTCACAAGATCCGACAATGATAGCACAATGGGGAGAAGACAACCATCTAGCTACTGCTATGGACCCATAGTCCAGGGGTAGACTACTCACTCATCACTCCGGAGGCGACCATGGCGGTGTAGAGTCCTCCGGGAGATGAATCCCCTCTCCAGGCAGGGTGCCGGAGGCGATCTCCGTGATCCCCCGAGATGGGATCGGCGGCGACGGCGTCTCGGTAATGTTTTCCGTATCGTGGCTCTCGGTACTGGGGGTTTCGTCACGGAGGCTATTTGTAGGCGGAAGGGCAGGTCAAGAGGCGGCACGGGGGCCCACACCACAGGCCGGCGCGGCCAAGGGTGGGCCGCGCCGCCCTAGGGTTTGGCGCCCCGTGGCCCCTCTTCGTCTCTCCTTCGGACTTCCGGAAGCTTCGTGAGAAAATAGGCCTCTGGGCTTTTATTTCGTCCAATTCCGAGAATATTTCTTTACTAGGATTTCTGAAACCAAAAACAGCAGAAAACAAGCAATCGGCACTTCGGCATCTTGTTAATAGGTTAGTTCCGGAAAATGCACGAATATGACATAAAGTGTGCATAAAACATGTAGATAACATCAATAATGTGGCATGGAACACAAGAAATTATCGATACGTTGGAGACGTATCGGCATCCCTAAGCTTAGTTACTGCTCGTCCCGAGCAGTAAAACGATAACAAAGATAATTTCTGGAGTGACATGCCATCATAAACTTGATCATACTATTTGTAAAGCATATGTAGAGAATGCAGCGATCAAAACAATGTGTATGACATGAGTAAACAAGTGAATCATAAAGCAAAGACTTTTCATGAATAGCACTTCAAGACAAGCATCAATAAGTCTTGCATAAGAGTTAACTCATAAAGCAATAATTCAAAGTAAAGGTATTGAAGCAACACAAAAGAAGATTAAGTTTCAGCGGTTGCTTTCAACTTGTAACATGTATATCTCATGGATATTGTCAACATA
>NC_061513.1:287380106-287406838 GCF_022539505.1 Lolium rigidum
CATAGAGGATGTGTTGACGTCAGAAACCCCCTGGCGGGCGGAGACGGGCAACACAGTAGAGCCGGGAACAACTAGGGCTGCGGCTGGCCCCAGTCCCTCAGAGCGACGGCCCGCAAAGCCTCCTGGTCGCACGTCCGATGCTATCGCAAGGGCGTGCCACCGACCTATACCCGGTCGGGAAGGTGTGGATGATGCCTCGCTTAGTTTCCTGCATGGCATACACGTAAACATTAAATACGAGCCTCGATCGGCTCTCGGGTTATCTCGTGAATCGGCTCAAAGAGCCGATCCACCCATGATTCGAACGAGGTGTCCGAATATATGGTGGTCCTGCTTGATCAAGATAAAGCTAATGAGATCTACGACGATTTAGGGTTTTCACCGCATAATCGGATCATCCTACTCACGATTGGGCCTCGCGCTCGCGCACGGTGACCGTAAGCCGATCCTAGACAGGGCCTAAAAACCAACACGAGGTTGATCCCCGGAACATCCTTTCTAGGGCTAGCAAACGTCACCCTACACGCCGTTGGATCCTCCAACCCTTTGTAAGGCCTAACTATTGCGGATGTTAAACTAATCCTTGATGAAACAAGGAGCAACCGTAACGGATCAGATCTACTAAACTATGATCAAGCGGGGTGCCGCCCCTACACCTAAGATAGGTGTAAGGGCGGCTAGATGTGCAAGGGTTGCATAACGAAAGCATGTAATTCGAAGAACAATGCTAACCCTAACACATCTAAGATAACTACGTTGCTCGCCATCAAAAAGGCTTCGGTACGAGCAACGCATGAACAACGTGGGCGGGCTTGTGCTTGCCTAGATCGCAAGATGCGATCTAGGCAGCATGGTGCTTACCGGAGAAAACCCTCGAGACGAAGGAGTTGGCGATGCGCCGAGATTTGTTTGTGTTGAACGTTGGTTGTTGTTTATTCCATAAACCCTAGATACATATTTATAGTCCAGGGGACTTTCTAACGTGGGAATAATCCCCACCGTGTACGAGACAAACTCTAACTTTTAATCTATGATGCAATCTACTATAATTAAAGATACACGGGCAATCTAGCCCAAACTCTTCGTGCAAGGCCGCTTCAGAGATCTTCCACGTGTAATCTTCCAAGCCCATCTCCCTTACGGCCCACCTCCTGATTTGGCCAAAATCTGGTGATAACACATGCCCCCCTGGTTTTGGCAATGATAATTCCAAAACCACTCTGTTTTTCCTTCGAAGGGTCATGTCGTTGCAGAGCAGAACTGCCGCAGTATTCTTCATCATGATGCCCTGTCTTCTCAGCTTCTCTGCACAATTTGACAGCTTTAGCATCACCTCCTCGGAAACTGCAATAGCATTAAATTCCCACCAGATTTCTCATTATTTATCCGTGCCGATCGATTAGTCCTCTTCATCCCCTCCTCTGTTCTAGATATCAGCACCAAAAACCCTCTTCTTCTCCAGCCATGTCGTCTTCTTCCTCCTCTTCCGTCTCTCTCCAATCCTCTTCCTCAAGCGAATTGGTTCCAGAGCACAACCAGATGGAGACGTACAACCGCCGGGCTCCCAAGCATTGGGACAAGCGGGAGTGGGACTTCGACTACGTGCCGGAGGGTGAAGACCTTGTCTGGTCAGATGGGGCCATGCCCCTAACCGACGGGGAAGATGACCTCCGGTACCTGGTCGACGGAGTACTGGAGGTGGAGAGCGACGACGACGACCCTCCCTTCCGGGGTAAATTCACCTCCGTCACCAAAAAAGAAGAGGACGACAAAGAAGAAGACGTCTCCTCCGATCTGAAGAAGGAACAGGAGGACGACACCTCCTCCGACGAACCACCACCAAAGCGTATCCGGGGCTGGGCTTGGTCAGACGAGGACAATGATGATGACGAGGAAGAGGCCTCTGCTGAAGGTCACAGTAGCAGCAACGAGGAACTCGCCGACGACAGCAACGGCAATAGCTACCTCAGTGACGGCGAAGACAGCAACAGCCCTTAGAGTAGGGATTTACTAGCATAGAGTTGGTAGTAGTAATCCGTTCCCCTTTTGTTGAACAATCGGCTTCTCCTTGTAAGAAATTTTATTATCAATGAAAACTTCTTTTGATTTTGCCGATGTCCTGTATGCTGATTCAGCCGATTTTTCCTCATCTGACTTTGTCGACCGTTAGCCCAATAAATGTTCAATGACCGATGGCAACGCATCGGTCTCTCACGATAAATCTGCGAAACAGGTCAATTCAGCCACCTCCCCAAATTAGCCAGTCTGACCGATGATAATAATACCACCGTTCGCAGTAAGCCGTGGGTTTAGCCTTGAGCAGGTGTCTTTACAAGGGCCCTGGAACTGTTGCTGAATCAGCTTGGATACTAAAGCTGATACCTCTGTAACAAAGCACCTCTTTTCAGAACAGTTGCGATGGAGAGCCAGCCGATTCCAACCAAATTTGCTCTCCGGAGCCAAGATACCCTCAGGCGAGCTGCCCCCCGAGCCTCACCCAAGGCGAGAATAGTGATGCACCAGCCAAAAATGTTACCCTTGGCTTCCAAATGATTAATATGGAACCAGCCGATTCCAACGAAATCGGCTCTCCGAAACAAAGATATTTTAGGGCGAGCTGCCCCCCGAGCTTCTTCAGTTCTTCCTGCCCCTTGCCGGCCAGATCGGCTCCTTTCCTTTGGCGGATCTAACACAATCCATCCTTGACCTGATCTGCACGTCCAGGCTGCTCTTGGCACTGTTCTTGAAGAGAAGATCCGAGCCCTTAAACTACTCCATTGAGGAGTTCTTCCATTAAAATCTCCCTTCGTGCTCCATTGACCCTCTGATCGTAACAGTTATTCCTCTTGAGTCGATCGCCATGCATCGGCTTTTATATCCTTAAGTCGATGTCTGCTGCATCGGCTGTGCTCAAAATTTTTCGAATTTTTTTGCATTTTTTACGGCCGATTTATGCCTCGGCCCCCATACTTCAATACCCATCACCAAAGGATGAGACACTTCTACTGCATATCCTCGTGTTTTATCCACTGGGTGCCCCCGAGCCGATCTCGTCAAGAGAATTGATGGTATCGGCTGCGTTGGATAACATGTTGAACCCAGGCAGAATGGATGGTGAGGATGATTTTGGCCGATTGCTGGAATCGGCCTCCACGTTGCTTGCTCGGTGAAGGTTTTGTGAGGTCCCTTCATAAATTTTTTGGGGCCGATCACAAGGATCAGCCTCGCCACGTTTGCTCATTGACGTGCTCTTGCTACACGTTCAGGCCGGTAGATAAAACCAGCCCAATCTCTGACTTTATCATGTTGGTGCGCTTGCTGTCGTCCACCTTGAGTGCATCATATAATCGTGGAGCACTAAGCTTCGTCGGAAGAACGAGCACCATGTTTGTGCCAGCCGATGTTTCATCATCGGCTTTCCTTTGCTTGGGGCGCCACTCCATTTTCCGTGGACGACCCTCTTCATCCAGGGTTCGCCGAACCTTCGCGACCGAATCGGGCCTTGCTTTTCTCAATGTGTGCAAGTATAACCTCTCGGCTTCCTCCGGGCCGCGCAATCGCCGAACCCTGCGTTTCGGGAACGGCCGAGTCCATCAGGGCACCACCTTGGCCGGTGGTACCTATCTTCTTCTTCTCCCTCGTCTTCTGAATCTTCGAGATCTTTCAACCGAGGGGACTCAGCTCGTTTGCTTCGTGGCGGGAGAGGCCCTAGGCGCTTGAATACGGACACGTTGGCTGCCTCCTTTTTCTTCTGGTTGCATTCTGGGCAATTGCCGATTGTGGGCAATCGGCTCATTCCTGAATCCCAGCAGTGTCTGAAGAAGGGACAGTCCCAGTGTCTATCCATGTCATCCTGCCCCCTTGACCTTCCTACATCGCGACGATTGTACCCGTCGTTGCTTCTATCATGCTGACGGTACCCTCTGACCTCTGCATCAGACCGACAATTTCTCTCATCATCTACGTCGTAGCGCCGACGTCGGCCGTACTGCTGCTCGTGTTTGTTGAGGAGATGCTCGGAGAGTGGACGTTGATACCGCACGCTTCTCACTTCCTCCTCTGTCAGGTACCGTCTGTCATCATCTTGGGGCCGGTCGCGTGGATCGGCCTCCTCTTCATCCTTGCCACGGGAGTGGCTGCTTTCTGCTTCATCTTTGCCATGGCGGCTTGCAAGCCCTGCCATGTTGACACCAAAGGAGAACTGCGGGCTGGCATATGGAGTGGCTGAGATCCACCATGCTGACGCCAAACAACGGACGTGAGTTTCCATCGAGCTTGACACCGGGCGGACGGGTCTTCTCAAAGGAGCCGATGAGTTCGGCTTCGAGGGTTGCCTTGATCTCGTCATGTTTCTTCTTGAGTTCATCAGGCAGATCCTCGTACGTGACCGGAGTGTCTTCCGCCATCTCGGATGTAGATGGCGATGTTGTGGATGTCGAAGGTTGTCCCACCGGGCGTGCCAGAATGTGTTGACGTCAGAAACCCCCTAGCGGGCAGAGACGGGCAACACAGTAGAGCCGGGAACAACTAGGGCTGCGGCTGGCCCCAGTCCCTCAGAGTGACGGCCCGCAAAGCCTCCTGGTCGCACGTCCGATGCTATCGCAAGGGCGTGCCACCTGACCTATACCTGGTCGGGAAGGTGTGGATGATGCCTCGCTTAGTTTCCTGCATGGCATACACGTAAACATTAAATACGAGCCTCGATCGGCTCTCGAGGTTATCCTGTGAATCGGCTCAAAGAGCCGATCCACCCATGATTCGAACGAGGTGTCCGAATATATGGTGGTCCTGCTTGATCAAGATAAAGCTAATGAGATCTACGACGATTTAGGGTTTTCACCGCATAATCGGATCATCCTACTCAGGATTGGGCCTCGCGCTCGCGCACGGTGACCGTAAGCCGATCCTAGACAGGGCCTAAAAACCAACACGAGGTTGATCCCGGAACATCCTTTCTAGGGCTAGCAAACGTCACCCTACACGCCGCTGGATCCTCCAACCCTTTGTAAGGCCTAACTATTGCGGATGTTAAACTAATCCTTGATGAAACAAGGAGCAACCGTAACGGATCAGATCTACTAAACTATGATCAAGCGGGGTGCCGCCCCTACACCTAAGATAGGTGTAAGGGCGGCTAGATGTGCAAGGGTTGCATAACGAAAGCATGTAATTCGAAGAACAATGCTAACCCTAACACATCTAAGATAACTACGTTGCTCGCCATCAAAAAGGCTTCGAGTACGAGCAACGCATGAACAACGTGGGCAGGCTTGTGCTTGCCTAGATCGCAAGATGCGATCTAGGCAGCATGGTGCTTACCGGAGAAAACCCTCGAGACGAAGGAGTTGGCGATGCGCCGAGATTTGTTTGTGTTGAATGTTGGTTGTTGTTTATTCCATAAACCCTAGATACATATTTATAGTCCAGGGGACTTTCTAACGTGGGAATAATCCCCACCGTGTACGAGACAAACTCTAACTTTTAATCTATGATGCAATCTACTATAATTAAAGATACACAGGCAATCTAGCCCAAACTCTTCGTGCAAGGCCGCTTCAGAGATCTTCCGCGTGTAATCTTCCAAGCCCATCTCCCTTACGGCCCACCTCCTGATTTGGCCAAAATCTGGTGATAACAGGATGACATGCGGGTCCCATGAGTCAGCAGCTTAGTCAACGTTTCCATGGCGGCAGGGGATCAAAAGAAAAAAGAAATAGCCAAAAATCAGAGGGTGAAAAAAATCCAAGAAAAGAAATTTTATAGTACATAGAGGATGACATGCGGGACCCATTTTGCAGCAGCTGTCCCAACGTTTCAAATGCGGCTTGAGATCAAAAGAAAAAGAAAGTAGCCAGAAATTAGGGGGTAAAAAAACTCCAAGAAAGGAAAGCTTTATCGTTCATACAGGCTGACATGTGGGACCTATGAGGCAGCAGAGTCCTCAACTTTCAAAGGCGGCAGGGGATCAAAAGAAATAGGAAATAGCCAAAAATCAGAGGGTGAAAAAAACCCAAGAAAATGAACTTTTTTAGTGCATAGAGGATGAAATGCGGGTCCCATGAGCCAGCATGTTCCTCAACGTTTCAAACGTGGCATGAGATCGAAAGAAATAGGCAAGTGACCAAATATCAGGATCCAAAAATAATTCAAGAAAAGAAATTTGATTGTACATAGAGAATGACATGCGGGTCCCATTTAAGGAGCAGCGGTATCACAGTTTGAGAGGCGGCGGGGATCGAAAGAAAAAGGCAAGTGACCAAATATGAGGTGCCAAAAAAAATCCAAGAAAAGAAAGTTTTATTGTACATAGAGGATGACATGCGGGTCCCATGAGCACACGGGTTCCTCAACGTTTCAAACGTGGCATGAGATCGCAAGAAAAAGGCAAGTGACCAAATATCGAAGCCATGTGAGAATCTTTTAATGTTCATAGAGGATGACATGTGGGACCGACACTGCCAACAGCGTCCTCATCGTTTCAATGGGGGCAGGAGATCAAAAGAAAAAGGGAAATAGCCAGAAATTAGGGGTCAAAAATAACTCCAAAAAAGAAAAACTTTTATTGTTCGTAGAGGATGACATGCGGGTCCCATGAGTCAGCAGCTTACCCAACGTTTCCAAGGCAGCAGGGGATCAAAAGAAAAAGGAAATAGCCAAAAATCAGAGGGTGAAAAAAAATAAGAAAAATAAACTTTAATAGCACATAGAGGATGACATGCGGGTCCCATGAGCCAGCAGGTTCCTCAACGTTTCAAACGTGGCATGAGATCGAAACAAAAAGGCAAGTGACCAAATATCGGGATCCAAAAATAATTCAAGAAAAGAAACTTGATTGTACATAGAGGATGACATGCGGGTCCCATGAGTCGGCGGCTTACTCAACGTTTCCAAGGCGGCGGGGGATCAAAAGAAAAAGGAAATAGCCAAAAATCGGAGGGTGAAAAAAAATCCAAGAAAATAAACTTTTATAGCACATAGAGGATGACATGCGGGTCCCATGAGCCGGCGAGGTTCCTCAACGTTTCAAACGTGGCATGAGATCGAAAGAAAATGGCAAGTGACCAAATAAAATAATTCAAGAAAAGAAACTTGATTGTACATAGAGGATGACATGCGGGACCCATTTAGCAGCCGCGGTCTCACCGTTTGAGAGGCTGCACGGGATCGAAAGAAAAAGGCAAGTGACCAAATATCAGGAGCCAAAAATAATCCAAGAAAAGAAAGTTTTATAGTACATAGAGGATGACATGCGGGTCCCATTTTGCAGCAGCGGTCTCAACATTTCCAAGGCGGCACAGGACCAAAAGAAAAATGAAGTAGCCAGAAATCAGGGGGTGAAAAAAATCCAAGAAGAAAGATTTCAATTGGGCTGCATCTGGACATCTGGGCCTTCGAACTATCCTGCTTGGCCTTTTGACTCGTACAATTTCAGCCCACTCCAAAACAGGAAAGTTCCAAATTTTCTAAAAAAAACAGGAAAGTCCTATGCTTCGCAAAGACAAAAAAACAAGGAGATTCAACATACAAGTTTTTTTATGTAAAAATAAAGATTTAATTATCCGTTTGATATAGCTCAGAGCGCAATACACTGTTTATTGTCTGCAAAATAATCAAGATATCATATGTTTGTTGTACGGGGAGGCCGACATCGGGGACCCATGAGCCGGCGGCGTCGTCAACGTTTTAAAGGCGGCAGGGGATGGAAAGAAAAAATAAACCAAAAATATGTTGGTACAAAATCCAAGAAAAGAAACATTTTCGTTCTAAGAGGATGACATGCGGGACCCATGAGGCGGCAGGCATCCTCGGTGTTTATTGTTCATAGAGGCTGACATGTGGGACCCGTGAGCCGGCGGCGTCCTCAACGTTTTAAAGGCGGCGAGGAGATCGAAAGAAAAAAATTAGCCAAAAATCATTTGGTAAACAAAATCCAAGAAAAGAAACATTTACCGTTCTGAGAGGATGACATGCGGGACCCATGAGGCAGCAGCATCCTCAACGATTCCAAGGCGGTAGGGGATCAAAGGAAAAAAAAAGGAAATATCCCGAAATTAAATAGGGGTTCAAAATAAATCCATCAAAGGAAACTTTTATTGTTCACGAGAGGATGACATGTGGGACCGACCTGCCAGCTGCGTCGTCATCATTTCAAAGGGGGCGAGGAGATCAAAAGAAAAAGGCAAATAGCCAGAAATTAGGGGTCAAAAATAACTCCAAGAAAGGAAACTTTTGTTGTTCGTAGAGGATGACATGCGGGACCCATGAGCCGGCAGCTTACTCAACGTTTCAAAGGCGGCATGAGATCGAAAGAAAAAGGCAAGTGGCAAAATATCGAGAGCCAAAGGTAATCCAAGAAAAGAAACTTTATTGTACATAGAGGATGACATGCGGGTCCCAATTAGCGACGCGCAGTCTCAACGTTTCAAATGCGGCTTGAGATCAAAAGAAAAAGAAAGTTGATTGTACATAGAGGATGACATGCGGGTCCCATGAGTCGGCGGCTTACTCAACGTTTCCAAGGCGGCAGGGGATCAAAAGAAAAAGGAAATAGCCAAAAATCATAGGGTGAAATAAAACCCAAGAAAATAAACTTTTATAGCACATAGAGGATGACATGCGAGTCCCATGAGCCGAGCAGGTTCCTCAACGTTTCAAACGTGGCATGAGATCGAAAGAAAAAGGCAAGTGACCAAATATCTGGAGCCAAAAATAATTCAAGAAAAGAAACTTGAGTGTACATAGAGGATGACATGCGGGTCCCATTTAGCAGCAGCGGTATCACCGTTTGAGAGGCGGCGGGGGATCAAAAGAAAAAAGAAATTGCCAAAAATCGGAGGGTGAAAAAAAACCAAGAAAATGAACTTTTATAGTACATAGAGGATGACATGCGGGTCCCATGAGCCTGCAGGTTCCTCAACGTTTCAAACGTGGCATGAGATCGAAAGAAAAAGGTAACTGACCAAATATGAGGTGCCAAAAATAATTCAAGAAAAGAAAGTTTTATAGTACATAGAGGATGACATGCGGGTCCCAGTTAGCAGCAACGGTATCACCGTTTGAGAGGCGGCAGGGGATCGAAAGAAAAAGGCAAGTGACCAAATATGAGGTGCCAAAAAAAACTCCAAGAAAAGAAAGTTTTATAGTACATAGAGGATGACATGCGGGTCCCATGAGCCTGCAGGTTCCTCAACGTTTCAAACGTGGCATGAGATCGAAAGAAAAAGGTAAGTGACCAAATATGAGGTGCCAAAAATAATTCAAGAAAAGAAAGTTTTATAGTACATAGAGGATGACATGCGGGTCCCATTTAGCGACAGCGGTATCACCGTTTGAGAGGCGGCGAGGGATCGAAAGAAAAAGGCAAGTGAAAAAATATGAGCAGCCAAAAATAATTCAAGAAAAGAAAGTTTTATAGTACATAGAGGATGACATGCGGGTCCGATTTAGCAGCGGCGGTATCACCGTTTGAGAGGCGGCAGGGGATCGAAAGAAAAAGGCAAGTGACCAAATTTGAGGTGCCAAAAAAAACTCCAAGAAAAGAAAGTTTTATAGTACATAGAGGATGACATGCGGGTCCCATTTAGCGACAGCGGTATCACCGTTTGAGAGGCGGCAGGGGATCGAAAGAAAAAGGTAAGTGACCAAATATGAGGTGCCAAAAATAATTCAAGAAAAGAAAGTTTTATAGTGCATAGAGGATGACATGCGGGTCCCGGTTAGCGACGGCGGTATCACCGTTTGAGAGGCGGCGGGGGATCGAAAGAAAAAGGCAAGTGACCAAATTTGAGGTGTCAAAAAAACTCCAAGAAAAGAAAGTTTTATAGTACATAGAGGATGACATGCGGGTCCCATTTAGCAGACAGCGGTATCACCGTTTGAGAGGCGGCGGGGGATCGAAAGAAAAAGGTAAGTGACCAAATATGAGGTGCCAAAAATAATTCAAGAAAATAAAGTTTTATAGTGCATAGAGGATGACATGCGGGTCCCGGTTAGCGACAGCGGTATCACCGTTTGAGAGGCGGCGGGGGATCGAAAGAAAAAGGCAAGTGACCAAATTTGAGGTGCCAAAAAAAACTCCAAGAAAAGAAAGTTGATTGCACATAGAGGATGACATGCGGGTCCCATTTAGCGAGCGGCGGTCTCAACGTTTCCAAGGCGGCAAGGGATCAAAAGAAAAAGGAAGTAGCCGGAAATCGGGGGTCAAAAAAAATCCAAGAATAGAAAGAATTTTGGTTCATAGAGGATGACATGCGGGACCCATGATCCTGCATCGTAAACGGCTCGATCGGAGAACGTTGAACGAGATGGCGCGATCGAGAAAAAAAACAATGCCAGAGAGGCTGCCATCTGGGCCCTACATCCCTCGGCGGTGCGGATTTGCGTTGACTCGGCCGGCGAACCCGACAATTCGCGATGCACCACGTCCCGGGCCACCATACGCGACGTTTTGGCCGCTTTCGTCGGGCTAGGTGGCCTCAAAAACGAGAAAAAAAAAGTTTTGACATGCACCACGGAGGGACCAAAATCGTCGGCCATGGTACACCAGCAACCACGGCGCGACTTCAACTTCGTCGGCCATGGCAACTTTTCTTGTAGTGTAGAGACTAACTCAACTAAGTCATCTAGGTAAAGACTTAACCTTTCATACCTAAAGAGATCTTGTGAGTACACCATAAACCCTAGGCTTATATCCCAACCTTAACTTGTGAACCACTTGGTGATCATAAGTAGAATTCTCCCACATCTACATTCCACTTATTCTTCACCTAATAAACAAAAGAGAACCTTAGAATAAAACTCCATACTTAATATGGTGAGAAACCATCCATTAACATGACCAAAGTTAACTATAAAAAAGAACTATAACAACTTTAGTTGCTTTAACAATAGATTAAGGATATAATAGAAATCTATGTGTATAAGATAAAACCAATTCTCATATCCATAGTAACTAAAGGAGCACATGAAATAATAATCAAGTAACCATTTTATCATGAACTGGGGGAGTAAACCTAGCCAATACAACATGGTGTCATCTCATCTCTACAACCTAGCATTATATCTCAATCCTAGCTTGTGCATCCCATGGGGATCACAAGTATAAGTTCTAAAACCATTTCCAATATATTAATTGGAGAAACAAGCTGAATAGCAACAAACCTTGTATGGTTCAACCCTATAACAATCCAAATGATCTTGGATTGAATCATCCTATGAGAAGTGAGGAAGAGCAACCCTGCCAAAGTAATGTGGTATTAAATCCCATATAGAATCTATCCCCATGTCTCAAACTAACTTGTGAATTATTTGATGATCACAAGTAAAACCCTAACCTATGTCCCAATATTAGTTTGTGCATCACTTGGGTGATCACAACTAATAACCTAGGCCATAATTGAGATTCAACCCATGTGTCATTAGGTAATTATCATTTGAACCCTAATGGTTCATTAATCAAATCCTATGCTCCATTTATAAAACAAAGAGCCACCTAATGCTAAGTCCTATAACTAAACTCATGGGTGGTTATCAACCACTTATCCTATAAATTAAGACCCAACCTTGAGGAGAGTAATATCTACTCTAGATAATTCAAAGTGTTAATAGATCATAACACAAATGCTAATGAATATGGGTTATCATCAAACCTACAAAACCTTAATAAAATGTTGCTCACATGAAACTAACATGCAAGTGATTAATTTCTCAATTAGGAACTAAGACATAATAATAACTTCAGAAATACCTTGAGAAGAAGGTATCAACTCTTATGTTTCTAAATTGAATAGGAATTCAAAAAAAAAGGAAATTGAAGTGAAAATAACAACTCATGTCTATTTGCTATTTTGAATAAGTTCACAAATATGCAAATAATCTAGTATAAAATGTGAATTCAAATTGAATAGTGAAATAATAGTCAGTATACTAAATCTTGAATGGATTAGCATAATGTAACATCCCAAAAATTCAAAACAAAATAAATGAATTTCCCTAGTTCCAAATTTTGGAACCAACAAAAACTTTTATTGAATTAAGTTTGAGGCATAGTGATCTTGCTTAATTGTTGTGCTATTGCCATGATTGCTAGTTATTAGTTTTTTAAATAATCTTAAACCCTAAACCTCACCCCTCTTTTCACCATCCTAGTTAAAATAAAATAAAAGGAAATTAAATAAGAAAAAGGCATATGTGCCTATGGCTATAATTATAAATCTTTACCCTAGAACTTTCCACTTTGTTTAGAGGTTTGGAAAACCATCATACACCTTACCTAGTACTTATCAAACCTAATCCAAGTTGTTTCCAAAGAAAATAAAAAGAAACTAAAAATGCCATAGAGGCATATGTGAGTAAAATGCAAATTTGTGAATTTGAGAAGATTGACCCTAGGACTGGTTGTGAATGGTTGGATCACCCCTATATACCATCTCAACACTCCACAACCTCATTTGGGTCGAGCCAAGTCAAATTGAATCTCAAATGCAACATATGCATAGAGGCATATGTGACACATAGCCATAATATCTAATTTTTGCCCTATGACTTTAAACCTTGACCAAATGTTGGGAAACCATCTCTCAACCTAATATAATACTAAATTGACCCTAACCCATGCCCAAGTGAAGCAAGATGAACATTTTACAAGTTTAATGAAATATGACACATCACCTCTTATGTGTTATGGCCATTTTTGCAAATCTTTGACCAAGACCTTTTAAATTGGTTTCAAGGGTTGGAAAATGTTTCTAAACTAATAAGAACCACATTAGAGTCAACAAAAGTCAACTCGAATGTAGAGAAATCAAATAGGGAGAAATTCCCCAAAATTCACTCACATACACTTAGCCAAATTTGAAAATCTTCAACCAAGGCCACCATTGCTTGACTTATGGTTTCTAAAACTCTTATATAACAAAAACAAACACAAATGCATAAAAGAAACCAGATTCAAATCAAGGGAAATTTCAAATTTGACATACATATGATAATGGTCATATGACCCATTTATAAAATCTTCACCACTTTACACCCCTGCATTTGAATCTTCCTAAACTAAACTTGGTCAACTATTGCCATGTCATCCAAGACCATGTCAAGGTCAACAACTTTCATGTTGACCATCACTGCTGAAGTTGACCAGGTTGACTAGTAGAGTTTTGACAAGTGGTGATGTTGAAATTATGGGAAGATCATACCAATTTTGAAATCTCACAAATCTTCACCAAAATGGACACCACCACCACCTTTCTTTCTCTTTAATTATATAAGTGAGCTCCACCAAAAAGAATTGCAAATTTCCAATAAAGATTTCATGCGGCCATTTCATCATACACCTTGCATGCACAATTCTGAAAATGCACTACACCCTATTATCCTCCGGTCCAAAGCCTAAACCCCTTTACTCTTTGATCATTGATGCTCCTGTACCTCCCCTGCATCAAGACCTGTACTGGTTTGGTCGATTAAAGTGAAGCCATGATCAAGAACCCCACCATGCCGGTCATGTTGGAGACACCCATGCCAAACCCTACCCTGTACCTCACCTCTTCCTCCTACCTTGTCAAACTAGCCTCTCTCACTTTACTGAGTAAGCTAGACAAGGTTCTGGGACAAGAGGAAGCCTCCACACCTCGGGCAGACGTGATCACCGCGCCAGTACACGCCCAGGCGTGCACCAGCACCACCCTGGACGCGCCAGAGCACACCGCCGCCCGGACTCGCTCGACCTCCTCTCCCTCTCTCCCTTGGCACGAATGATCACCACACTCCCAGCTACCTCCTAGACATCCTCGATAGCCCGCGCGTGCACCCTCACCGTCGCAATGATCCGAGTTCTGCCGCACCCGTACTGAGGACACTCGAACGTCGCCAGCCTGCCATCGTCCTCCCCTCGCTGCCCCTTCACGCGCGTCGTCCTCTCCATGACCCCAGCAACCTAGCGCGACCCCTAGCTTGCCCCTTCGCCGCTCCAGACGGCCGCGCCATGCTCGACCTTGCCGTGCACCCGCAGCACCTCGCGTTCCTATAAATAGAGGCCATTTCAGCCCCCATTCTCCAAAACAATCTTGCTCCCCTCCCTTCCCTTGATCTCCTCAAACGCTCGCCCGTCCACATTGTGCAGTAGCTCGCCCCAATTTCACCGAAGTCTGCCGCGACGGAAGCTCGACGACGCCGACGATTGGCGCCACCCCAGCCTCTCCCTCGACCACCATTCGACTCACCATCATCGACAACGTCGATTGCCCGCCTCGCCGATCTCGCTAGACGCTGGTGAGCCTCCTATCGCAACCCTCCGGCCGCCGGTAGGGTTTACTCTCCCGGCGAGCCCTGTCGAGGAAGGTGATGAACCTCATCCGTCGATCGCCCTTTTAATCGAACGGCGCAGCTCACCCCATACCGTTTCGGTGTTTTAAACACACTGACATGTAGGCCCCACCTCGTCAGGCGTCCCGCGCACACGGGCTGTGTTGCTGGGCCGTGCTACTCTGTTTAATTCATTTAGGCCCGTTAGGTTTTCCCGCGCGGCCCAGGTCATTCAAATTCGATTTAATCTATTTAGCAAAATCCAATACTGCTGCCCACTTCAAATTTGAATAATTTGAAATATACTACACCAAATTTAACCAATTTTATATATTTTGAAAGCTCATGAAATTATCTAAATAATGCCACGGGCCTCATGTCCAAATTCGTAATTAATTGCAAATGATAAAAATAACAAGGCAGGGCCTTTTCTAACTTCAAATAAATACTAAAAATTATCTATACATGACTTTGAGTTGATTCCAACTCTAATAATTCACATTTGACATAATCTAATTTTTTATGCAAAAATATAGCATAGTTGTTTTGCATGATCATGGACTAGGTTCAAATAATGGCTATGGAGCCATTTCTAGTCCATTTAACACATACACCCAAACTTAATTAAATAGTATGAGAGCTCCTCTCTCATTTAAATTGTGATCCTAAGTAATTCAAATAGAGGTACTGACCTTGGCCTAATAAGCCTCATGATTGGTTACTTAGAGATTTTAAATCATTTAGATGTTAGTTTTAAATAATATGAGGTGTAGCACCTCATTTAAATTATTACTCCCTCATAATAGATATGAAAGGTTGACCTGGGTCAACTGATATTTCATACCTTATTATTATTTGTGGAGATTAAATCTGGATAGGATTTAATAAGAGGAAATTATTTTCTCCAAAGACTTAAATAGCAAATCAAATAAATGCTCCTAATGAGAGGAAATTATTTTCTCTTAAATAAGAACAAACCAAGTAACTCACCATACCATGCTTGAATTGATGTTAGAATAAGTTGTGTGAACCCTTTTGTGTGTTTTAGTCTAGCATGTAAGTATTGTTTGGTGATTGTGTACCTCGTATTAATTTATAGACGCTAGTACCGGAGACTATCAAGAGGAAGAGGTATTCTACCAAGAGGAAGGAGAAGAAAACTTTGATCATCTCACCAATCAAGGCAAGCTAACACTCTTGCAAGGTTCCCTTGTGCAAAGCTCTACAAGAGCAAGGCACCATTATTTTTACTTTATGCTTAATGCTCCTATCCCAAGTTTTTACTTTACAAGCTTTTCTAAATTTTGTTTATCAAAGTTTACCTTTTTGATTCATGATTCACTTGGTTTAGATATAGAGTAGAACAAGAGCATCAAAGTTAGCCTAGAGCAAGACAAGCTAGTTAGCACCCCTCATGACTAGTTGCTAGTGCTAAACAAATAAAATTGACGACTCTAGATGGGATCATGTGAAATAAAATGACTTTGAAAACCTGGGAATGATGATTCATTCTATTGAAAGATTTTGAAGGTGAATATGACTGGTGAATGACTTGGTGAATTTTACAAAAAAACTGATGGTTGGGTTCGGATGCGATACCATTCCAATTTGAAAGTACCCCCACAATACTCAACATGGGTAAGGGCTTAACTAGAAATTTATGTGCTTTAGTATGGGTTCCCTCTAAACAAGCGTCATCGGGGTTAGGCCGAAGGCTGCCTCTACAACAAACAAAACGATGCGATATGATGTGGAATGAGGTGAATGTCCGGCCCAAGCCCTGTGCAGTTCCCGGGTTGACTGCGGTTTTCACCGGGAGGCCAAGCTCATAGGGAGAGGTGCTCATACTAAAGTATGTAAGTGAAAGGTTATGGTTGGTAGTCCGCATACGGAGTATGGTAAATCAGGGCCAGTTAACCCTGACGGATTATTGCAAATGTTGTGGCACAAGTGTACGACCTCTGCAGAGTGTAGAACTATTCGAATAGCCGTGTCCACGGTTATGGACGGTTGGAAAGGCCATACTTGTTCCGTCATCAGGATCTTTTCAAAAATGTGACATAGGACTTGGGACTTGAATTTGAAAGGTGAATGGTGATTTTGAATTGAATCACAACAGAGTTGTGGGAATGACACTAATGTTCCCACTTGAGTTAGTTTAGCAAATGAAGAGTCTTTACTAAATGTTTATGAAATAAACTTGGCTTTATGCAAATAAACCTAGAGCTTAGTATCCCCTTACTAAAAATTGATAGTGCTTACACTAGTATTAGTTTGCGAGTACTTTAAAAGTACTCATGGCTTTGTCCCTGGCTATTCAAATGGCCAGACTATGAAGGTGAACAGCAGTACGAGGAAGATGGACAGCAGGACGTCTACGACAACTAGGACCGCTCCGACGTCAAGCGTTGGCCTCGTGGATTAGATAGCCACTACTACTTCGCTTCCGCTATTTGTGATGTTCGTTGATCAATAGATCAACTACTATTGTAATATTGGATCATGTGATCTACCTTTGTAAGACGATTATGTGTTGTAATAAATGATGACTCTATGATATTCAACTATTATGTCTCGCAACAACAATATTCCTGGGATTGCGATGTATGGCATAATAGGCATCCGGACTTAAAAATCCGGGTGTTGACAAGTTGGTATCGGAGCCATTGTTTGACCTTAGGAGACCCTAGTTAGAATGGACGTCCGAAAAACTTAGTTTCAAATCAAAGAAAGTGAATATTTCTGAAAACTTATTCTCACCCGTATCTTAAGATCTTTTCAAAAGAATAAATCCATGCTCTACTTTTCTCTGTAATTGTACCTAAAACTTTGCACACTTGATCACCTCATTAACTTACTCATCCTCATTGCTCACAGATGGAGTACCAATGGGAGTGCTATCAGCTTGGTCGCGGAGGAGACCTAACGTTCGAAAAAGATTTGAAGCAACTAGTGGACTATCTAGGACACCCGTATCCCGAGTTCTTCGGAATACCCCTCAACAACCACTCCGGAGAACCACCTCGGTGGGAAGTTTCTACTGATCTACGAAGAAAGCTTGGAGCCCCGGTATGGGAAACCATCCGGTTTTCTCGTAACGGGAAACACTTGGAAGGAAGGACTAGTCGAGCTATGCAAGAAGCAATTTTCCGTCTGTGCGGACAAAATGAGGACAAGATCAAGAACACTCGATTCATCTACTACCCAAGACATGACCCCATGGGAAGACCGATGACCCTGCCCCCGCACACAGAGATGAACCCCTATGTAGCACACTAGGACTTCAGGATGTACAAAACCCGCAGGGATTTGGACAACGCCCTCGTCTCTCGCCAAGCACATCACCCGTGAAGACGAAGAATTCCACCCGGAAGAGTAGTATCACCCCAGCACTTAAGTAGGTGTGAGTTGTATCAGGATCCCCTTGTATCGTAGAGCGATGAATGGTTCTTCAAACCAACGGTGTGTTAACTTTGTAATATGTGATGTTTGGAATGAATGAAAAAGTGTTGTTGGTTTTTACCCCCGCAACACTACTCAAGTTTTCAATTTATGAACTTTTTAAATTTTAACAAAACAAACCCTAGAAATTTCCCTCTTATCTTATCATCTACCTCAATGATCAGATGGCCCCACCAACCCGCAACACCACCCAAGATGCCATGATGCAACTGCTGCAGACGATGATGGCAGACCGAGAAGTCGAGAGAGCTGAACGCCAAGCCAACATTACCGTACTGCAACAGATAGCTCAGAACAATCAAGGCCACGGAAACAATGATCACCCTGGATCAAAGCTGAAGAATTTTCAGAACACCAACCCACCCATGTTCAGCAAGACTGAAGAGCCCCTAAATGCTGATGACTGGCTCCAGACCATGGAGAACAACCTCGAAGTTGCGGGAGTTGAAGCCGCAGAAAAAGTACTGTTTGCCACCCACTACCTGTCAGGACCTGCCAGAGCCTGGTGGACAAGTGCCCGCGCAATGAATGCGGGACAAATGATGACCTGGGAAGACTTCAAGCTGAAGTTCAGCAAGTACCATGTGCCACAAGGACTGATCAAGAAAATGAGAGACGAGTTCCGTGAACTCAAACAAGGAAGGATGTCCGTGGTGGAATACCGCGACAGGTTTCTCACTCTGTCAAGGTACGCCCCGGATGAGACCGACACCAACGAGAAGAGGAAGGAAAGATTTCTGAACGGACTGCATGACGAGATGCAAACTGTGTTAGTGAATATTCCGTTCGCTGACCTCGAAGCCCTCGTGGACTCAGCCATACAGATGGAAGGAAAGCTGCATCAGGCCAATGAGAACCGCAAGCGAAGGATAATGAACCAAAGTGGACCCCACCATACCCAGAAGCACCGCAACAACCACTCTGGAGGATTCACCCCAAGATACAACAAGCCCCCTGCTCAGAGTTATCGCCCCAACAACAACAACAACAACGGAGGACCCCCGAAGCCCGGAGGTAACAACAACAACCACCATCACAACAACAACAACCACAATAGCAACAACAACAACAACGGGAACAACAACAACACCAACACTGGCCCAAAGACTGGAAGCAATGCCATCCCCGTCACCCCGAAGGACAAATCCACGATCAACTGCTATGAATGTGGAGTTGTGGGCCATTACTCCAATGAGTGTCCCAAGAAGCTTGCCAAGATTGCCGCCAACACCGCTGCACCTGCCCAGCAACAGCGTCGCTTCGCCGGTAGGAGGAACCAGAACAACAACAACAACGGCCGCCTCTACCACATGACTGCCACTGAAGCTCAGGAAGCACCACAGACCATGCCAAGTATGTCTTCCTGTTAATAAAATGCTCAATCTCTCTTAGGAACCTAACTTTTCTTAAAATCTCGGGACGAGATTTGTTTAAGGGGGAAGGGTTTGTAACATCCCAAAAATTCAAAACAAAATAAATGAATTTCCCTAGTTCCAAATTTTGGAACCAACAAAAACTTTTATTGAATTAAGTTTGAGGCATAGTGATCTTTCTTAATTCTTGTGCTATTGCCATGATTGCTTGTTATTAGTTTTTGAAATAATCTTAAACCCTAAACCTCACCCCTCTTTTCAACATCCTAGTTAAAATAAAATAAAAGGAAATTAAATAAGAAAAAGGCATATGTGCCTATGGCTATAATTATAAATCTTTACCCTAGAACTTTCCACTTTGTTTAGAGGTTTGGAAAACCATCATACACCTTACCTAGCACTTATCAAACCTAATCCAAGTTGTTTCCAAAGAAAATAAAAAGAAACTAAAAATGCCATAGAGGCATATGTGAGTAAAATGCAAATTTGTGAATTTGAGAAGATTGACCCTAGGACTGGTTGTGAATGGTTGGATCACCCCTATATACCATCTCAACACTCCACAACCTCATTTGGGTCGAGCCAAGTCAAATTGAATCTCAAATGCAACATATGCATAGAGGCATATGTGACACATAGCCATAATATCCAATTTTTGCCCTATGACTTTAAACCTTGACCAAATGTTGGGAAACCATCTCTCAACCTAATATAATACTAAATTGACCCTAACCCATGCCCAAGTGAAGCAAGATGAACATTTTACAAGTTTAATGAAATATGACACATCACCTCTTATGTGTTATGGCCATTTTTTCAAATCTTTGACCAAGACCTTTTAAATTGGTTTCAAGGGTTGGAAAATGTTTCTAAACTAATAAGAACCACATTAGAGTCAAAAAAAGTCAACTCAAATGTAGAGAAATCAAATAGGGAGAAATTCCCCAAAATTCACTCACATACACTTAGCCAAATTTGAAAATCTTCAACCAAGGCCACCATTGCTCGACTTATGGTTTCTAAAACTCTTATATAACAAAAACAAACACAAATGCATAAAAGAAACCAGATTCAAATCAAGGGAAATTTCAAATTTGACATACATATGATAATGGTCATATGACCCATTTATAAAATCTTCACCACTTTACACCCCTGCATTTGAATCTTCCTAAACTAAACTTGGTCAACTATTGCTATGTCATCCAAGACCATGTCAAGGTCAATAACTTTCATGTTGACCATCACTGCTGAAGTTGACCAGGTTGACCAGTAGAGTTTTGACAAGTGGTGATGTTGAAATTATGGGAAGATCATACCAATTTTGAAATCTCACAAATCTTCACCAAAATGGACACCACCACCACCTTTCTTTCTCTTTAATTATATAAGTGAGCTCCACCAAAAAGAATTGCAAATTTCCAATAAAGATTTCATGCGGCCATTTCATCATACACCTTGCATGCACAATTCGAAAATGCACTACACCCTATTATCCTCTGGTCCAAAGCCTAAACCCCTTTACTCTTTGATCATTGATGCTCCTGTACCTCCCCTGCATCAAGACCTGTACTGGTTTGGTCGATTAAAGTGAAGCCATGATCAAGAACCCCACCATGCCGGTCATGTTGGACACACCCATGCCAAACCCTACCCTGTACCTCACCTCTTCCTCCTACCTTGTCAAACTAGCCTCTCTCACTTTACTGAGTAAGCTAGACAAGGTTCTGGGACAAGAGGAAGCCTCCACAGCTCGGGCCAGACGTGATCACCGCGCCAGTACACGCCCAGGCGTGCACCAGCACCACCCTGGACGCGCCAGAGCACACCACCGCCCGGACTCGCTCGACCTCCTCTCCCTCTCTCCCTTGGCACGAATGATCACCACACTCCCAGCTACCTCCTAGACATCCTCGATAGCCCGCGCGTGCACCCTCACCGTCGCAATGATCCGAGTTCTGCCGCACCCGTGCGAGGACACTCGAACGTCGCCGGCCTGCCATCGTCCTCCCCTCGCTGCCCCTTCACGCGCGTCGTCCTCTCCATGACCCCAGCAACCTAGCGCGACCCCTAGCTTGCCCCTTCGCCGCTCCAGACGGCCGCGCCATGCTCGACCTTGCCGTGCACCCGCAGCACCTCGCGTTCCTATAAATAGAGGCCATTTCAGCCCCCATTCTCCAAAACAATCTTGCTCCCCTCCCTTTCCTTGATCTCCTCAAACGCTCGCCCGTCCACATTGTGCAGTAGCTCGCCCCAATTTCACCGAAGTCTGCCGCGACGGAAGCTCAACGACGCCGACGATTGGCGCCACCCCAGCCTCTCCCTCGACCACCATTCGACTCACCATCATCGACAACGTCGATTGCCCGCCTCGCCGATCTCGCTAGACGCTGGTGAGCCTCCTATCGCAACCCTCTGGCCGCCGGTAGGGTTTACTCTCCGGCGAGCCCTGTCGAGGAAGGTGATGAACCTCATCCGTCGATCGCCCTTTTAATCGAACGGCGCAGCTCACCCCATACCGTTTCGGTGTTTTAAACACACTGACATGTAGGCCCCACCTCGTCAGGCGGCCCGCGCACACGGGCTGTGTTGCTGGGCCGTGCTACTCTGTTTAATTCATTTAGGCCCGTTAGGTTTTCCTGCGCGGCCCAGGTCATTCAAATTCGATTTAATCTATTTAGCAAAATCTAATACTGCTGCCCACTTCAAATTTGAATAATTTGAAATCTACTACACCAAATTTAACCAATTTTATATATTTTGAAAGCTCATGAAATTATCTAAATAATGCCACTGGCCTCATGTCCAAATTCGTAATTAATTGCAAATGATAAAAATAACAAGGCAGGGCCTTTTCTAACTTCAAATAAATACTAAAAATTATCTATACATGACTTTGAGTTGATTCCAACTCTAATAATTCACATTTGACATAATCTAATTGTTTATGCAAAAATATAGCATAGTTGTTTTGCATGATCATGGACTAGGTTCAAATAATGGCTATGGAGCCATTTCTAGTCCATTTAACACATACACCCAAACTTAATTAAATAGTATGAGAGCTCCTCTCTCATTTAAATTGTGATCCTAAGTAATTCAAATAGAGGTACTGACCTTGGCCTAATAAGCCTCATGCTTGGTTACTTAGAGATTTTAAATCATTTAGATGTTAGTTTTAAATAATATGAGGTGTAGCACCTCATTTAAATTATTACTCCCTCATAATAGATATGAAAGGTTGACCTGGGTCAACTGATATTTCATACCTTATTATTATTTGTGGAGATTAAATCTGGACAGGATTTAATAAGAGGAAATTATTTTCTCCAAAGACTTAAATAGCAAATCAAATAAATGCTCCTAATGAGAGGAAATTATTTTCTCTTAAATAAGAACAAACCAAGTAACTCACCATACCATGCTTGAATTGATGTTAGAATAAGTTGTGTGAACCCTTTTGTGTGTTTTAGTCTAGCATGTAAGTATTGTTTGGTGATTGTGTACCTCGTATTAATTTATAGATGCTAGTACCGGAGACTATCAAGAGGAAGAGGTATTCTACCAAGAGGAAGGAGAAGAAAACTTTGATCATCTCACCAATCAAGGAAAGCTAACACTCTTGCAAGGTTCCCTTGTGCAAAGCTCTACAAGAGCAAGGCACCATTATTTTTACTTTATGCTTAATGCTCCTATCCCAAGTTTTTACTTTACAAGCTTTTCTAAATTTTGTTTATCAAAGTTTACCTTTTTGATTCATGATTCACTTGGTTTAGATATAGAGTAGAACAAGAGCATCAAAGTTAGCCTAGAGCAAGACAAGCTAGTTAGCACCCCTCATGACTAGTTGCTAGTGCTAAACAAATAAAATTGACGACTCTAGATGGGATCATGTGAAATAAAATGACTTTGAAAACCTGGGAATGATGATTCATTCTATTGAAAGATTTTGAAGGTGAATATGACTGGTGAATGACTTGGTGAATTTTACAAAAAACTGATGGTTGGGTTCGGATGCGATACCATTCCAATTTGAAAGTACCCCCACAATACTCAACATGGGTAAGGGCTTAACTAGAAATTTATGTGCTTTAGTATGGGTTCCCTCTAAACAAGCGTCATCGGGGTTAGGCCGAAGGCTGCCTCTACAACAAACAAAACGATGCGATATGATGTGGAATGAGGTGAATGTCCGGCCCAAGCCCTGTGCAGTTCCCGGGTTGACTGCGGTTTTCACCGGGAGGCCAAGCTCATGGGGAGAGGTGCTCATACTAAAGTATGTAAGTGAAAGGTTATGGTTGGTAGTCCGCATACGGAGTATGGTAAATCGGGGCCGATTAACCCTGACGGATTATTGCAAATGTTGTGGCACAAGTGTACGACCTCTGCAGAGTGTAGAACTATTCGAATAGCCGTGTCCACGGTTATGGACGGTTGGAAAGGCCATACTGTTCCGTCATCAGGATCTTTTCAAAAATGTGACATAGGACTTGGGACTTGAATTTGAAAGGTGAATGGTGATTTTGAATTGAATCACAACAGAGTTGTGGGAATGACACTAATGTTCCCACTTGAGTTAGTTTAGCAAATGAAGAGTCTTTACTAAATGTTTATGAAATAAACTTGGCTTTATGCAAATAAACCTAGAGCTTAGTATCCCCTTACTAAAAATTGATAGTGCTTACACTAGTATTAGTTTGCGAGTACTTTAAAAGTACTCATGGCTTTGTCCCTGGCTATTCAAATGGCCGGACTATGAAGGTGAACAGCGAGTACGAGGAAGATGGACAGCGGGACGTCTACGACAACTAGGACCGCTCCTGACGTCAAGCGTTGGCCTGTGGATTGGATAGCCACTACTACTTCGCTTCCGCTATTTGTGATGTTCGTTGATCAATAGATCAACTACTATTGTAATATTGGATCATGTGATCTACCTTTGTAAGACGATTATGTGTTGTAATAAATGATGACTCTATGATATTCAACTATTATGTCTCGCAACAACAATATTCCTGGGATTGCGATGTATGGCATAATAGGCATCTGGACTTAAAAATCCGGGTGTTGACACATAATTACAAATATCTGCAAATAGAATGGTATTCAAATATGAGTTAAAATAGAAAATATACAAAAGGAGAAATAAAAACAGAGAAAAAAATGGAGAAGAAGCTTACCTGCCTCACCTGGCCGGACAGCCCACGCTGCAGCCCACCAGCAGCCCAGCAGCATCGGCCCAGCACCAGCCCAACCCTAGCCATACCCTTTCGTTGAAAAGATCTGGAGGAATTCATCCTCATCTTCTTCTTCTGGCATGCTGGACAGCACGACGCCGTGGAATTCCTCCTCTCTCTCGCTGGCGACCTCCCAGCAATCGAATTCGTGACGAGGCTCGCCCTTGAGCCGTATAAAAAGCATCACGACGAACACTGGCCCGAATCCTTTCCCCCTCTGCTCGATTTTCTTCTCAATACCGAAACCCTAGTCATCGGCCGTTCAACCTCGCCGTCGATGGAGCCCATCCCCGGTCTCGCCGTGGACGCCATCGTGACCACCGTCCTTGACTTGTTCATCCTGCAAAAAGAATCAAGCAGCCGCGCTCCGAAGCATCGCCGACGACCTCGTCTTCTCCGGCGCCGGTAGCCATCAATTCCGGTGATTGGGACCGTCTCCGACCTTGCCGTCAACTCCTTCATAATCACGGTGAGCTACTGGTTCTCTAGAGCTCCCCAGCTTCTCGTATCGAGCCCCGTAGGTCGCCCACACCGTTGAACCCTGTCCACCGCCGCTCGGCCTTGTCGTCGGCAAGGATTCCGGCGACCATTGGTGGGCGGCTCCACCACTATTTGGTTCAGCGCAACACCCCGGTTCGAACCAGCACGCGCGAGCATCCGCGGGATCCCTCTGGCGTCGCCGCCGTTCTCCCCTGTAGCCGGCGGTGAGCTCCCATGCTGAGTCAAGGATTTTGACTCAGTCATTGCTTCCGTGGCGGCTTACGTGGCTAGGAGCCCACCAGTCATTGACTGTGGGTGTACCCTGGCCGGGTGTGTTTAGTATTTTCCGTTTTAATTCAAATCCCAAAAATCTCTGCAAGTTCAAATAAATTTAGAAAATCCAATTTAAGTCAGAAAAATATAAATGAGATATTAAAATTCTTAGAAAAGAAAACTCTATCCAATAAAAATATAATATGAAATTTTTATTTTTAATAAAAATTCAATTATTTAATACTTGTTAATTAAGCCTTTAATTTTAATTCCAAATTTAATTAAAAGTTAATAATTAAGGAAAACCTTTAAAATTAATAAAAAACAGTAAGCAAATTAGGAAAATATTAAAACAAATTTTCCTTTGCTTACAATTTATTAAATCCTTAATAGGAGGATTTAAACCCTAATTAATAATTGCCTTAATTATTAATTAATTTAAAAATAAAAAATGCCCAATCCAATTTTGTGTTTAATTTAAATTGATTAATAACTTCAACCTTATAATGAAGTTATTACCTTAAGAACTATATGGTAGATTAGGAAACCCTAATTCCATTATAAATCAAATAGTAGTTCATAATTTCATGTGGGATCTTAAAACCCTAATGACATTTAGAACCTAGCTCCAGTACTCCATATGAACCCTAAATGGTTTCCTAACCTAAACCTTAGGTTAGAACATGTGATCATAATACTTTGATCCTATTCATAGCTCCATAGTAGCAACTAAATAATTGCCATGACCACATAAAATGTAAGAACCCTATCACTAGTTAATTGCTATGCTATGTTCTTATCTAAATGAAACTTGTTAATCTAGTAGGATTAACCAAGTGTAAATCCTAGATCCTATTACCAAAGCCATCATCCTTATTCATTCGTATTTAGAATCACACCAATGTGATGAACCACAGGAGCAACTATGCCAATTCTTGAGCATTGCCTAATCATATTCCACTAAACCCTACTAATGATGGATACTAATCAACCATCCTATTTAAGGAGCCAATTATACCTTACTTAATAGAACCAACAGTAAAACCTAGACCACCTCAACTCTAATTGAGATACTTCTTATTACTTAAGAAGTATGTTCTTCAAAAGTTGTTCTTTTGAAGTAAATAAAGAATCATCATCAACCACCGCTTATAAGAACCTATAAACCCTAGCTAGCAATCCCCAACCAGATGAATCAACCTTGATAGCAACCATGTATAAATACTTGCTTAGGATGCCTAGGCTTAACTCAGCCTTACCAGCCCTAGGTATTGATGAATCCAACATTGTTGTGATCCATCTTATACTTACTCCGAAAACTACTTGGAACCAGAATAAATTATAGCAACCCACAAACCTAATTATCATACTTGTTCTTTATTATAGAACATGTTCTTCAAAAGTTATTCTTTTGAACTATATAATAAGTAATCATCAACTATGCACTATAGGACTTAAAATTGACAACAGCTCTTTACTCATTATACAATTACTATTCCTGGGTGTGTATGATTGTGTTGACTGCCAAAACCCACCGGCGGGCAGCGGCCTTGTCAACACTGTAGAGCCGGGAAGAGCCTAGAGCTGCGGCTGGCTGAGACCC
>NC_061513.1:287406938-287555137 GCF_022539505.1 Lolium rigidum
GGGCTGGTCTTGCCCTAGATCGCAAGATGCGATCTAGGCAAGCATGTCGCTACCGATAGAAACCCTCGAGACGAAGGAGTTGGCGATGCGCCGAGATTGGTTTGTTTTTGGGGTTGAACGTGAGTTGTTGTTTATTCCATAAACCCTAGGTACATATTTATAGTCCAGGGGACTTTCTAATGAGGGCGTGCACGAAACCGTGCACGAGTAAGATTCTATCTCTTATCTAAAATAATAAACTACTAAATAAAGATACACGGGCAATTCAGCCCAAAACCCTTCGTGCCAGGCCGCCTTGGAATTCCTCCACATGTAATCTTCCAAGCCCGGCCCACCTCTGGATTTGTCTAAAATCTGGTGATAACAGATTGTTACCATTCATTTTACCACCTATGATTCTAAAACAACACAACCCTGAATAAGAACCTTGTTTGTGAATCACTCTAAAAGTACAACACACCCTGAACTAATCATTACCATTCACTAAATCTAAATCATTGGGGTTAGATCACGCTTAGAGCGATTGCATCTCATACTTATGCATTATTGCATCATTGCCAATCTTTTAAACATCGTCCTTACCGGACGATGATGCTTTTTCAGAATTTGGAGTTATTGCGTATCGAAGACCTTGCCTGCATAATCTTGCAGTCAAGAAAGGCAAGTTCATCACTTGCTCATGTCATTTGAGTATCTTTATCAAATTACTTGCAAAGTACTATGATTATCACTATTGCATAAAAACCAAAACCACTATTTTCATAACTATGAATATGACTATGTGGTGGGCAATGGAACCATGGATTGTGTTGATATGGTGGAGGTTCCATTGCAAGGGTTTATATCCATCTAGGATTAAACAACAAATGTCGTCCAGTTGATTCTTGTGCCGTAATACCCGTCTTAACCATAAGATCCGGAGTGGGACGGAATAGTCAATTGTATTTCCACCTCTTGTACATCAACGGATGCGCTTTACCGTAGACCCTTGATCCAAGAGAGGACAAGTGGTACCCTTGATCCAAGAGAGGACAAGTGGTAGGGTGGGGGTCCCGATGAAGTCCCCACGGTTATTGCGGTCTATGATGGGTTGCAGCTGCCGACGAAGGAGTTCATGGTAGAGACCTGAACTATTGTCGTGGTCGGGGGCCGTCCTTAATTGGTATAAGAGCACCGGCGAGGACCCAGGGTCGGAGTTTGCAGCAAAGGGTGGGTGTATGAGGTAGCGGAGGAATATGATTGGCTATGACCTTATACCAGGCCTCACACCAAAGGAAGTGTGGACGAGAACTAGACTCGGTTGGCACCAAGGTTAAGATCTCTTATGGGTAAAGCAACACACCTCTGCAGAGTGTAATGAATCGTGACCTGTCACTCCTCGTTCCGAGATATGGAACCGTGAACGCTGCCGGAAAGGAGCTCCATGAAGTTCTAGTAAACCGGTGAAGGCCGACGGACATAGCTCTTCCGAATAAAAGCAACCTCTTGAAGAAATGATTATGAAAACCTGCATTGGTATTAGACTTTCGGTCTAATGTCGTAGCTAGTGCATTAAACACCTCTTTCCTATAATGAACTTGTTGAGTACGCTCGTACTCATCCCACTCTTAAATCCCCTGCTTAGATATGGAGGCATCGAAGGAGGATCTACCGTGCAACTCGAAGACCGTGGAGTCTACAAATACTTCAAGGGAACAGGAACCTGCCGAAAGAGTCAAACACCACAACTACCATGGAGAAAACCTAGATTAAGTAGTAGAAGGGAACTAGCTTCCCAAACCTAGCTCCTATTTAGCTAGAATCTATTCTTAGCCTCTTTAGCTAGTTAAATACTCTACAAATAGAGTTCGTGATAAGTCTAGACTACGAGTCGTTCTTCTGGAGTTTATTTGCAGTTTTACCTCATTGTAAAATAGGAGGTTGTGATGATCTTATGTAACAGAGTCAATGTTGTAATTCTATAGACATGCCTAGGACCCGCATATGTTTCTGTTGTACCACTCTGATCGATATAATACTAGTGGAACGGTGTTTCATTGGTGTTATATCAGACTTGCATACTACACCATGCAGTGGTATGCTGGGTCACCACACCTTCTTCGTCCAGGGTTCGCTGAATTTTAGCGGCCAGATCGGGCCGCGCCTTCCTCAACGTGTGCAGGTATAACCTTTCAGCTTCCTCCAACCCACGTAGTCGTTGAACCCTTAGCTTTTGGGAACGGCTGAGCCCATCAGGGCACCACCTTGGATGATGATACTTGTCTTCTTCTTCATCATCGTCCTCTAGTTCCTCGAGATCTTCCACCCGAGCGGACTCAGCATGCTTGTTCCGAGGCGGGAGAGGCCCTAGACGTTTGAACACGGACACGTTAGCTGCATCCTTCTTCTTTTGTTTACATTCTGGGCAGTTTCCGACTGTAGGCAATCGGCTCATTCCTGAATCCCAGCTGTGTCTGAAGAAGGGGCAGTCCCAGTGCCTATCCATGTCGTCTTGCTCCCTCGACTTTTCCTTGGCGTGGCGCTCAAATCGCTCCTCGTCGCGATCATGCCGACGACGTCTCCTGTCGTCCCTAGCCAGACGATCTTTTTCATCATCGTCGTTGTATCGCCGGCGTTGGTCGTATTGACCCACATACTTGTTGAGGAGGTGATCGAGAGAGGTCGCCGATAGCTTACGTTCCTCACTTCTCCCTCCGTGATGTAGCGCTTGCCATCGTGACGGAGCCGATCGCGTGGAGCGGCTTCCTCTCGTATCCTTGCTATGAGAGCAGCTGCCCTCATCTCCGTCCTTACCGAGTGGTGCCCGAGGTCCTACCATGTTGATATTGCTCGAGAAATCCGGCTGGCACCCTCCATGGTAAGTATACTCCACCATGTTAACGGCGGGGAAGGGGTGTGTGTCGACCTTCATGGCGTACTGGCTGAAAATTAGCCGCCCTTGTTCTATCGCCATTTGGACCTGCTGACGCCACACCCTGCAGGTCGTTGGTGGCGTGGGTGAACGTGTTATGCCATTTGCGGTATGGCTTTCCGTTCAGCTCTTGCACCGTGGGGATCTTGTGGCCTTCGGGTAACTTTAGCTGCTTCTCCTTGAGTAAGAGGTCGAAAATCTGCTCAGCTTTGGTCACGTCGAAGTCAAACCCTTTTGGAGGACTTTGTGGCTTAACCCACTTACGGGACACGGGGCTTGCCCCCGAATCCATTCAGCCACTGCTACCTCTTGATCTCCCGCAGCACCTTCATCTTCATCCGCCTCAACCAGGACCACCGCGCGCTTGAATTTATCCTGGTAACATCCGGGTGGCGCTCGTTCATATGCGGCAGCTTCGCACCATGTGCGCCGGTGAAGGGTAGTCCGCTTGGGAGGCCACGTCCTTGATCGATGATGAGAGACCCACCACCGCCAACTCGACTGCTTCTTTTTCACTTACATGAACCGAATAGCATCGGTTCTCGACGGTCCTGAAGCGCTGAACGTGATTCGCCACTTGTTTCCCGCGCTTCGTCGTACTTGTGCTAGATCGGCAATGCCAGCCTCGGAAGCCTCCGAGTGATACCGTATGTGGAACTGCTCTTCCAACCGCTTCCAAGTCCGGATCGAGTTTGGTGGCGGTGATGTGTACCACCCGAAAGCCGATCCTGTGAGGGATCGTGCGAAGAACCTCACACGCAGCTCGTCTGATGCTGAGATCGTGCCCAGCTGTGCCAAATATCGGCTCACATGCTCGATGGAGCTGGAACCATCTGATCCACTAAACTTTGTGAAGTCGGGGAGCCGATATTTGGGTGGTAGCGGGATCAATTCGTACTCGTTGGGGTACGGCTTGGTATAGCCGATTGTCCTCCTTTTCGGCATCATGCCGAACTGGTCTTTCGAATTGTACAAATCTGATCCGCGGTGATGGCTGAAGGCGTCGAACCCCGAAGATTCGCCGGGGTGGCATACTTAGCCAGCCATGCTTGCTTTTCCAGTTCCGAGCCAAGCTGCCGGAGCTGAGCTCCGGAGGTTTGTCGGAGTGGCGTACTTAGCTAGCCACGTCCGCTTCTCAAGATCTGTTCCCGACGTTCCTCCCGCTGTTCCGAAGTCCTCGCTGTTGCGGCCGGTTCGAGAGTGCCCGATGCTATGCGGTCTGGCACGTATGCGCACGTGTATCCGTGGGGGATCTCCTTGGGTGCCTCATGTAAGAATTGGTAGTCACTAGGGTCACCACCAATCTTGTAGACGACGTATGCCGATGAATTCGACACTTCTGGTGCTACCAACGCGAACGGCAGCGGTGGACGGGACTGGAGTGGCATCTCTCCTTGGTAAGTCCCCAGAGCTGGTCCTGACGGAGAATACCGATGGCTCATGATTTCCTGGATCACGCGCAGAGCGACACGCTCCAAAGTGTTCACCAGGCTCTCAGAGTGGCGGTGCAGAGAATGAGCCACCATGAAGTTGATCTCCTGACGCAGCGACCTGGTGCGTTCTTCTGACGGGGAGGACAGGTCCACTCCATCAAGTGCGCCTTCAGGTGAGAACCCTTTCCATCTGATGCCATGGGAGTGGGTTCTGTGAAAAGAGCCGATGAGGTCGGCTTCGAGGACTGCTTTGCTCTCGTCATGCTTCTTCTTGAGCTCCTCAGTCAGATCCTCATACTTGATCGGAGTGCCTTCCGCCATCTCGGATGTAGATGGCGATGCGGTGGATGTCGAAGATTGTCCCACCGGGCGTGCCAGAATGTGTTGCGGTCAGAAACCCACCGGCGGGCAGCGACGGGCAACACCGTAGAGCCGGGAATCTCCCGAGACTGTGGCTGGCCCTGGTCCCTTCGAGCGACGGCCCGCAAAGCCTTCGCGCACACGTCCGATGCTGATCGCAAGGGCGTGCCACCCGACCTATACCTGGTCGGGAAGGTGTTGGATGATGCCTCGCTTAATTTCCTGCATGGCATACACGTAAACGTTAAATACGAGCCTCGATCGGCTCTCGAGTTGTCTCGTGAATCGGCTCAAAGAGCCGATCCACCCATGATGCGTACGAGGTGTACGATCAGATGGTGGTCCTGCTTGATCAAGATAAAGCTAAAGCGACCTACTACGATTTGGGGTTTTCACCGCATAACCGGAACATCCTACTCGTGATTGGGCCTCGCGCTCGCGTACGGTGATCGTAAGCCGATCCTAGACAGGGCCTAAAAACCAACACGAGGTTGATCCTCGGAACGTCCTGTCTAGGGCTAGCAAACGACACCCTACACGCCGCTGGATCCTCCAACCCTTTGTAAGGCCTAACAATGCAGATATTAAACTAATCCTTGAAGAACAAGGAGCAATCATAACGGATCGGACCTACTAAATAATGACCAAGCGGGGTGCCGCCCTTACACCCGTGACAGGCGTAAGGGCGGCTAGATGCCTAAGGGTTGCACGACGATAGCATATGATACGAAGAACAATGCTAACCCTAAAACACCTATGATAACTACGTTGCTCGCCATCAAAAAGGCTTCAGTACGAGCAACGCATGGAAGACGAATAAACGTGTGCTGCCTAGATCACAAGATGCGATCTAGGCAGCATGGTGCTTACCCGGAAGAAACCCTCGAGACGGGGGAGTTGGCGATGCGCCGAGATTGGTTTGTGGTGAACGTTGGTTGTTGTTTATTTCATAAACCCTAGATACATATTTATAGTCCGGGGACTTTCTAATTCAGGCGTGCACCTAACCGTGCACGGGTTAAACTCTAACTTCTAACCGACACGTATCCTACTATGGTACAGATACACGGGCAATTAGCCCAAACTTTGTACACAAGGCCGATTCATGTATTTCTTCTATATATATTCTTCAAGCCCATCTCCAATCGCGGCCCACCTCTGATCCGGTCAAATTCTGGTGATAACAGCTGTTCATGCTTTGCTCGTGCTGAAGCCTTGTTGATGGCGAGCAACGTAGTTATCATAGATGTTTTAGGGTTAGCATTGTTTCATCGTATCATATGCTTTCATCTATGCAACCCTTAAACGTCTAGCCGCCCTTACACCTATCTTGGGTGTAAGGGCGGCACCCCGCTTGATCATTATTTAGTAGATCCGATCCGTTATGATTGCTCCTTGTTCTTCAAGGATTAGTTTAATATCTGCATAGTTAGGCCTTACAAACGGGTTGAAGGATCCAAGTGGCGCGTAGGGTGTAGTTTGCTAGCCCTAGACAGGATGTTCCGGGGATCAACTTCGTGTTGGTTTTTAGGCCTTGTCTAGGGTCGGTTCACGATCACCGTGCGTGGCCGCCGGGCTCAATCACGAGTAGGATGTTCCGATTATGTGGTGAAAACCCTAAATCGTAGTAGGTCGTTTTAGCTTTATTTTGATCAAGCAGGACCACCATCTGATCGTACACCTCGTACGGATCATGGGTGGATCGGCTCCTTGAACCCATTCACAGGACAACCTAAGAGCCGATCGAGGCTCGTATTTAATGTTTTACGTGTATGCCATGCAGGAAACTAAGCGAGGCACATCCAACACCTTCCTGACAAGGTATAGGTCAGGTGGCACGCCCTTGCATCAGCATCGGACGTGCGTGCCGAGTCTTTGCGGGCCGTCGCTCGGAGGGACCAGGGCCAGCCGCAGTCCTGGGAGCCTCCCGGCTCTACCGTGTTGCCCGTCGCTGCTCGCCGGTGGGTTTCTGACCGCAACAAGATCACATAAGTAAAATCCACCTGAATAGCATAACGACATCTAGATTACAAGCTCATCATATGGATCTCAATCATGTAAGGAAGCTCATGAGATCATTGTATTGAAGTACATGGAGAGAGAGATTAACCACATAGCTACCGGTACAGCCGTTAGCCTCGATGGAGAACTACTCCCTCCTCATGGGAGACAGCAGCGTTGATGGAGATGGCGGTGGTGTCGATGGAGAGGCCTTCCGGGGGCACTTCCCCGTCCCGGCGGCGTGCCGGAACAGAGACTTCTGCCCCCCAGATCTTGGCTTCGCGATGGCGGCGGCTCTGGAAGGTTTCTCGTACCGTGGCTTTTCCCGTCTCGAAGATTTAGGTCGAGGAGGCTTAAATAGGCGAAGAGGCGGAGTCGGAGGGGGCCTGGGCCACCACACAGTAGGGGGGCGCGCCTGGCTTCTTGGCCGCGTCGCCACCACGTGTGGGCCCCCCAAGGTTCTCCTCTGGTGGCTCTCGGGTGTTCTGGAAGCTTCGTGGAATTCTAAGATGCTGGGCGTTGATTTCGTCCGATTCCGAGAATATTTACTTACTAGGATTTCTGAAACCAAAAACAACAGAAAACAGCAACTGGCCCTTCGGCATCTCGTCAATAGGTTAGTTCCGGAAAACGCATAAATACGACATATAATGTGTATAAAACATGTGAGTATCATCATAAAAGTAGCATGGAACATAAGAAATTATAGATACGTTTGAGACGTATCACCCTCGAGTAGGTAAACGATAAAAAGAATAATTTCTGAAATGACATGCTACCAACATAATCTTGATCAATACTATTGTAAAGCATATGAGATGAATGAAGTGACTCAAAGCAATGGTCTATAGTTTGCTAACAAAAAGATAATGACTAAACAAATGAATCATATAGCAAAAAAAATTCATGAATAGTACTTTCAAGACAAGCATCAAAAAGTCTTGCATAAGAGTTAACTCATAAAGCAATAGATTCTTAATAAGAGGTTTTGAAGCAACACAAAGGAAGATTTAAGTTTCAGCAATTGCTTTCAACTTTTAACATGTATATCTCATGGATAATTGTCAACACAAAGTAATATGATGAGTGCAATAAGCAAGCACATAAGAAATGATGCACAAAAAGTTGACACAAGTGTTTTCTTCTAAGATAGAAAGAAGTAGGTAAACTGACTCAACATAAAGTAAAAGATAGGCCCTTCGCAGAGGGAAGCATGGATTAAATCATGTGTTAGAGCTTTTCAAGTTTTGAAATCATATAGAGAGTATAAAAATAAAGTTTTGAGAGGTGTTTGTTGTTGTCAACGAATGGTAGTGGGCACTCTAACTACCTTGTCAACCTGTTGTGGTCAGAAACCCACCGGCGAGCAGCGACGGGCAACACGGTAGAGCCGGGAGGCTCCCAGGACTGCGGCTGGCCCTGGTCCCTCCGAGCGACGGCCCGCAAAGACTCGGCACGCACGTCCGATGCTGATGCAAGGCGTGCCACCTGACCTATACCTGGTCAGGAAGGTGTTGGATGTGCCTCGCTTAGTTTCCTGCATGGCATACACGTAAACATGAAATACGAGCCTCGATCGGCTCTCAGGTTGTCATGTGAATCGACTCAAGGAGCCGATCCACCCATGATCCGTACGAGGTGTACGATCAGATGGTGGTCCTGCTTGATCAAAATAAAGCTAAAACGACCTACTACGATTTAGGGTTTTCACCACATAATCGGAACATCCTACTCGTGATTGAGCACGGCGGCCACGCACGGTGATCGTAAACCGACCCTAGACAAGGCCTAAAAACCAACACGAAGTTGATCCCGGAACATCCTGTCTAGGGCTAGCAAACTACACCCTACGCGCCACTGGATCCTTCAACCCGTTTGTAAGGCCTAACTATGCAGATATTAAACTAATCCTTGAAGAACAAGGAGCAATCATAACGGATCGGATCTACTGAATAATGATCAAGCTGGGTGCCGCCCTTACACCCAAGATAGGTGTAAGGGCGGCTAGACGTCTAAGGGTTGCATGGACGAAAGCATATGATACGATGAAACAATGCTAACCCTAAAACATCTATGATAACTACGTTGCTCGCCATCAACAAGGCTTCAGCACGAGCAACGCATGAACAACGAATAAACGTGTATCGCCTAGATCGCAAGATGCGATCTAGAGCAGCATGATGCTTACCGGAAGAAACCCTCGAGACAAGGGAGTTGGCGATGCGCCTAGATTGGTTTGTGGTGAACATGATTGTTGTTTATTCCATAAACCCTAGATACATATTTATAGTCCGTAGACTTTCTAACGTGGGAATAATCCCAACCGGGCATGAGCCCAAACTCTATCTAACCGACACGTATCCTACTATATTACAGATACACGGGCAAACTAGCCCAAACTTTGCATATAAGGCCGATTCATGTATTTCTTCCATGTATATTCTTTAAACCCATCTCCAATCGCGGCCCACCTCTGATCCGGTCAAATTCTGGTGATAACACATGCCCCCCTGGTTTTGGAAACGACAATTCCAAAATCACTCCGCTTTTTCTTCGTTGGGTCATGTCGTGGCAGAGCAGAACCGCTGCAGTATCCTTCATCATGATGCCTTGCCTTCTCAACTTCTATGCGCGATTCGACAATTCTTTGGCACCACTTCCTCGGAAACTGCTGTAACATTAACTCTCCCCAATATCCCATTATTTAACCGCGTCGAGCAGTTCGCCCCTTCACCCTCCTGCTAAAAAACCCCCATTCCTCCGTAGCCATGTCTTCTTCCTCCTCCTCCTCTTCGGCCTCCTCAAACCTCTCCTACGTATCATCTCCCTTCCGTGAGCCGACGCCAGAATGGGGCTCGCTGGCGGCGCACGACATCCTCGCCCCAACGACGTGGGACAAGGAGGAACACGATTCCTCCATCTGGTCCGAGGATGACAAATCCTTGACCGACGGAGAGGACGACCTCCAATTCCTCGTCGACGGGGAGGAGGAGGCGGAGAGCGAGGACGACCGCTTCTCCTGGGACGACTTCACCTCCTCCGAGGAAGAGGCGGAGGAGGACGACGACGACTCCCTCGAAGGTTACCCACCGGCGAAGCGCCTCCGCGCCTGGTGGGACGACGACAGCGACGACGACGATGAGGAAGACGAGGCTCCCGTAGAAGGCTACGGGAGCAGCGATGAGGAGCCTATCAGCAGCTGCGCCGGCGGCAGCGACGACGACGAGGGCAGCAACGGCCCTTAGATTAGGGACTAGTAGTAGTAGTCGGCTTTTGTTCTTTCTTCCCCGAGCAATCGGCTCTTTCTTTGTAAGAAATCCCACTATTAATGAAGAAAATATTCCCCAATTAATTTTGCTTTCTTGTCAACTTTGCCGATCGTCGAACGAAGTCGCTGTACAGAGAGCCGATGGCGGGGCATCGGCTTGTACTATAAACGCGATTTGAGGCCAAGCCGTTGCCTATTCACACGGTCCAACAGGTCTAGCTCACGTCCAAACCATCCTCCAACCTTAAACGCGCAGATTGAACTCCTCAGCAAACCCACTAGGAGATTCATCCCAAATATCATGATTTCTGGTCTGAAATCAATCTGTTAACCTGCTTAATTGAGCTTGTTCCTCTAGAGTCCATAGCAATGCATCGGCTTTTATTATTCTGAAGTCGATGTCCGTGCATCGGCTGTACTCGCATACTGTTATCTCCGCATGTTTTCTCAAGTCGATGTCTGTGCATCGGCTGTGATTTTTTTTACCGGCCGATTTAAAATCGGCCTCCATATCTCACTGCCCATCATCCCACATGCTTGGGAAATACTTCTTGAGATGTTGGCCATTGACGGCCACTGGGAACTTCACACCATCCAACTGTTCAAGCATGTAGGCATTGCCCTTCAGAACCTGGATGACTTTGTAAGGACCGTGCCAATTAGGAGACCATTTGCCATATGCTTTATCCCTGGTTCCTAGTGGCAACACGGCTTCCCATACTAGATCACCAACTTGAAATTCCTATGGTCTCACCTTCTTATTGTATGCACGAGCTACCCTGGCTTTTTTACTCTTTAATCTTCTCCAACGACCAAAGTCTAAGTTCCGTTGCATCCTCAATAGTGTCACTCATCAGGGTTGCATACTCTTCAGGCGTCAGGTCATTCTGAAACGTGACACGTCTCGATCCAGCCGTAATTTCCCAAGGTAATACGGCCTCCTGCCCATAGACAAGCTGGTACGGCGAAGTCTTTATAGCTCCATGGCATGACATGCGATAGGCCCACAAAGCTTCTGACAACGTCTCATGCCAGACCCTAGGGTTCTCGTCAATCTTCCTCTTAATCAGCTTGATCAGGCTTTGATTGGATGCTTCGGCTTGCCCGTTGGCTTGAGCATAGTATGGAGATGATCGGATTAGCTTAATCCCCATGTAATCGCAAAACTTTCTGAATTCTTTAGAGACAAAAACCGAAGCTCCATCGGTCGTGATGGTTTGGGGAATCCCGAACCTATGAATGACATGTTCTTTGACAAATTGGATAACATCTTCCGATTTTACCTTCTTCATGGGAACGGCCTCCACCCATTTGGTGAAATAATCCGTAATGGCCGGAATCCACTCGTGGTTCTTGCTCGACGGAGGATGGATTTTGCCGATCATATCCATGCCCCAACCTCGAAATGGCCAAGGTTTGATGATGGGGTTCATCGGCCGATGCGGGTACCATCTGAATTTTTCCGAACATCCGACACGCTTGGCATCCCTTGTAGTACTTGAAGCAGTCCTCAAGCATGGTAGGCCAATAAAATCTGATCGCCTAAATAACCACTTCATCTTATGAGCCGATTGGTGAGTTCCACGAGCGCCTTCATGCACCTCATGTAAGAGCCGATTAGACTCGATTGGTCCCGAGCATTTGAGTAGTAACCCTTCCAACGTCCTGTAGAACATGTCATCTCCTATAAGGACATATTTCATAGCCTTGTATCTTATCCTTTTAGGTGCCCCCGAGCCGAATCCTTCAAGTAATTGAAGATATCGGCTCTCCAGTCATCCTTTTCCAAGAACTGCACCTGAACTTCTGACCCGTCTGGTATGTCCTTGTATCCTGACGCCATCTGTGCGAGATCATTGGCGTCGGTATTCTGAGACCTTGGGACCCAATTGAAATTGATGTACCGAAAATGTGTCATCAGCTCACGACACTCCACCCAATATGGAAAGTGACTCACTCTCGCACTTGTATTCGTCCGTGAGCTGAGAGATCACCAACTTCGAGTCTCCAAAAAGCTCTCACCGCCTCTCGCCCGGCTTCCAAAAGCAACTCCATTCCCTTGCGCACTGCCTCATACTCAGCAACATTGTTGGTGCAAGGGGTAGATAGCCTGATGGCGAAAGAATATGTTGCCCCCCGAGGCGACACGAGCAGGATGCCGATGCCACAACCATCGTCACAAGCCGATCCATCGAAGAACATAGCCCATGCACGTACAGACAGTGCTGCTATATTAGTATTAATCCGTTCAGCTATAAGATCAGCCAACGCTTGTCCCTTGACTGCTTTCGCAGGCTGATACCGAAGATCGAACTCCGTCAACGCAAACATCCACTTACCAAGCCGGCCTTTCAAAACAGGGGCCGACATCATGTGCTTGACAACGTCTGACTTGCATATGACGATGATCTCTGCCGTCAAAAGGATGTGATGAAGCTTGGTGCAGGTGAAGAACAGGCAAAGGCAAAGCTTCTCGACCTCCGGATACCTTGTCTCCGCGTCCAACATCCTTCTGCTGAGGTAGAAAACGACCTTTTCAACACTCTCATAGAGTTGCACCACCACCGAAGCGATGGACGTGTCAGCTACTGATAAGTAGATATAGAACGGCCTGTCTTGTTGGGGTGGAACTAGCACAGGCGGCGTTGTTAGATACCGCTTAATCTCGTCAAACGCCTGCTGTTGTTCTGCCCCCCAGTGAAACTCGTCATCAGATTTAATCTTCACCAGCGCTATGAACGACTCGATTCGTCCAGACAGGTTAGAGATGAATCGTCGGACGAAGTTGATCTTGCCGATAAGACGTTGGAGCTCCTTCTTCGTGGTGGGCGGCTGCATGGTACGCACTGCCTCTTGACTTTTCAGGCCGATCTCAATTCCCCGTTCATGAACCAGGAAACCTAGGAACTGACCGGCCGTCACACCAAAAGCACACTTCTTTGGATTCATTCTCAGTCCGAACTTCCGAGTTCGGTCTAGGATGCGTCGCAAATCATCCAAGTGTCCCTCCATGGAGAAAGATTTGACTACCACGTCATCGATGTAGATTTCCACCAACTTGCCGATCAGATCGTGAAATATATAATTCATGGCTCTTTGGTACGTTGCACCAGCATTCTTCAACCCAAAGGTCATGACTACATATTCAAACAAGCCTACTGCCCCTGGTACTCTGAATGCGGTCTTGTGTATATCTTCTGGAGCCATGAAGATTTGGTTATAGCCGGCGTTGCCATCCATGAAGCTCAACACCTTGTGGCCAGCAGCTGCATTGATCAACGTTTCTGCCACAGGCATCGGATATTCATCTTTTGGAGTGGCTCGTTGAGATCTCGGAAATCGATGGCCACACGCCATCGGCCGTCCTTCTTCTCTACAGGAACGATACTCGGAGATCCATTCAAGATACCTCGCATGGCCCGATGAACCCGGCGGCCAACATCTTCTCGATCTCTTTCTTGACCTCTTCCAGAATTTCGGCCTTCATCTGACGTGCTCGTTGTTGGAACGGCCGAAATCCTTTCTTAAGGGGGAGCCTATGTTCAATGATGCTCCTATCTAACCCAGGCATCTCTGTGTAATCCCATGCAAAGCAATCTGGGTATTCTTTTAACAGAGCTATCATCTGACCCCTAAGATGTGGATCTAACTTCTTGCTGATAAAAGTGGGTCGCGGCTTATCCCCAGGACCGATGTCGACTTCCTCTAGCTCATCATCCGATGTAAACCCATACCCTAGCTTTCCGTCACCTGTGAGGTCGACACCAAATACAGGGAGAGCGTGTGGTACGGATAATACGAGCCGATTGCTGGAATCGGCCTTCATCTTGATTGTAACCAGGATTTTTTGGACGTGTCGGGGCCGATCGCATGGAACGGCTTCCTCCTTGTCTTCGCTATGAGAGCAGCTGCCCTCGTCTCTGTCCTTACCAGGGTGGCGCCCAAGTCCTACCATGTTGATGTTGAACGAGAATCTTGGCTGGCACCTCCCAGGGTACGTGCACTCCACCATGTCAACGGCGTATGCCGGTGAATTCGGCACTTCTGGTGCTGCCAATGCGAATGGCAGCGGCGGTCGGGACTGGAGTGGCATCTCTCCTTGGTGAGTCCCCAGAGCTAGTCCTGACGGAGAGTACTGATGCCTCATGATTTCCTGGATCACGCGAAGAGCGACACGCTCCAAAGTGTTCACCAGGCTCTCAGAATGGCGGTGCAGCGAATGAGCTTCCATGAAGTTAATCTCCTGACGCAGAGACCTGGTGCGTTCTTCTGACGGGGCGGACAGGTCCACTCCATCGAGCGCGCCTTCAGGTGAGAACCCTTTCCACCTGATGCCATGTGAGCGGGTTACGTGAAAAGAGCCGATGAGGTCGGCTTCGAGGATTGCTTTGACCTCATCATACTTCTTCTTGAGCTCCTCGGTCAGATCCTCGTATGTGACTGGAGTGCCTTCCGCCATCTCAGATGTAGATGGCGATGCGGTTGATGTCGAAGATTGTCCCACCGGGCGTGCCAGAATGTGTTGCGGTCAGAAACCCACCGGCGAGCAGCGAAGGGCAACACGGTAGAGCCGGGAGGCTCCCAGGACTGCGGCTGGCCCTGGTCCCTCCGAGCGACGGCCCGCAAAGACTCGGCACGCACGTCCGATGCGGATGCAAGGGCGTGCCACCTGACCTATACCTGGTCAGGAAGGTGTTGGATGTGCCTCGCTTAGTTTCCTGCATGGCATACACGTAAACATTAAATACGAGCCTCGATCGGCTCTCAGGTTGTCCTGTGAATCGGCTCAAGGAGCCGATCCACCCATGATCCGTACAAGGTGTACGATCAGATGGTGGTCCTGCTTGATCAAAATAAAGCTAAAACGACCTACTACGATTTAGGGTTTTCACCACATAATCGGAACATCCTACTCGTGATTGAGCTCGGCGGCCACGCACGGTGATCGTAAACCGACCCTAGACAAGGCCTAAAAACCAACACGAAGTTGATCCCCGGAACATCCTGTCTAGGGCTAGCAAACTACACCCTACGCGCCACTGGATCCTTCAACCCGTTTGTAAGGCCTAACTATGCAGATATTAAACTAATCCTTGAAGAACAAGGAGCAATCATAACGGATCGGATCTACTGAATAATGATCAAGCGGGGTGCCGCCCTTACACCCAAGATAGGTGTAAGGGCGGCTAGACGTCTAAGGGTTGCATGGACGAAAGCATATGATACGATGAAACAATGCTAACCCTAAAACATCTATGATAACTACGTTGCTCGCCATCAACAAGGCTTCAGCACGAGCAACGCATGAACAGCGAATAAACGTGTACTGCCTAGATCGCAAGATGCGATCTAGGCAGCATGATGCTTACCCGGAAGAAACCCTCGAGACAAGGGAGTTGGCGATGCGCCTAGATTGGTTTGTGGTGAACGTGATTGTTGTTTATTCCATAAACCCTAGATACATATTTATAGTCCGTAGACTTTCTAACGTGGGAATAATCCCAACCGGGCACGAGCCCAAACTCTATCTAACCGACACGTATCCTACTATATTACAGATACACGGGCAAACTAGCCCAAACTTTGCATATAAGGCCGATTCATGTATTTCTTCCATGTATATTCTTCAAACCCATCTCCAATCGCGGCCCACCTCTGATCCGGTCAAATTCTGGTGATAACACAACCAGACTTTCAAGAGCGGCTCCCATGAAGGACGTTATCTCTACCAGCAAGGTAGATTATCCCTCTTCTCTTTTGTTTACACATGTATTTTAGTTTCATTATTGATGACACTCCTCCCAACCTTTTGCTTACACAAGACATGGCTAACCGAATCCTCGGGTGCCTTCCAGCATTCACATACCATGGAGGAGTGTCTATTTGCAAAATTAAGTTGCTTACTGATAAATCAGGGCAAAACATGTGAAGAGAATTATTAATGAAAGTTGTAATTAATCGGGGCTGGGCACCCCGTTGCCAGCTCTTTTTGCAAAATTATTGGATAAGCGGATGTATATGCCACTAGTCCATTGGTGAAAGTCTGCCCAACAAGATTGAAACATAAAACACCACATACTTCCTCATGAGCTATAAAACATTAACACAAATAAGGAGTAATAAAGTTTTGAATTGTTTAAAGGTAGCACATGAAGTATTTACTTGGAATGCCAGAAAAATACCACATAGTAGGTAGTTATGGTGGACACAAATGGCATAGGTTTTGGCTCAAGGTTTTGGATGCACGAGAAGCATTCCCTCTCAGTACAAGGCTTTGGCTAGCAAGGATGTTTGAAGCAAACACTAGTATAAACCGGTACAGCAAAACTTACATAAGAACATATTGCAAGCATTATAAACTCTACACTGTCTTCCTTGTTGCTCAAACACTTTTACCAGAAAATATCTAGACCTTAGAGAGACCAATCATGTAAACCAAATTTCAACAAGCTCTACGGTAGTTCTCCACTAATAGGTTTAAACTACATGATGCAAGAGCTTAAACATGATCTACTTGAGAGCTCAAAACAATTGCCAAGTATCAAATTATTCAAGACAATATACCAACTACCACATGAAGCATTTTCTGTTTCCAACCAAATAACAATCAATGCTGTGGCTTTCAGCTTTCGCCATAAACATAAACAATAAGTGATGAGGCTTTCAGCTTTCGCCATGAATATTAAAGTAAAACGAAGAACACAAGTGTTCAAATGAAAAAGCGGGGCGTGTCTCTCTCCCACACAAGCGTGCTAGGATCCGATTTATTCAGAGAATGAAAATAACAAAACGAAAATAAAATCACACATACGCTCCAAGTAAAGTGCATAAGATGTGACAGAATTAAAATATAGTTTCACTAGAGATGACCTGATAAATTGTCGATGAAGAAGGGGATGCCTTGGGAATCCCCAAGCTTAGACGCTTGAGTCTTCTTGGAATATATGGGGATGAACCACGGGGGCATCCCCAAGCTTAGACTTTTCACACTCTTCTTAATCATATTATATCATCCTCCTCTCTTGATCCTTAAAAACTTCCTTCACACCAAACTCAAAGCAATCTCATTAGAGGGTTAGTACATAATGAAAAATTCACATGTTCAGCAAGGACACAATCATTCCCAACACTTCTGGACATTACCCAAGGTTACTGAAATTTAATGGAGCAAAGAAACCCACTCAAACATAGTAAAAGAGGCAATGCGAAATAAAAGGCAGAATCTGTCAAAAACAGAATAGTCCGTAAAGTCGAATTTTTTCGAGGCACTTAACATGCTCAACTGGAAAAGCTCCAATTGAATGAAAGCTGCGTACATATCTGAGGATTACTCATGATTTTTTTCAGAATTTTTAGATTCTTCTACAGAGATAAAAACTCAAATTCGTGATAGCTAAAAATCTGTTTCTGCGCAGAAATCCAAATCTAGTATCAACTTTCTATCAAAGACTTTACTTGGCACAACAATGCAATAAAATAAAGATACAAAGGTATTGCTACAGTAGTAACAAGCACCTTGACTCAAAACAAAAAGAAAAGCAAAAATAACAAAAAATAAAAACGATGAATTGTCTCCCATAAGCGCTTTTCTTTAACGCCTTTTAGCTAGGCATAGTGATTTTTATGATGCTCACATAAAGATGAGAGTTGAAAAGAGAGCATCAAGAAGCATATATAAAACATGTTTAAATCTAACACTCTTCCTATGCATAGGAGCCTTGTAAGAAAACAAGTCAATGAAGAACAAAGTGAGTAGCATAGGAAGACAAAACAAGTGTAACTTCAAAAATTTCAACACAAGGAGAGGAGACTTAATATTATTGTGATATATGAAATCGTGTCTCCCTCTCTCATAAGGACCAGTAGGTCTTAAAGTACCCAGCAAATAAAAGCAAATCAAGAGAAAGCTCAAAACATTCATCATAAAGAGAAGAAATTTAGTAACATGAAGATTTCTATACCCATACTTTCCTCTCTCAAAATAATTTTCAGTGACATCATGAATAAACTCAACAATATAGCTATCACATAAAGCATTCTTATCATGATCCACATGCATAAAAGTATCATTACTCTCCACATAAGCATCATCAATTTATTAGTAATAATGGGAGTAAAACTATCACATCCATCATTGTAATCATCATAAATTGGAGGCATAGAATAATCATAATGAACTTTATCCTCCATAGTAGATGGCACCAAAATACCACTATCATTATAATCATCATAAATGGGGGGCAAAGTATCATCAAAAAAAATTTCTCCTCAAAACTTTGGGGACAAAAAATATCACAACCAGCTTCCCCAAGCTTAGACTTTTCCATAGCATTAAAAATAATAGTGTTCAAAGAATTCATGCTAAAACATTGCTACAACTATTTTGCAAACAAAGTTCCATGGGTTTTTTAATTCTCTCTTCAAACACATCATGTCCTAATTCAAGATAAATTTCATAAAGATCTCTAATTTTTTTGTTGTTTTCCATTAAGCCTAACTAGTGAAAATAAAAACAAGAGACAAAAAGATAAATTTGCAGAATCTAAAGGAGATACCTTCGAGCACTCACACACCGGCAACAGTGCTAGGAAATAGCTTAGTAGTCGGAGGATGTGAATACCTTTTACCTTACCTCCCCGAGCAACGGCGCCGGAAAATAGCTTGATGTCTACTCACGCTTCTATTCTCGTAGACAGTGTTGGGCCTCCAAGAGCAGAGGTTTGTAGAACAGCAACAATTTTCCCTTAAGTGAATCACCCAAGGTTTATCGAACTCAGGGAGGTAGAGGTCAAAGATATCCCTCTCAAGCAACCCTGCAATTAAGATACAAGAAGTCTCTTATGTCCCCAACACACCTAATACACTTGTCAGATGTATAGGTGCACTAGTTCGGCGAAGAGATAGTGAAATACAAGTAATATGGATGATTATAAGTAGTAATTGCAATCTGAAATAAAAATGACAGCAAGCGAACATGTAGCGTAACTTGTTGGAAACGGTGTTTCAATGCTTAGAAACAAGGCCTAGGGATCATAATTTCACTAGTGGACACTCTCAACAATGATCACATAATTGAATAAATAAATGCTACTCTCAAACACTCTCTTGTTGGATAACAAACACCATTCATTGTGTAGGGCTGCAAAAGCACACCTCAAGCCGCACACTGTCACCATCACACCGTCGAGAGTGACTCCGGAGTTCATATCAAAGTAACCTCTAGAGTGCATAATAGACAAGAGTAACATCTACATATTTAACTAGATTACAAAGCTCATGATCACATAAAGATCACACCATGGGAGAGAGAGATGAACCACATAGCTACCGGTAGAGTCCTCAGCCTCGGGGAGAACTACTCCTCCTCATCATGGGAGACAAAGAACAGCGATGAAGATGGCGGTGGTGTCGATGGAGATGACTCCGGGGCAATTCCCGTCCCGGCGGCGTGCCGGAACAGAGATTCTGTCCCCCGAAACTTGTCGTCGATGGCGGCGGCGCTGCGGAACCCTTGGTGGAATATGACTGGATTCTCTAGGGTTTTCGCGTCTGGGGCAATATATAGGCGAATGGGCAGCGTCGGTGGAGTCCCTAGGGGCCCACCCCAACTGGCGGTGCGACAGTGGGGGGGCCCGTGCCGCCCTATGGTGTGGCCCCCCTGCTGGCCTTCCTCGACTCTTCTTCGGTCTTCTGGAACACTCCGTGGAAAATAGGGCCGTGGGCTTTTGTTTCGTCCAATTCCGAGAATATTTGTAAACCAACTTTTCTGAAATCAAAAACAGCGAGAAAACATGAACCGGCACCGTGGCATCTTGTTAATAGGTTAGTCCCAGAAAATGCATAAAAACATTATAAAGTGTGAATAAAACATGTAGGTATTGTCATAAAACTAGCATGGAACATATGAAATTATAGATACGTTGGAGACGTATCAGTGTCGTTTTCCCTCTTGAGGGCATCGTTCTGGAACAAGTGATACCTGGAGGAAGTCATCTGGCGGAGCGGTGTTCCATCTACTGCGCCGATGTTGGCGGGTCTCGGCGGCATGGTGCATCGGAGCCTCGGGGACGGACGAAACGTGATGGACGTGCGCATGATGGTGGTGTCGTCTCGCGTCGTGGTGGCGTTGGTGGCAGGCCCCGCAAGGTCATTGAATTGATCTCTCCTGAAAATGGGTATGCGGAAGACGGTGGCGGCAAGGACTTCTGGAGTGTTTATGGTGGTACGCGCCGATGGTCTGTCTGACTGGTTGTGCCACCTGCTCGTCATTGGGAGACTTGTCGAGGCCTTCAGTTTTTTGATGATGCACGTTGGTGTGATGTCAGGGTGTTGGCTCCGTTCATTGACCCCCCTCATCGGTGATGTAGGATTAGCGAGCTATCGTTAGTTTTGGTGGTTTCGTAATTGTTCTTGTAAGGTGTTGTGAATAATCTAATGAAAAAGCCGTGTGATCCAGAAGCTAGATGATATTTTCCCATTTCAAAAATTTTTTTTAAAGAAAAGCCAGGAGCGAACACTCGTCCGGTAGTCACTTCGTGTGTCTAGTGCTAGCATGATTATTTTGCATTTCTGTAGCGAATAAAATCTAACGGAAATGAAGGAGTCGTGATAGGTACACGAAATTTTCCTTTGAAAAATACACGCCATGTCGAAAGATACCGTACTCCGTCGTCATGTGTCTATCGTCGTGCTGCCCCTGGGCGCCACCGCAGCCACTAACGACAACTTCCACGGACCAGCACACTAGAATAATCAACCAACACTCGCCACCGACGGCGACGTGGCCGGTGATTCACGCTGCTGACTTCTCTCGAGGCCCGAAGAAACTGCCGGCGCTGGGGAAGAAAATTTGCATATGCACACCGCCGAGATCCGCGTTCAGCGCCGACCAAAAGTCTTTGAAAGGTACACGTGCCTCTCGCCGGGCAGGGACGTCTGGCCGACGCGCCGCCCCACGCCACCGGAAGAACACGCTTCCTGCGCATGACTCTGCACGGCGGAGTTACTTCTTTATCCGGAATGATGGCGATATGGCCGGCGCGTGTCGGTAGCGCGTCGCCCGCTGGTATTAATACCCCAGGGCTTGCCAGCTCCAGCCTCAGTCTCTCGTGCAATCAAATCCTCTTTGTTCGATCGCCAACCACGAATCACCAAAAGTTCACTGATTACAGCCACTCAAAAGCTTGAAAATCTGCTAGGTCGCCGGTGACCATGTCGAGCAACGGCCAGAAGCAGATGCAGAAGCCACAGGCACCACCGGCGTCTCTATCCGCGGGACACGACGCGGAGATCAAGAAGGTGTTCTCCCGCTTCGACGCGGACGGCGACGGCCGGATCTCCCCGTCCGAGCTCGCCGCGGTGTCCCACGCCATCACGCCGCCGCCGAGCGAGTCCGCGGGAGGCCGGGAGGTGGGCGCGATGATGGAGGAGCTGGACGCCGACCGCGACGGGTACGTCGACCTGGGCGAGTTCGCCGCCTTCCACGGCCGCGCCGGGCGCGACCTGGATGCCGAGCTGCGCGACGCCTTCGACGTCTACGACATCAACGGCGACGGCCGCATCTCCGTGGCGGAGCTCAGCAAGGTGCTCGGGCGGATCGGCGAGGGGTGCAGCACCGAGGAGTGCGAGCGGATGGTTGCTTCCGTGGATGTGGATGGTGATGGATGCGTCGGGTTCGAGGAGTTCAAGAAGATGATGTCAACCGACGGCGCCGCCGCCCAGCCCGAAGCCGGCGTCCCTAATGGCAAGACCAAGAAGGAGTGATGATCCATGCATAATGCGCTTGTAAATTTGTCAGCAGTACTACCTCAATTTATCAGCAGTACTAATAAGGCGCACGTATATTGTATATTCTAAGATGAACTTTGATTATAAAAATTGAGCAACAAAATTTTAATTATATAATGTTTAATTAGCACCAATGAGTTCGTATTGAAAATGTCAACACCCAGATTTTTAAGTCCAGATGCCTATTATGCCATTCATCTCAATTCCAGGAATATTGTTTTTGCGAGACATAATAGATTGATATCACAACACATCATTCATTACAACACATAATCATCTTACAACAAAGGATCACATGATCCATCTTAATACAACATAGTGGATCTAGAGATCCTATTACAAAACACATAGCGGAAGCGAAGTAGTAGCGGTCGTGGTCCATCTATTCCACAGGCAACTGTTGACGTCAGGAGTGATCCTAGTTGTCGTAGATGTCCTGCTGTCCTTCTTCCGGGTTCTGACTCCTCTTCATAGTCTGGCCATTTGAATAGCCAGAGACACAGCCATGAGTACTTTAAAGTACTCGCAAACTAATACTAAGGTAAATACTATCAACTATAGAAAAGGGATTCTAAGCTCTAGGTTTATTTGCATAAAGCCAGTTTTATTTCATAAGCACTTTTAATATTCCAAACTTCTTCATTTGCTAAACTCAAGTGGGAATATTAGTGTCATTCCCACAACTCAGTTGTGATTCAAAGTCAAAGTCACCTTTCAATTCAAATCACAAGTCACCATTCATATTTTTAGAAAAGTTCTGATGACGGAACAGTATGGCCTTTCCAACTGTCTATGACCGCGGACGCGGCTATTCGAATAGGTTAAACTCTGCAGAGGTTGTACACTTGTGCCACAACAATTGCAATAGTTCGTCAGGGGTAACGGGCCCTGATTTATCGTACGCAGTACGCGAACTACCAATCCTAACCTTTCATTTACATACCCTAGTATAGGCACCTCTCCCCATGAGGTTGTACACTTGTGCCACAACAATTGCAATAGTTCGTCAGGGGTAACTGGCCCTGATTTATCGTACGCAGTACGCGAACTACCAATCATAACCTTTCATTTACATACCCTAGTATAGGCACCTCTCCCCATGAGCTTGGCCCAGACAGTCAGCCTGGGAACTGCACAGGGCTTGGACCGGACATTCACCTCATTTCACGTCATTTCACATCATTCCTTTTGTTGTAGAGGCAGCCTCCGGCATAACCCCGATGACGCTTGTTTTAGAGGAAACCCATACTAAGACACATAAATTTCCAGCTAAGCCTTACCCAGATTCGGGTATTGTGGGGGTACTTGTAAAATTGGAATGGTATCGCATCCGAACCCAACCATCAGTTTTGGTAAAATTCACCAAGTCATTCACAAGTCATATTCACCTTCAAAATCTTTCAATAGAATGACTCATCATTCCAAGGTTTTCAAAGTTATTTCATTTCACAAGTTTCCAACTAGAGTAGTCACTTTTAATCTTTAGGACTAGCAACTAGTTATGAGGGGTGCTAAGTAGCTTATAGCTTTCTAGGCTAAGTGTGATGCTCTTGTACTACTCCATAACTAAACCAAGTGAATCATGAATCAAAAAGTACTTTGATAAACAAAATTTAGTAAAGCTTGTAAAGTAAAACTTGGGATAGGGGCATTAAGCATAAAAATAAAAGTAAAGGTGCCTTGCTCTTGTAGAGCTTTGCATTAGTCTAGTTGCATTGGTAATAGCTTGCCTTGATTGGTGATGTGATCAAAGTTCTCTTGCTCTTCCTCTTGGTAGAAGACCTCTTCCTCTTGATAGTCTCCGGTACTAGCGTCTATAAACGAATACGAGGATACAATCACCAAACAACACTTAAGTAATCTTAATTAGCCTTATTGGCTCACCCAAATGATCTAGCATCACTATTTAACATTGATTCCCAAATTATGCTAGGGTTTCCTTATTTAATATTAGGAGAATAATTTCCTCTCATTGAAAATTGGAATTAGGGTTTCTCTTTGGTTTGGAGAAATAATTTCCTCTCATTGAATCTTCTTAAGATTTAATCTTCTCAAATAACCAGGGATGATCACATGTTGACCAAGGTCAACACTTCACACTTATCATTTGAGAAAAATAATTTAAATGAGATTCATCATCTCATGTGATTTAAATAACCATTGCAAAGTTAAATACTATTTTGATTTAAATTCCACAAGTGAGCAAATATGAACCTTAGCAATAGAGGTCATCACATTACTTCATATCACTTTAGAAAATGATTTAAATGAGGTGCTACACCCAAGTGGGCTAGGCAGGAAACTGGATGGGCCGAAATGGTTTAAACAGAGAAGCAGCCCAGTAACGATTCGGGCCTGCTGACATGGGGTCCCACACGTCAGTGAGTTTAATTCACCGAAACGGTACCTGGCAACGTCGGCCGTTGGATTAGAAAGCGATCGCACGGTTGGCAGTCGTCGTCGTCGACGGGGAAGAAGAACTTGCTGCTCCGGCGAGGTAGGGGGTCGGCGGCGTGACGGAGCTCCGGCGAGGGGTGGCGCGGTTGCTAGACGACGTTGTTGACGACGAGGGATCGACTGGTACCGGTGGTGGAGCTTGAGGTGGTCTAATTTGACAGCGGTGAGGAGCTACTGTGGCGGTGGTCGGCGGTGAAATTGGAGCTACTCTGGCGGAATTGGGACGAGGGAGGTGTTCGAGGAGATCAAGGAGAAGGAGGGGAGGCGACTGGTGTGGAGAAATCATCAAGGGAGTGCCTCTATTTATAGTTGCGCTTGGGTGCGGTGGGTGTCCGTGGAGGTCGACGACGGCAAGGGCGTTCCAAGGCGCGAAGGGGCAAGCTAGGATGCGCGTCGTGTAGGCGACGGCTAGGCGATGCTCTGGGTGTAGCTGGCGCGTCCAGGGGACGATAGGATCGCTCGGGCGCATGCTCATCATCTCACGGTATGCGGCGGCCAAGCTTTTGATTATGGCGATGGCGACGGTTCTTCCGCGAGCTAGCGAGCATGTCTAGCGTGTAGCCATAGGCGTGGTGCTCAAGCGTGCCAAGTGGGAGAGGGAGAGGAGGACGAGAGCGTCCAGACGAGGGGCGTACTGGTGCATCCAGGGCGTTGTCTGGGCGCGCTCACCGCGTGCACTGACATGCCGTGGCATGGTACTGGGCACGCGTGTTCTGGCCCATGGCGTGTGTCTCTTTGCTTAGGGCTGGTACGAGCATGCTTGGTGGAGTGTAGGAGAGTCAGTAACATGGTGAGGGTGACCAGAGGGAGCAGATGATGAGGAGTGGCATGGTGATGGCATGAGGGCTCGGCATGGATGAAAATTGATCATGGCTTCACTTTCCTCAGGGCTGCAGGGCATAGGATGATGCGAGGATGGTACCGGTAGGTTGATGATCACAAGGCAAAAGAAGTGTAGGCTAAAAACCAGGTGGATATTAGGGTGTGTGCCATTTTGCAATTTACGCTCGCCAAGTGTTCGATGATATGGCCGCATGAAACTTTTATTGGAATTTTGGAAATCTTTTTGGTGGAGCTCAATTATATAATTAATGTGATGGAATGGTGGTGGTGGTGTTCATTTTGGTGTTAATTTGCAAGTTTTCAAAATTGGGGTCATCTTCACTTTGTTTCAAAGTCTCCACTTGTCAATTCTATTCTGGTCAACCTGGTCAAAGTTAGCATGGGTGGTCAACATGAAAGTTGTTCACCTTGACAAGGTCTTGGATTACATGGCAATAGTTGGTCATGGTTGGTTTAAGAAAAGTCAAAACCAGGGGGGTAAAGTGAGGAACATTTTATAAAACTCAATTTGGACCAATATCACATGTATGTTGGTTTTGAGATTTTCTTGGATTTGATTCTAGTTTATTTGATGCATTTGTGTTTGTTTATCATATATAAGTATTCTGCAAGCAATAGATCAAGCAATGGTGGCCTTTGGTGATGATTTGAAAAATTGGCTAAGTGTGTATGTGAGTGAAAATGGAATTTTCTCACTATTTGATTTCTCTCCATTTGATTTGACTTTTATTGACTCTAATGTGATTCTTATTAGTTTAGAAACATTTCCAAACCATTGAACCCATTCCAAAAGGTCTAGCTCACACTACTAGGGAAAAGCCTATAGGTGGAGGCAAGTGGTGCCGGCGCACCACCTTGGACATGCGCCGGTGGAAAGGGTTGCCGGCGCACCACTTTGCAGCCGCGCCGGCGATGAAGGACTACTGCCGGCGCACCTCCCGGAAAGACGCGCCGGGAAACATCCTAGCATAGCCGCAGTCGATTCGGGCCGGGCCCAAGAATCATTAGCCGCGCACCGGCCCAGTGGTGCGCCGGTGGAAAATTTGCTATTGCCGGCGCACCCTCGGGCCGGTGCGCCGCAATGATTCTTGGGCCTGGCCCGGGGGTGATATAGCCGAAAGGGCTATGTGCTGCCGGCGCACCAGCCCAGAGGTGCGCCGGCAGTAACCTGGGCAGTTATTTCTGCTCAACAACCACTCCCCCACTACTACCACTCCACTCCTCCACACAAACCCGAGCCTTCTCCCAACCCAGCTCATTTTTGCCCATTTCTATCCCCAATTTCACCAATTTGACCAAACAAAATCATATTTTTTGAGCAAATCTTCCCTTCCTACATGCATCTCCCACATCCCCCTATGTAGATCTAGATCTACTATCCCGCATTGACCGCTCAATCTAGATCTAGATCTAGAAAGTCGGCTTCCATACGCCATTGTCAGCGGCGCATCGTCTCAATCTTATCGACGAATATATCAAACAAATAGGTGATTAATGAACAAATTAAGGAATGAAATCGATGTATGTTGGACATTTGAAGAAAAGCTCTCGTGTGTGGCATATATATATATGTTGTGCTTGTGCTTGTGCTTGTGTGTGTGTTGGCGTTGAAAATGAGTTGCCAACGTTGCGCCGAAATGTTGATTCTTCAAGTTTCCGTTTCGGCACATTTCTGGCGCTCCTATGTCCTACCGTGTAGGAAGGTCATGCCGAAATTTTCCGTGAAAACTACCGACGGATGCATGGTTCTAATGAATTATGTAATCTTACCATGCGAGCGATAATGGTTATCGAGATGAGTGAAAGCATCGTGATGAGATATCCGAAACACGCGATCATCGACATGTATGAAAATAACCGCACGGAGGTATTGTGTCCGTGCCGGAGATGCAAACGAGGGAAATGGTTTGACTCGTATTCGGGCAAATTGTGGGGGCACCTGCTCACTAATGGTTTCATGCATGGACACACTCAATGGATGAGTGATGATGGCGCGGAGGTCAATGGGGCGACGGCGGCAGGTGGTAAAAATGGCCGGCAAGAAGGAGGGCATCATGATATTGATGACGATGAAGAGTTTGTCGCACAGGACGATAACCTTGACGACGACAATAACCTTGACGACGACAATAACCTTGACGACGACGAAGAGGTGCCGCTAGCTTCGGCCGTGCGGGACCCTCATCTTCAAGATCTCGCTTCTCGAAAAGACGAAAGGCGCCAAGCGGAAATCAAAGCTTGAGCAACTCGAGATAGACTCGAATACTCCGTTGTACGACTCAGGTCGCGGGTTGGGGGAGTCTCGCTTGAGAGTAGCTCTCGATGTGCCGCGATGAAGGCGAAACACGGATGGACGGACACAAGCGTCGACGACATCCCGGAATACGTGAAAGATCTCCTTCCTGCCGGGAACACGTGTCCCGGTAGTCTAGCCGAGGCCAAGAGAATCACGTGCCCTCTCGACTTACCCCACGAAAAGTATCACGCCCGCATCAACGATCGTATCATGTATCGCAAGGAGCACATGGACAAGACCAAATGTCCCGTGTGTGAAGCTGAACGGTACAAGAAAGGGAAGAAGAAAGCTCCTCGGAAAGTTGTGTGGTACTTCCCGCTCGCCCCCGGCTTCAACGGTTCTACGCGGACCGCAAGGAAGCAAAGCTCATGCGCCGGCACGCGAAAGAAAGGAGGCGAGTGTTGAATGATAAAGAGCGGATTGAGCACCCAAGGCCGACGCACCCTTCGGATGCAAGCCGGTGGAAAGCATTAGACAATGAATTCGGAAGTTTTGGGGCAGATCCCGTAAACATCAGGTTGGGTGCGAGCACGGACGGATTCAATCCGTTCGGAAACCGTAGCAGCACACATAGCACATGGCCCGTGTTTGTATGGATCTACAACCTCCCGCCCGGGCCGTGCATGAAGAGGAAGTACATACGAGATGAGTATGCTAATTCAAGGGCCGACACAGCCAGGAAACGATATCAACATGTATCTCGAACTATTAAAGGAGCAGCTTGAAACGTTGTGGGCGGAGGAAGGGGTAGATACATGGGACGCCGTCGCGGAAGAATATTTCCCTTTGAGAGCCGCGTTGATCACGACGGTGCAGGACTACCTCGGATACGGTTACATTTCGTGCCAGGTGTGCCATGGACACAAGGCATGTGTCGGTGCATGGAAGAGACGATGTTTTTGCAGCTTGGTAAGGATCCCGGCTCTTCGAAAACAGTTTACATGGGGCATCGAAGGTGGCTACGTAAAACCGACCCGTGGAGAAAGCGTGGAGATCCGTTCGATGGTACAAATGAACCCCGAGGACCTCCACGTAAGAAGAGCGGCGAAGAGATCGATACATTACCGAAAGGTTGGAAGGAGTGCCCTGCGCCTGGAAAGATTCGTCAAAAGCTCCGGAGAGAAGAAGAAGAAAAAGGAAACGACGCCGCTCATTGGTGTATGGAAAAGGAGGTCCGTGTTTTGGGACTTGCCGTACTGGAAAATTCTCGATACACCTCACTGCCTTGATGATATGCATATTACAAAGAACGTGTGCGAGAGCTTGCTTGGCACTCTTCTCAACATGCCGGACCGGACCAAAGATGGGCCGAAAGCAAGACACGACCCGAAAGTTTTGGGCATCGTGGAAGAGCTTCGGATCCCGGCGGCCCAAGAGGGACATTCGGAGGAGGAGGCGGACGGCGGTCGAAGCGCAAAAGGATTAAGCAGCCGACTACTACTCGTCCCCCTCCTCGCTTCACTTTTAGTCCGGCCGAGGTCGATCAATTTTTCAATTGCCTTCTAGGAGTCGAGTGCCCTTCGGTTACTCCGGCTAATAGCGGATACATGGACCCCAAGAAACGAAACTTCAGCGGCATGGAGTCTCATGACTGTCACGTGATGATGACGCAGATTCTTCCGGTTGCAATCCGAGGTATAATGGATGACCATGTCCGTGCAACGCTGGACTCGGGCTCGTAACTTCTTCGACGTCATAACTCGGAAGTCGATAAGCGTGAAGAAACTCGCAAGGCTCCGGGAAGAGATCGTGGTGATCCTATGTGAGATGGAGATGTACTTCCCGCCCGCATTCTTTGACGTGATGGTCCATCCGTTGGTCCATATCATGGATGATATCGTCGAGTCTAGGGCCGGCATTCTTACACAACATGATGCCGTTTGAAAGAATGAATGGGGTCATTAAAGGATACGTTCGTAACAGGTCACATCCGGATGGAAGCATCGTCCGTGGCTGGCTCACCGAAGAGTGCATCTCTTTCTCGCACGAATTATCTAGACATCGAGGACCCCGTTGGTTTGCCTCAAAACAAGCACCTCCGCAGAGTTCGAGGGAGTAGGCCACAAAAATGGAAGGAAGGAACTGCACGTGCACATGTCCGGTCGGACTTCCGACTTTGACAGGGCCAACTTAGTAGCGCTACAACACATTGACTTGATCGATCCTTGGTTGAAAGAGCACAAAACCATGATAGAGAACAGTGGCAAGCCGATGATGACGGAAGCGTAAATATACGAGAGCACAACTCCTCTTTCGCGCGTCGGTTCAAAGACCACATTGATGCTAATCCCCCACCAATGGATTCTCGACAAGGATAAACTAGTATTGGCCTTGTCACATGGCCCCGCGCCCAACATCATGACTTACCAAGCATACGATATCAACGGGTACACATTCTACACTGAAGAAAAAGACAAGAACAAAGTGTTTACCGTAACTCGTGGGTAACGATGGATTCCCGGACGGGTGACGTAAAGACTAGATACTACGGAAAAATCGAGGAAATCTGGGAGCTTAGCTACGCTGGGGAGAAAGTGCCGATGTTCCGTATCGGATGGGCTAAGAGCGTCGAAAAGAAGACCGGTATTTCACCACCATGTTTCTACCCGAAGCCAACAAATCAAAGTCCACGAACGCCACCGCGCAGAATGAGCCATGGGTACTCGGCGAACACGTGCACCAATGCTTCTTCATAACCGACCCATCCAGGCCTAGCCGTGTTATCGTGAGGAGAGGCAAGAGGACCATCGTCGGGATGGATGGAGTCGCCAACGAGGAAGACTTCGAAGGACAAGTCGGAGACCCAATGATGGAAGAATCCGAGGACGAAGACACAACATACACCACAAGAAGAAGCAGGACCACGCTACCGAGGTCAGGTCGACCCTTCAAAAGAAGAAGTCACGACACGGGGCTAAATTATTCAACGACGAGCAAGAAAAGCAAGAAGAAAGCGAAGCACTCTTCTCAATCGATGATGTAAAAATTTATTTGCAATCTATAACTCATATTTTGTGTAATTCATAACTACTCATATGGTCATGGCCAATATTTTATGTATGACTAATTAATATTGTGTTGGTCAATATTTTGTGTATGTATATATAACTCATATATATATATCTTCATGTTTTTACATAACTCATGCATATTGCTTCATTATTATCTTGAAAAGATAAGAAATATAAAATACTACAGTATTTGGGGTAAAAGAAAAGAAACATACAATAAAGAGAAAAGAAATAAATAAACATGTCCCACAATACCATGCTAAACACATGTCCAGGTTACAGTACTGTGCTAGCCTTATTGCCGGCGCACCAGGCTTATTAATTCGCCGGGGTATACTTGTCCCCGGCGAACCGTGTATGTGGTGCGCCGGCAATAACCCCGGATCAGCTGTAATTAGGACTTAACGTTTTTTCCCCTTCTTCCTTCTCCCCACACAGCCACATCTCCAACCCCCACCGTCGATCGAGCGCCGCCGTTCTGTCGCCACCTCAAGTCCCCCTCTCGAGCGCCGCCGTTCTGCGCCCCGTCACCGCCCTCCACCATCCCCTCGACCATCCCCCACCACCTGCCCCGTACGCCGCCGTGGAAGACCCGTGGAGAAGGAGGTGCCGCGCGCCATTGGAGAAGAAGGTTGCCCGCGCGAGGGGACGTCGGCGCCGCCGTTGGAGAAGAAGGAGCCGCGCGCCATTGGTGAGCTTCCCTCTCCCCTTCCCTCTCCCCTTCCCTCCCCTTCCCTCTCTGTTTAGGGTTCTTCCTCATCTCCGGTGACCCAAGCCGGTTAGGGTTCTTCCTCGTCTCCGGTTAATTGCTAGGGCTAAAATGCAAGAATGGCATCGGTAAAATTTAATGCTTTTTTCATACCCTGGTTCAAATGCTAGCGTATTGTTCTCTCGGTTTTGGTTCTTTATGTTCATAGAAGAATGGCTGATATTGGAATAATGCATGATATTGTTGGTGCATAGAAGAATTTCTGGATAATCTTGTTGTTGCAGTCCATGCTATTATAAGTGGGTACAACCTCTCGTATGTTGTATGCTCTCTTGTTTGAAACTAAACCAATTTTAAAATGAACCATATATATGCCACTTGATTTAGTTGCAGGTTGCAGTAGGAAAAAAGAAAATGAACTTTATATATGTTGAAAATGAACTTTATATATGTTGGTTTAGTTAATAAAATTTGCTAGCAGTACATGGTTCATTTAAATGAAATGAACACTAGTTGGCAGTAGCAAATGCTACTACTGGTTTAGCCATTCTTGATTCATGTTTATTAAAATTTTAGGGTTCATATATAGCAAGAATGCATTCTCTGGTTCATTTAAATGCCTAATGAAATGCATTCTCTGGTTCATGCTAATAACAAGAATGAAATGCTGATATACAAAATGAATTGCTGCCACTGTAGGTGTTGCATGCTCATGCTAATAATTTGAATGAAATGCAAAATTGCTTGCTCATGCTCATGCTCCTAACAAGAATGAAATGCCAAAATGCTGCCATAAATTGCTACTGGTAAAAAATGCTCAATTGTTTAGTTCAAAATGCTCATGCATGCTCACTGGTTGTAAATTAATTTGGTTCAAAATGAAAATGCATCATTACCTACTGCCAAAAAAAGAAAATGAAATTGATTTTGTTTAGTTAATTGGCCAGTGCATGTACAAGGTGAAGGAATGTCACTTTAATTCCACTTTAATTCCACTTATAGCAGCAGTTGCTACTGCTGCTATATATGCAGTAGTGGTTCTTCATTTAAATGCCTACTGCCAAGAATGCTAGCAGTAGCAAGTGTTAGGGTTAGGCATACATTTAAATGTTAGGGTTAGGGTTAGCCAAGAATGCTAGGGTTAGGGTTAGCCAAGTGTCTCTGGTTAAATGCATGCTACTGAATTTGTTCTCTGGTTTGAAAATGAAATGCATGCTACTGGCATGGTGCTGCTGATGTTAAGTGCATGATGATGTATATGAAATGATTAAGTGCATGTTGATGTATATGGTGCTGTGTATGCTGATGTATATGGTGTTGTGCATGCTGATGCAATGGTGCTGCTCTCCACACTAAATGATCAAGAATGAAATGGTGCTAAAGTATATGGTCTTCTTTTTGCATTTCTGTACATTTGCAGGGATTGAGTTGCTATTGAGTGCCGGAATGTCGATTCATTTCCGTTCCGGCAATTCTAGCACTCGGCATGACCAATTTTTAGCAAAGGTCATGCCGAATTTTTCCGTGAATTCTAACTCTTTTTCATCTTCTATTAGTGCAAGCCACCATGTCGTCTCAAGAAGAGTTAGAGGAGCACTACAATAGGCACTTCTTTAGGACGGAGGAGGATGCCGAGGCCGCCGGTGTTGGCGGCGACGAGGACCATGAGATGGAGGATGCCGCCGGGGGTAGTGCCGACGAGCCGAGCGGCAACGAGGCAAGCGCCGCCGCCGGGGGTAGTACCTACGAGCCTAGCGGCGATGAGGCAGCCGGCGCCGCCGGGGTGGCGGCGAGACAAGCGGCGACGATCCTAGCGGCGCCGCCGGGAGTAGTGGCACCGGGACAAGTGGAGCCAAGAGGCCGCGGAAGGCAAGGCGCCAAAACACGGTCGGCACCGGCAGAGACACGATCAAAGAGGTGGACCCCGCCAGTGGTTTGCCGGTGGAGCCTAAGGATGTTGCCAAGGGGTACGGCAACCAACTGGCATGTATCCTCCGAGAGGTCGTCAATCTCAACGAGACGGACCTCCGAGCTGAGAGCAAATCGCCTTTGCGAGCCCAGCTCATTGCGAGGTTGCACGCACGATACAAGTTCCTAGGCGACTACGCCTCCAGTCATCAAACCAACAACATTGTGAACTCACAAGCCCTCCTGAAGTTCACCAAACACCTCAGCAGCCTATAAGTACATGGTGCGGAAGCCGATTGCCGAGGGCAAAGGTTTCGAAGAGGTCCACTCCGCCTTTCCGCATGTCACCCGAGCGGACTTTGATGCTTTTGTGGCCAATGAAGAGCTACAAGCAACCAAGAATCGCAAGTTGTGGGGGAAGGAAATGCGGGAGCTTAACATCGGCAACCACAACCTTGGGAGCCGTGGGTACGAGGGAAAGGAGCCCTATTGGGCGAAGGAGGACGAGGCGTATGTAAATGCCGCATTGAGAACCCCCGGCTCAAGTACAAGGACCCGCTTGAAAGAAGATTCATCAGGTCCCGGTACCATAAGAAGAAACTAACCGGGGAACTTGTCACGGATCCGAAGGTCGTAACCGACATAATTTGGTTCACGAACGACCAGAAGGTCCTGGCGTTGGAGAAAAAACTGGTAAGCAATTTACCGGTTTAATTAGATCAAGTATCGTTCATATAATAGTAGCAACATTTCTAAATGGTTCGCGTTTCTTCCGCAGGAAGAAGAAAGACAAAGACTTTCTCAAGGCTCCCAAGGTGACGAAGGCTCCTCGTCCCAGGCGTCGACGGGCAGGGTAGCCTGGGACAAGCCTCTCGTACGGGCGCTAAACATCGTTAATGAGCATTCACCGACGAGAAGGCCGCATAGAGGCCGTGTGGCTGGCGCCGGTACAGGCTACAAGCATGGTCACTATGGCTTGTCGTCCGCGGCCGATAAAAATGCGCGTAATGAGAGGAAGCAGCGGGAGGCGGAGGAAATGAGGGAGTCAATCCTAGCCCAAGTCCAAGCTGGTTTGGTACCGCAACTGGTACCGCAACTCAAAGCTACACTCGTACCTGAAGTCAAAGCTGAAGTCGCCGCTGGAGTCCAAGCAGATTTCAACGCTCTACAAGCGTGGTATGAGGGTGGCAAACAAGCCCCCCCCCCCCCCCCGAAAATGCAAGTGGTTAGCTTCAACGGCAGCAACTCGATGGTGCCGCCGTCCGCCGGCAATGACAATGTTATAATGGAGACTCCTCCGGCCGCCGGCAATGTCGCTGGTGCTAGGGATTCACCGTCGATGCCGGGTAGCAGCCCCTCCGTCACTTGCACGCCCGCCGCCGCATGTGCTGGCCCGTCGACATTAGCCGAGCTCAACGCCCTCACGGTAATTAACTAATGTGTACATCAAGTTAATATATTAGTTTCGTCATCCTTGCCCTCTCTCTAACGCCATACACATGTTCTCGCAGGCGCTCTCGACGCCATGCACCTTCTTGATGAGAGTAAACGACGAACTCAAAGACGCCGCGAGGGGGTCCATCATTCGGCCCCCGGATAAGAAGTGGCACACACGAGATATGGCGGATGACGTTTACCGGGTTGAAGTGGATCGGGCGTTACCGGGCTATGAGGATTTGTTTCCTCCTAATCAACCGCATGGTGCCGATGACGATAGCCCGTTGAATCCGGCCTCACCGAAGGGTTGGGTACCGCTATGGCCGAAGACCCTAATTCGGATCAACACCTACTTGGGGTCGACGGCAAGCAAAGACAAGCACCTTGCGGCGCCACATGTCGGCGTCCCTCCACGACAGCCCGGCCGGCGCCCGTGGTCATCGCCCCACCGGAACGGCCGCTTGCGCCGGAGGTCGGCCGCCCCACCACAACAGCCAGCCTGCGCCGGAGGCCGAGGAATATGAACGTGACAACTTCCAATGGGATATTCCTACGGCTTCACAAGTTGTCCATGAGGATGCGCCGGGCTTGAAATATGTGTGCTCCAAGAAGCTGTTCGATTCTCAAGAAACGGCTGATGAGGAGAAAAATCCCGACGAGGTCGCCACCGCCGCCGTCAAAAATATGTTGAGCCCAAACACACTCCGTGCTACGGCCACTACGGCGATGGATGGTCCAGCACTACAACCCAAGAAGAGGAAGAGGGCAAATAAGAAGGACGCCCAAGACAAGGCGGCGGCGGCCAAATCCAAGGACAAGGTCCCACTCCTTGACAAGTTGCCAAACAATTGGCGACCTCGCATCACTTGGGTCAACCGATGCTGCCGGAGCATGTCGTGAAGAAACTCACCCCGGATATGAGGAGCTTGCATGAGACTTGTCTTGCATGTGGAGAACCTTCTTCTCAAATCAAAAGATCCTGGTTACCCTCTCTTCGTGGCGAAGGTGCCAACTGGCATGAACTTCGTCGAGAAGTACCCCGCGGACTTGTGCTTCATCCGGTTCAACGACATCTTCAGCATCTATCGCATGCAAGCGCTCCACTTTAGTGTGGTTCGCCTAGTTTCTCTTAGCTTGTCTCGCCCGTATTGTTAAGGAGGGGACGCCGACCATCGCGATAATGGACCCCTTCTATATGCGGGAGAGCATCATCCGCAACCCCGGGGATCGCGCGATTGCCACCCAAGCAGGTCGAGGATTTCATGCCGGCGAACATTAAGAAGGGCGCCATTCTCATCCCTTACTTCCCCGAGTAAGTAATCACTCGCTAGTCCCCCATCACCATTCTATCCTATATCTCCATTTGCATTTCCAAAGGTTAATCCGTGTGTTTTCCGCAGAGACAAGTTCTGCACCCTCATCGTCGTGCACCCGCAACACTCGCATGCAGTCTATCTCGACTCGGGTAGGGACCGCAAGAAAGACTACTCCCACATCAGGGCCATTCTCAATGATGTTCTCACCGGCTTCGCCAACAAGGCAGGCCCCCTCAAAGTAGAGAGGAAATCCCGAGGAGGCTTGGTCTTAACCCACACAACCAACTTCCCCGCCTCGGGCGATCGACGCCCGACAATGGGATGGACGCATGGTACGCCATCCTTCGGATGCAGGAGTACATAAAGTACGCAGATGACATGTTGCTGCCGGAGAATCTCGGAAACAGGTTTGCAAACATGGCGGATGTCCCCGATAGAGAGATTAGAAAGAACCGGGGTCGCATCCAGCAGTTCATTTGCACGATAATCCCGCGAGATGTCAACAATAGGTCCGGCGAGTTCTTCTACGGCTATGGTCTACCACCTAATGACGAGATAGACCTCCGCTTGGAGATGTCGCGTGATGAGAGGCTGTTCAACTCGCTTGAGGGCTGCCGTCCATTCCCCCTAGGCGTACAACCCGATCCTACGACGGGAACACTTGCTAAAGCTTGAACGATATGTCCTTGAACTTCCGTACTGTAATAATTGCTATATATTCCCATAGAATCGACTAGTTGCTTTTATTTAGTTGTATGAATGTGCATGTGAACATGTGTCTGTAGTTTCATTTACTTTGCTATATATTTCAAGATTATGGCGTACATAGCTTAATAATTATTTGCATTTACTCGACCACTACTTGCCTCGTATTTGGAGTTCGCCGATGATTAGAATGTTCGGTCAATCGTACACTCGGGGTGGAGCCAGTGAGCCTTGGTGCGACGGCCACAAGTATCAATCTATTGTGCATCCTACCTAGCCTCACCGACTCCATCCCTGGATGTTAATATTTGTTTCGACCGACAAAGTATGAGGCACGCTATTTAATTCGTACTACTTGTCTTCTATTTGAGTTCGCACTTCTTAATTGCATTGGCCGATGATTAAAATGTTCGGTCACTTGTACACTCCGGGTGGGGCCAGTGAGGCTTGGTGTGATGGCCACAAATATCAATCTATTGTGCATCCTACCTAGCCTCACCGACCCCATCCCTCGTATGTTATTATTTATTTCGACCAACAAAGTATGAGGCACATGCTATTTAGTTCATACTACTTGTCTCTTATTTGAGTTGGCACTTGTTCATTGCATTGGTACTAACGTTTTACTTGTCTTGTGAATGGAGATGCCGACGACATATGTCGTGTACAAGGGAGGGTTCCCGGAGTCTACGACGATCGGGAGGACTGTCGGAGACAGGTGCACCGTTTCAGCGGCAACAGCTACAAGGGATACCCCACTAGGGTGGAGGCGGAAGGAAGATACGCCCGTTATCTAGCGGGAGAGATGAGGGACATGAGGAGGAACCGGATGAAGACCATGGCCTTCGTGATGATGGTCATCATGACCATGTTGGTCATGTTCTATGTGATTCTAGTTTAGGTTAGGACCTACATTGTGAGGTGTATGACGATACTTGTGACGACTATGTACCAAGACTTCTAACTTTGTGAAACTTCGTCGTTCGGTGTTGCATATGCACATGTGTTGTATGAATCAACACATTCCGAAACGAGACTTGCGTATTTGTGTACCGATACCGAAATGAAACTTGGCTCTCTATGTGCTTCTCATATTGCATGTAATACTGTATAAATATGAACTGCGTTGTAAATATATACTGCTGTCAAATATGTATTGTAATATGCTGGAAAAAAGCTGGAAAAAGAATTTTCGAATTAATTGCCGGCGCACCTAAATGACATATTGTCGGCGCACGTGGCATGCGCCAGTGCTGGAAGCACTACTGCCGGCGCACCTGATTGTGCGCCGGTGGAATATGTCTTTGCCGGCGAAGCTTGGGTGGTGCGCCGGCAGTAGCTGACATATCGCCGGCGCACTACCTGGTGCGCCGGCAGTGTCCATTTGTCACCGGCGCGTTCGCACCGGCGGGCTCGTGGTGCGCCGGCAATGGGCGTTTTAGGTGCGCCGACAATGGGCCTTTTCCTAGTAGTGTCAAAGATTTGCAAAAATGGCCATAACACATAAGAGGTGATGTGTCATATTTCATTATTCTTGTAAATTGTTCCTCTTGCTTTACTTGGGCATGGGTTAGGGTCAATTTAGTATTAGATTAGGTTTAGAGGTGGTTTCACATCATTTGGGTAAGGTTTAAAGTCATAGAACAAGAATTGGGTGTTATGGCTACGTGTCACATATGTCTCTATGCATATGTTGCATTTGAGTTTTAATTTTACTTGGCTTGACCCAATAGAGGTTGTTGAGTGTTGAAATGGTATATAGGAGTGATCCAATCCATTCACAACATATCTTAGGGTCAAGATCCTTAAATTCACATATTTTCTATTTTACTCTCATATGCCTCTATGGCATTTTTAGTTTCTTTTTATTTTCTTTTGTTTCACTTTGGATTTGGTTTGATAAGTGCTGGATAGGGAGTATGAAGGTTTTCCAAACCTCTAAACAAAGTAGAAAGGTCTAGGGTAAAGATTTATAAAAATAGCCATAGGCACATATACCTTTTTCTTATTTAATTTCCTTTTATTTTATTTTAACTAGGATGGTGAAAAGAGGGGTGAGGTTTAGGGTTTAAGATCATTTCAAAATACTTTAACAAGTCATCATGGCAATAGCACAAGAATTAAGCAAGATCACTATGTATCAAACTTAATTGAATAAAAGTTTTTGTTGGTTCCAAAATTTGGAACTAGGGAAATTCATTTGTTTTGTTTTGAAATTTTTGGGGTGTTACAGAAAAACACTTTCTAATAATGTTAATTTTATTCAAACATTCTTTATATAATTGAAATAATATTTGGTCAAACAAAAATCACGTAAAACGAGGACGTCTTATTTCTTGAAACGGAGGTGGTATATGTTTAACGTTTCGTTTCTACCTGTATTGGAACAAGAAATGCCACGCAATGTCACCGGTTCACCTGCTATTACAAGCCACCTCTTCTTTTACCACCACCGATGCACCAATAGCAGCAACGGCCAAGAGATGGAAGGAGCAGACCCTAGGAAAAGAACTTCGAGCCTCCGGAGTCGCCTGCACAAACAACCTGGGAGGCAGTTTATGTCTTTAAAAATGGGAAACCCTATTGCACAATCCTTGACGACGAACCGGTCCAGAGCCCAGGACAATTGAACTCAGGATTATGTAGTATGTTACTTTCTCCATTCACAATTAACGAAGAGCGGAAGTACTACCTTATATGGAATATGTGAATTTCAGAGTCAATTAACGATGAGGTGTATATTCGGTGCCACCCTGTTCTACGCGGACATCATGCCATCACTCCCATTGCATACCCTATTCATCGTTGTGTTGTGGCAAATGGTAATAACGGCGATCAGTGCACTGCCGTTCATGGGAGTGGATGCCGGTGCCTAACTCCCTCGGTAGTTTGCGAGTTTGTCCTGTTCAATCAAGCAATATTAGGAAGACAGGCTTGGCGCCTAGTTACAAGAGTCTTTAAGGGACACTATTCCCCAAATGTTGATTTCTTGCATGCAGTTAAACCAAGATTATCTTCCTACAAGTAACAATCTATCTTGTATTGATGTGAAAGCGATCAGGTGGGGATTTGGAGATAGGAATAGTTTCAAGATCTTCGAGGACAATTGGATAACTGGCTTCTTACAATATTGTTTTAACACCATGGTTGACCTTGATGTATGGTAATGGTTTCTTAATGAATAGTTTACTATTTGGAGATAGGAATAGTTTCTTAATGAATGATGTCGGTAATGCATGGGACATGGACACTGTCGAAGCCATCGTTCACGAGGAAGTGGCAACAGGTATCCAACAAATACCAATTAACATATATGGTGGTGTGATTTTTTTTGTCCCGGCTGGACACATGCAAAGTTTGGTAGATATACTGTCAGATATGCAGATAACCTGGCACGAACTGGAACCTTCTTCACATCTATTGGTACATTGGGAAGAGGAGGCAGTTCGACTATATCTGGCCATACTAAGGATTGAAAATCGCTATGGTTTATATAAGTTCCAGGGAAATTGAAAAATAACCTATGGATGATGGATCATGATTGTTTACCTACTAGAGTCAAATTCCAGAGGCCGCATATACCGCGAAGGATGAATGCATCTTATGCTATAGGTCTAAAATTTGGAGCATCTTGTTATCTTCTACCCCTTTACTGGAGCTGTTTGGGATTCAGTAACGGTAAACTATCCTGTATATCTTTAACAAAAGTCATTGATGACCGTGAAGCATTGGTTGTTCAAGTTTCTGAATAAGGTCAACGAGCGTAAAATAAAAGTTTTTGTTGTGACATGTTGGCATATCTGGGAGGTACGCAACGATGCTAGAAATGATAAGGGTCAACTGCATCATGATCATGTTGCTCGAAAAGTCATGGCGTGCACCTAGAATATCTTCTGATATTGCTCCAAATCCAAAACAACAAACAAGTGTGTTTCCCCTCGGTCTTACGGTGCATTTTCCACCACATGTTGGCTCGGTTTGTGTAAATGTTGATGCAACCTTATTCCCTGGAAGCAATCGTATGAGGTAGGGTAATGTTGGATGGGATCATCTTGGTTTTTCTGAGCTTGCTTGTTCTGAGGGTATCGATGGCATCAGATCTCCATAGTTGGCTGAAACAATGGACATTCAAAGAGTTCTTCAAGTAATGAGATATTACCTGGCATCTGATTGTATGTCCATACACTACATCGGATCTGGACCCTGGCATGACCATTCTTGTGTCGGCGCGGTCGTGTATGACATAAAGAAGCTGGCGACAACTTTCCAAGCCTACAACTTCAAGTACTATGGGCGCAAGATCAGAGTGGCAGCTCATGTTTTAGCTCATAAATGTTAGGTTTATAATTGTAATTTGTCTTCAAATTTTAACCCAGGTTGCATCAGGGAAGTACTTTGTAATTATGCTGAGTGATCAATAAAATACAGAAGTTCTATAAACAAAAACCATCCACTTCCCCACTCTAGCATCCCTTGCATGTTCATGCATTGTCGTGGGCGAGAAGGTGGGTGTCCACGACCTGATAAATCCATCGTTCCAAAGTCGACTGGTGTCAAAATTAATCGCCATGTTGCTAATAAGCAAATGACATTGACATCAGCGAAATCCCCCTATCCCAATTCCTGATCCCTCTTATGGCCCTCTCCTGCACCGATACTTGCCTAGATTTTTAGCAATTTTCGTGTAGACTTAGTTTCTCATTGACTATTTGGCTAGACATATCAGCTGTGTGGGAAGCGAACATACATTAACTTTCTTTAATCATTCCTCTCCTAGCATGTATTTATAAACAATTTTCTTATATTAATTGTTTCTTATCATCTTATGTGTTTCAAAAGTATACAAATAAATGATAAAATTATGTTGTATTTCCTATATAGAACAAGATTAGTACAAAGTGGAGTGTCAAAGCTGGTGTTCTTAATGTGTTTTGCGACAAACACTGACCTTTAAAGGTTACTTCTTTCTAAGCAACATATCTAGAACATTCAACTAAACATCATCGATTCAGATTCATAGTTTGTTGTGCCCTGTTTCGGAAGGCAATGACACCAATCTTCAAATATAAGTATGACAATAGATAGTTTGGCTTTGTTACTGACTGATTATTACTAATCTTTGAAATTTGCAGAAATGTTGTTTTAACTAGTAGATACAAGTTATGTGATAAAAAAAACGTCCGCCATAAATACAATAGCGCAAGCTTTTAATATATTTTTCCAGAGTTTGGTATCGTTTTTGTTTACTTTTAACCATTAAAAATCTAGAACCAAGAAGGTGATATACAAATGACAAATATATTGATTTCTATATGACAGATCAGCATGACTATATATCAATCAGAATGACTAGATGAGCACTACCGGGTTACTTTTTTTTGTGCAAATTAAAAAAAAATATTATCCGCTTATCTAGTTTTAAATTTGTTCCAAATATTAGGAGCAAATAAACAAGAAACCTCATATAGCCTGACTATATCTTAATCATAATGAATTGATGAGCAATCCCAGGTTAGTTTATTTTTCTGTACAAATTAAAAAGAAAAATTATTATCCGCATATCTTGTTCTAAATTTGCTCCAAATATCACGAGCAAATAAACAACCAAGCTCGAACTTGAAGATGGACATACTAACTTTTTTAAACTGGGAGTCAATTAATATCGAGTTATACACGGCATAGTTATTAATAACTTATTTAAAACATGTGTATATCGGCTGAGTTTTCTAAGTACTAATTGAATCGTGCTAAAAATAGAAGGGCAAGAATACCCCTCAATGATCGGGTCAAGCTTATATATATAAACAACATCACAACAACATACTGCATAGGTTATCGAAAGAGCTAGTCTACTCTCAAAGACGACGACACCTAGAAGGAATCAAGTACAAACCAATCGCCATGGCTTTTATCAAGACAAACATAACAACCTTATGTTTGCTCGCTCTTTTGATGATGTCTAGCACTCTCTTACTGTGTCATGCAGATGGAGGTATGCCGGTTTCTCTATATAATTTCGTGTTCATTTTGGTATAGCATATGCGCACAACTTTGCATATGTAACTAAGACTAAACAAAATAACTTTAATATATAATCCTCATATTCTAATGCTAATGTATATACTAAACAAATAACTTTATTTATATAATCCGCATATTCTAATGCTAATGTACATAACGTTGTTATGTGTAGGTTCCCCTAAGCCAGCCCCCATCCCAAACTTATGTATGCATTTCAAAAGCTGCGAGGGAGACTATGTATCTGAAGAGGCGTGCAGGGATCACTGCGCATTTTTTGAATACAAGAATGGACACTGCCATTCAGACCGCGGTGGCATTTGTTGTTGCTCTAATTGAATACCATAAAAATTATGAATAATTGGACTTAATGTGTTATCTTGTGATGAGAAGTTGTTGCATGTAACATGGGGTTAATATACATATGTTGCACCATGGATAGATCTATTTGACAGCAAAAATTTAATAAATGGAATCTTTAGCCTAATCAGTTCTCACATGTGCTTTTCTCATAGTCTTTATTTGCATGCATATAACTACACTCCAATACTCGATGTACCGATCAAGTGCAAGGTTATTACTCAAAAGTCACATGTGTTATCAAATTCAATTTTTTCGTAACTGGAGGTTCATTCTTTCCCGTGGGCCTCGGCATGGCGGCCTAAATGTTTCCATGCCTCCATCATTTTCTGTGGGCTTCAGCGCGCCGTGCAGCCGCATGCGGCCAGTTATACATCCAGTACTAGAACATGAAAGCGCGCGTTGCCGCGCCCGTCTAACTCCAATAAAAATAATAATAGAAAATTAGAAAATAATAATACATATTAAGAAGATAATTATCTAGCAAATTAATTCATAGAAACCATAAATAACTGAGAAGCATGCTAGAAATTGAATGATCTAAATTGTCGAAGCATAATTCTCAAAGTGGTTCTCAAGAGATCAACACAACCTCGCTGATGCATGGTTCAACAAGCGGGCATTTGTATGCAGCATTTCACAGATAGTAAAGTTGAAATGCAATTTCTTTAATGTTACAATACATAATCCAGCTTTAAGGCACTCTCGTGAGGCTTCTAACCAGGTAAGTTTGTTTTGCTCAAGGCTTCCAACTAGCGGGTAAGTTTGGTGTTTGGGTCAAGAATCGTCGGGCTCGACGGGGGACTGATGGTTGATTGAGACCAGCAAAACGCGTCCGCACGATTACATCCAACGGTTACGCATTAGGAGGACGGGAGCATCATGATCCCCGGGTGATAGCCAATCTTTTCCATTTTTAGTTTGCTGTGGCTGAGTGCTTGGAAATTAACTACTATATTCGCAAATTTGCTTCGAGATTGCTGCAGGAACCAACTTTTGTTGTGAAAAGGAGTAGACGATCGTGCGCACTCCGTGGTCATTTGTCTATCCACGAGCTGGCACCGTAGCCACTCACGACCACCATCAGGAATCACCACCACACTAAATTCTCGACACCGACATCGACGTGGCCGGTGATTCACGCGTGCTGCTAACTGCTATCGACCCCCGACGAAGCTGCCGGCGAGGAGGGAAGAAAAATCGCATCTTTTTAAAATCACCCGTACGCGTGGGTCTTGCCCGGAAGCGACGCCTGGCCGATGCGCCGCTCCAGGCAACCGGAAGAACGCGCTGCACGGCGGAGTACTCTTTAACTTCTCTGTCGGGAATGATGGCGATGGTCGGCGCGTCTCCGTAGCGCGTGCTCGCCGGTATTAATACCCCAGATGTGCCCGCTGCAATTCCAAAGATCACTCTCTCGCACAATAAGTCATCTTGGATCTCCAACAACCGGTAGCTAGTCCAACACTACAGCCACTTGAAAGCTTGAAGATTCTCTAGCAGCTGAGGTAGCCATGTCGACCACCGACGGCCAGAAGAAGGCGCCGCCGGCGGCGCTGTCCGCGGCCGGTCACGACGCGGAGACCAGGAAGCTGTTCTCCCGCTTCGACGCGGACGGCGACGGCCGGATCTCCCCGTCCGAGCTGGCCGCGGTGGCGGGCGCCATATCGCCGCCGCCGAGCGAGTCCGCGGGGGGCCGGGAGGTGGGCGCGATGATGGACGAGCTCGACGCCGACCGGAACGGGTACGTGGACCTCGGCGAGTTCACGGCCTTCCACGCGCCCGGCGGCCGCGACCTGGACGCCGAGCTGCGCGACGCCTTCAACGTCTACGACATCAACGGCGACGGCCGCATCTCCGTCGCCGAGCTCAGCAAGGTCCTGGGCCGGATCGGCGAGGGGTGCAGCACCGAGGAGTGCGAGCGGATGATCGCCTCCGTCGGCGTCGACGGCGAGGGCTACGTCGGATTCCAGGAGTTCAAGAAGATGATGTCCCCTGACGCCGCCGGCGTCACCGACGACAAGCCCAAGACGGAGTGATCCGTTCCTCGCCTGTGCCGATGATCACGGTCGCAAATGGAAGTGTATGCCAGTGTGGATCTTCCATATTATGTCGATGTCAGCTATATGAATGTACAATGTGTGTATGCTGTATGCACTGAGCCAGCTCCAGCAACAGCTCCAGCTCTGTTCTTCGGAACGTGTGCAAACCTAGCAAGCACCGTGACGATTCCCCGTGCGGTTTGGCTGTAATTTGTACTCTAGTTGCAAAATAGGAATAAGGATGAATGTACAATCTGTAACGTATGCATTGATCGAGCTCCAGAATCGGCTGTTGCTCTGTTTCCCAGCTACCAGATCGACTTGCTGAACAAGTGTTCCCATTTTATTATCAACGCTGTAGAACAGAACATTCATATTGCTCATGCCCAGAAAATAGAGAAAAAAAAAACCCACCTGCACCCTCCTTCCCTTCTGCCGCCGCCACGCGTTGCCCATTGTAACCAGGGCCAGCCCATATCGGCAGGGCAGTGGGGCCCACGCCCCGGGTCCTCAGGAGCTAAGATCTAGGCTCAAGATGTCCAAAGTTGCAGCTCATTGTGTCTCCACAACTCTTTTTACTCCCAAAAAGTGTGTTAACATTTAATCTTTGGGTCGTAACATTTAGAATAGTTCTACAAAATAAGAAGGTCCAAGATGCAATTTACCGTGCTTCTACTCCGACTTCTTTTAACTATTAAAAAATAATTTTTTCCGATGACATAATTTCTCTTTATCCTTTTCAGATGTGTGACCCTCATAAAATATTATGATTAATTCTAGAGCTACATGCTTTATATACATGTGTACGCAAGCAGCTAGTGTTCGAAATAAGAGCTCCATCAATGGTAACAAATAGTTTTAAATGTCTTCACCGAGATTTCGAAGACCATGGGTCCTTAAAAATATTAATATTATGTAGTTTGTTATTATATTACCCTAATATTCTTCCAAGTTTTTTGTGTGTGACCAAGTGATGAAGTTTGATGGAGATTGTTAAGGGGTCAAAAACACCAATCATGCTTAAACTTTCTAGTGGCCCCCTACAGTAGGAAAGCGTTGCCACTATAAACAAGGAGCCTTGGTGTCGTTTCGCCCTAGGAACCCCACCCCTAAAATCTTTGGACCGCCCCTGCCCACTCTCGCTGGCACAAGCTGCCATGGAATGAACGGAAATAGCGCATTGTGGTTTGTTACCGCCACCATTGAGGGGAAAACGCCTCACAAAACCTCCGTGCCTGCCTTGACGGCGCTTGAGACTTCGCAAGGCTTGCCTTGACGCAACTCTTGTCAATATTACAGTTATGCCACCGATGAACTTTAAATGTGATCCCGACCGTGTGGCGGGATCTAGCAGACACAAAAAATTCAAAGCCTAGAGAAGTAAACCTTATAACCACTGAAAAGTGGTAATGGCACATGAGCTTTAGTGCACCCGCCGGTTGGAGCTACTCGGAGTTGTTCCTTATCTCAATTTGACCATCCTTTGCAGTATAGAGGTAGATTCATTAGAGTATATCACTATGTGAGCAACGCTGATGTATTTCCTACCATTGTGCATTTAATAAGGTACCATATGGGCAACAATTGTGCCGACATCATTGGAAGCAGGCAGATCTGATAGGTATGGGTAGCCGGTAAGTGTGTGTTTGGTAGCCCGGTTGGACTATCTAACCTCATACAAGTTGAGTCCAGCTATGTCGACCACATACAAGTGTGTATTATTGTGTTATGTTTGGTAGGTTGTATGAGTTGAGCCGAGCTCAATTGAGATCCTATTTGGTTGTCACGTATGACTTTAGTCATGCCACAAAAGAAAAAAAAAGGCGACGGGTCCCTGAGTACAAAAAAGAAAAGCAATCAGATCCCTAAAAAGAAAACAAAAAAAGCAATCGGGTCTCTAGGAGTGTTGGGATGGGGCTTTGGCGCCGTCTCCGGCGAGAGGAGCCTCCACCAGCAAGATAAGCCACCGCCGACGAGAGGAAACGCCGCCAGAAGGACAGCTGGCCAAGCCCCTCCTGCTCCGCACGCAATGAGGCCGAGCTACTCATCATGGTCATGCATGGAGTGAGGCCGGTCGAGGGCTCTGCCGATCCCGCTCAGTTTCCCGGTGAGGCCGGGCTCCTCCCGTTGCTCGGTTGCCGGACAAGGTCAGGAGGGGTTGCGCGGCTAGCCGGCTGCTCGGCCGCCGGTGCAAGCTCGGGAGAGGGTCGGAGGGGGTGGTTGTTGTGCACTTCACTGGGAGAGAGAGACGAAGGGATGGGGGCTGGTGGTTGGGGGAATGAGAGAGATGGAGGAGGGCAGGGCGGTGACCCCTAGCGGGCGAAAGAGCGTGCACAGGGAACGTTTTCAGGATGGACTCATCTTGGCTGAGTTGCGAAGCCCGATTTTAGCTTCTCAAGTGGACATGGCTTAGGTTCTGTTTTAGTATAAGGTGGGCATAGCTGAGGTTAGCCGACCCGACATAAAAAACAAGAGATAGTGGGATAAGATGAGAATATCTGAGGTGAGCCAACCTACCAAACACACCATAAGTTTCCTTGGTTGAGCTAGCATAACCGGTATGCAGTGTGAAACCCAGCTAAACTTTGAGCTCTCCATTTGAAGATTATTTTCTATCTGTTTATGTATGTAATTTTTGCAGCACCACAAAGACTTGTATAAATAACACAAAATCGATTCTTCCAATTTCAGTTTACCAGTAATTCCATTATTTTATTTTAGTTGCAAAAAATATCGTAGAAACGGGTAGACTTACTAGGAAATTGGTCCTTCATATGGTGCTCTTGACGGTTGTAGAAGTGTACTCGCTGAGTGGGAAGTGTCACTGGCAGAAAATTCGTTTTTGATGCTGCCCTTGAGCATCGTGTCCTACTTTCTAGGGTGAAAAATCTAGGTTTGGTTGTGATTTTTTTGCATACCTTACTTCATAATTTTTTTAGTTATTAAAATTTTCAGTTCATATTTTCTTGAAATTTAACTAGTCATGCAGTCATCAAGCAATAATTATGGTGTTACCAGCGTTGAGCCATTTTTTCCAGTTTTTCTGGCATAAACGATATTTGAACATTTTAAAATCTATGTTTTGGTAGTTTTTAATAGAGCTGGGCATGGGCAGCCTGGCCTGGACGGGCCGACCCGGCCCAAAAATCGTAGACCGGGCCGGGCCAAGATTGTATGTCGGGTCAAGCTCAGACCGAGTTTCTTAGCCCGACGGCCAGGCCGGGCCGGCTCCGGGCCTACAAAAACGTGATTGAAGCCGTAGTCGGGCTAGGCCGGAATTTTTTGTCTCCAGGCCAGGCTCATGCCCGATTTTTAGACCCGGCGATCGGGCAGGACTAAGCTCAGGCCTAGATGTTTAGCCTCAGGCTTTTTTGGCCCGGCCCAAAACCCGACCTAGCCCGAGTTTTGCCTAGGCATAGTTTTTAATCCTACGGACAGATGTAAAACAGCCACAATTTTATCATTGTTCAGGCTAAAACAATATCTACCAAATTAAGAATAACTTCATAATGTTTACACATAATTTCATCAGCAAGATGCTAACAAAATATGGGTGGCCACGCTTCAAACAACAAATTACACTTAAATGTAATTAAAAATTCAGAAACACATTATACTAGTACGGTAGTAAAACTTTTCTCAGAAGAACATTTAATTCTAGCAGTTTCAATCTTGCTGGAGGAAGCTCTCGACTTGAGAATCGTATGCATCATTTCCTTCAAATTCAACTTTACCCAAACAAAAGCTCTGCAAAAGTACCGCCCACCAAACATATTGCTTGGCGCCCTCTGAACTCACTCGCAGGCTCTGTCGCGTCGTCGTCCCGTCAAGCGCATGCTCCTCGTCGAGCTCACGTTGAGGTCTCGTCCCCGTCCAATGCGCCTCATCGTCGTTGTTGGGCGTCGGTTGTTTCTGCATCTGTTGGCTCTTTGTCCTCAGCGGATATGCAATCCGCTTTGGAGAAGCAAGTTGAGTTGCTTCAGGAGGCCATCCGTCCTCTCCACGAGGCTGTTGACTCCTTGCACGGCTGGTTGCTAGCGTTTGGGGGGTTTTCTGGAGCGAGCGGAAGCTGCGTTGGGTATGCTCTCCCGGACGCCTGCAGATCCATTGGTTCCGCCTGATGTTGGCAAAGTGGGCGCGACCGGAGCGGGCTTTCATGGATGTTTCTCTCTGCGCGCTAGGGTAGGTTCGACGGTCACGGCTCCGGTCATTCAAATCATGCCCGAGCTCCTGGAGTTGTGTGGTGATGTGGTGATGCCTCCTTCCGTCGATGAAGTGCAGTCAGACTCGCACGTGATCTCGGATGTGGCTTCTCCACCGAGTCAGGCACTTGGCTTTGAGAAGAGTTGTGATGTTGACGTTGCCGTATCTCTTTCGCCTGAGTCTGATAGGCATGTGGTGCCTATTGGTGTTGGGGTTGCTGAGTCTGGGCTATTGGCAACGGTGCCCGGAGCTGTCGTCGCCAGAGAGGTTTGCGATTTTCTCGCCATGTTGTCTGCTGCCTACCCTGGATCCGCAGTGGTTTGATTGGTGCCCCCAATATCATTGGTTGTCTTTGTCGGCGCGGTGTTGGTAGGTCGTGTTTGGAATGTTTTTTCATGTCACTTCATGGTCATAGGAGTTGACTAGAGCGGGTGTGGCTCTGTTGTTTTGGGTCTCTTAGAAATGGATGTGGGTATGTGGGCTTAGCCATGTTGTTGTAGGTTTTCGCCCGATTTTCTCTTAAAAATTGGTCACACTCTTCTTAATCAATGAACGAGGCAAAGCTTTTGCCTCTATTTCAAAAAAAAAAAACATATTGATGTATGTGTCCAGGAAATCAGTGACCGCGTCTCCTGGCTCAGCTGACTTCAATGACCACACTGCCAACCGACCTTCTGACCATGTAACTGTAATTCAGTACGGAACAGTGTTATTTTGTGATCCAAATTCATATACTAAAGGGAGGCTAACTTCTGACGAGCGGAGCGAGGCCCGTCGCCGGAGGCTTGGGCCGAAGCGTAGCGTAGTCAGAAGTTAGCCCATATGTCGTGCCCTACAGGGACGCCCGCGGGGGGTGCGGGGGCGGCAGCCCCCGCGGTCACGGATCGTTGCCACCGCCTATTTATATTCCCCGTAAGCCGCCGCTAGGGTTATCATCGCATCATTGTACACCCACGGCGTTTGTAAACACCACCGAAATAGTGAAGTTTTGCTGGGCCGGCGCCCGTGGTTTTTCCCTTGTGTGTTGCAAGGGTTTTCCACGTTAAAATCTCGTGTCCCCTGCAGTGTTTTACTTTTCGTTCTTCGTTTATTGTGCATCTCAAATATAACAAGTGGTATCAGAGCCCGTGTTCTTTGGATCTAGGGTTTACGAGATGTCGTCACCGAAGTTCGATCTACCGCAGCTTGGACTACACCACGAGATTTGCTTTGTGGCAAGTGAAGATGAGGGCGATTCTCGCCCAATCTTCAGATCCGGATGAAGCGATCGATGCTTTCGGCGAGAAAGCGAAGGATACCTGGACCGATGCGGAGAAGCGGAAAGACCGTAAGGCTTTATCGTTGATTCAACTCCATCTGTCCAATAATATTCTCGCAGGAAGTGCCTGCAGGAGAAAACCACCGCCGAGTTATGGGTCAAACTAGAGGAGATCTGTTTGTCCAAGGATCTCACGGGCAGATTGCACGTGAAGATGAAGCTGTTCTCGCATAAGTTGCAAGAGGGAGGTTCGGTAATGAATCACCTATCTTCCCGGAAAGAGATTGTTTCGATTTGCGGTCTATAGAAGTTAAGTATGAGGATGAGGATTTAGGTCTTCTTCTTTTATGCTCGCTGCCTAATTCTTTCAGTAATTTTCGTGACACCATATTATTGAGCCGCGACAAACTAACTCTCGCGGAAGTTTATGATGCTCTCCAACAAAAGGAGAAAATGAAATTTATGGTGCAAGGCTGAAAGTTCGTCCTCCAAGGCGGAGGCGTTAGAGGTCCGTGGCAGGACCGAGCAGCGAGATAACTACTACCACAACAACAGAGATAAGAGCAAGGGCGATAGAGGTCGCTCAAAGTCCAAAGGACGTGACAAGTTCTGCGGGTATTGTAAGAAATCTAGCCACAATATTGATGATTGTTGGAAGCCGCAGAACAAGGAGAAAAGGAACGGAACTTACCAACCGAAAAATAATGATGGTAATGGTAAGGCTGCCGTTGTCACCGGTAAGGGTGAGGCTGCCGTTGTTGCCGGTAGTGATAGTTCCGATGGAGATTGCTTAGCTGTTTTGGCTGCATGTGTTTCACGTGATGATGAATGGATTCTTGATACCGCATGTTCGTTTCATATTTGTCTGTAACAAAGATTGGTTCAGTTCTTATGAGTCCGTGCGAGTGGAGATTTTGTGCGTGTGGGGAATGACAACCAAGTGCAGCATTGTTGGCATTGGTTCTGTTCGCATCAAGACCCATGATGGGATGACACGCACGTTGACAGGAGTGAAACACATACCCTCCATGGCGAGGAATTTGATCTCTTTGAGTACCCTTGATTGTGACGGGTACAAGTACAAAGGTGGGAACAAACTTTTGAAGGTATCATCAGAGTTCTCTCATTATTATGATTGGTGATATGAATTCTCGCGAAATTATATGTCCTTAGAGGTAGCACTTTGCCCGGTATTGCTGCTGCTGTTAGTTCCGATGAAACTAGTAAGACTAACCTTTGGCACAAGCGTCTTGGACATATGAGTGAGCTTGGCATGGCAGAATTGGCAAAGAGAGAGCTAATTGATGGCTGCGATTTAGGTAATCTTGAGTTCCGTGAGCACCGCATCTTTGGTAAGCATAAAAGAGTAAAATTTAATGCTTCCGTTCATACCACCAAAGGCATTTTAGATTATGTACACGCTGATGTTTGGGGTCCGTCCCGTAGAACTTCTAATGGTGGTGCTAATTACATGCTTACAATTATTGATGATTACTCAAGAAAAGTGTGGCCATATTTCCCGAAACATAAATCTGATGTTTTTAATGCTTTTAAGAAGTGGAAAGTTATGGTAGAAACCCAAACTGAAAAGAAGGTTAAGATACTCCGTACCGACAATTGTATGGAATTTTGTTCAAATGAATTTGATGAGTTTTGCAGCAATGATGGGATGGTAAGACATCATACCATTCCGTACACCCCTCAACAGTAATGGCGTGGCTGAACGCATGAACAGGACCATTATTTCGAGGGCTCGTCGCATGTTGTCTAATGCAAAGATGCATAGAGGTTTTTGGGCTGAAGCAGCCTCCACCGCATGTTATCTCATCAACAGGTCACCTTCTGTTCCACTTGATAAGAAAACTCCAATTGAGGTATGGTCCGGTTCGCTCGCCGATTATTCAGATTTGAGAGTTTTCGGTTGCATCGCTTACGCTCATGTTGATAATGGAAAGTTGGAGCCAAGGGCTGTTAAGTGCATCTTCCTTGGTTATGGTTCAGGAGTTAAGGCATATAGATTATGGAATCCCGAAACTAAGAAAATTGTGTTGAGCAGGAATGTCGTTTTTAATGAGGCGGTTATGTTTAATGATAGTCCGTCTACCGATATTTCGATGCTATTGATTCTCCCGATGTTTCGATGATGAGCAGCACGGAATTGGCGTGCAGGTGGAGCACGCAAAGGAAAATGAAAATGTGTTTCCCGAAACCAACAATGATGATAATGATGTTCCACCTTCACCACCTTTTGTTCAGCGACAAGGACGGTCTATTGCCGCCGACCGCCCTAAGAGAAATATTACACCTCCTACCCGATTAATTCAAGAATGTGATATTGTTGTTTATGCTTTGAGTTGTGCTGAACAGGTGGAGCATGATATTGAACCAGCTACATATACCGAAGCCATTGCTTCGGTTGATAAAGAGAAGTGGGTAGGTGCGATGCAAGAAGAGATGCAATCGCTTGAGAAGAATGGCACATGGGATGTTGTGCACTTGCCTAAACAAAAGAAGGCTGTCCGCCGCAAGTGGATATTCAAAAGAAAGGAAGGTTTGTCTCCTAATGAGCCTCCACGGTTTAAGGCAAGGTTAGTAGCAAAAGGTTTCGACTCAAATTCCGGTGTTGATTATAATGATGTATTCTCCCTGGTTGTGAAGCATAGTTCTATTCGTGCTTTCTTTGGTATTGTTGCTATGCATGATCTTGAGCTTGAGCAGCTAGATGTAAAGACTCGCTTTTCGCATGGTGAGTTGGAGGAGGATATATATATGGACCAACCCGAAGGTTATGTTGTGCCTGGTAAGGAGGATCTTGTTTGCAAATTAAAGAGGTCCCTTTATGGTCCGAAACGAGTCGCCACGACAGTGGTATAAAAGGTTTGATTCATTTATGCTTACACATGGTTTTGAGAGATCTCAGTATGATAGTTGTGTGTATATCAAGTTTGTTAATGGATCACCTATTTATTTGCCGCTATATGTTGATGATATGTTGATTGCTGCCAAGAGCATGAAAGAGATCACTACTTTAAAGAATCAATTAAGTAGTGAGTTTGAGATGAAGGATCTTGGTCCTCGCTAAGAAAATACTAGGCATGGAAATCAAAAGGGACGAGAAAGTCTAGTTTGTTGTTTCTTAGTCGGGAAAAGTACATTGAGAAAGTTCTTCATCGTTTTAATATGCATGATGCAAAGTCGGTTACTACTCCTATTGCTTCTCATTTCAAGTTGTCGGCTTTGCAATGTCCTAGCTCTAAAGATGATATTGAGTACATGTCTCGAGTTCCCTATTCTAGTGCTCGTTGGTTCCTTGATGTATGCCATGGTTTGTTCACGTCCCGATCTATCATATGCTATGAGTTTGGTCAGTCGATACATGGCTAATCCCGGTAAAGAACATTGGAAAGCTGTTCGGTGGATTTTCAGGTACCTTCGCGGCACATCAAAAGCTTGCTTGAGGTTTGGCAGGATTGGTGAGGGGCTCGCCGGATATGTGGATTCAGATTATGCCGGCGATTTGGATCGGAGAAGGTCCCTCACAGGTTATGTGTTTACTCGTTGGTGGATGTGCTCGTTAGCTGGAAGGCTACTTTGCGGGATGCTCGTTGCACAATCTACTACCGAGGCTGAGTACATGGCTATTGCCGAGGCGGGTAAAGAGGCTGTTTGGCTGAAAGGGTTATATGCTGAGCTTTGTGGAGATAATTCTTGCATTAAGTTGTTCAGTGACGAGTCAAAGTGCTATTTATCTTACTAAAGATCAGATGTTCCATGATAGGACAAAGCACATTGATATTAAGTACCACGCAATCGGAGATGTGGTTGCAAAAGGTAAAGTGAAGGTATGCAAGATTAGTACTCATGATAATCCTGCTGATATGATGACTAAGCCTGTCCCTGTGTCCAAGTTTGAGCTTTGCTCAAGCTTGGTTGGTATAACTCGTTTAGCCCAAGTGGCTATTGGCGCCAGCAAGTGTTTTCTTTGTTGATTCAGGTGATTGTTGAAGTTCATGCTACAAGGAATTTGTCTCAAGGTGGAGTTTGTTATTTTGTGATCCAAATTCATATACTAAAGGGAGGCTAACTTCCGACGAGCGGAGCGAGGCCCGTCGCCGGAGGCTTGGGCCGAAGCGTAGCGTAGTCAGAAGTTAGCCCATATGTCGTGCCCTACAGGGACGCCTGCGGGGGGTGCGGGGGGCGGCAGCCCCCCGCGGTACGGATCGTTGCCACCGCCTATTTATATTCCCTGTAAGCCGCCGCTAGGGTTATCATCGCATCATTGTACACCCACGGCGTTTGTAAACACCACCGAAATAGTGAAGTTTTGCTGGCTGGCGCCCGTGGTTTTTCCCTTGTGTGTTGCAAGGGTTTTCCACGTTAAAATCTCGTGTCCCCTGCAGTGTTTTACTTTTCGTTCTTCGTTTATTGTGCATCTCAAATATAACAAACAGCTCGTATATGGGATTTCAAAACATTTGTTTTACCAGCAAAATACTTCGGCCATAGTTACCAATGCTGAAACGAGCTAATCACAGAGCACCAGCTGGCGGGTGCACTAGAGTTCATGTGCACGAAATCCTCTTCCTATTAAGATCCAATAAACTTCGCAGATAAGGAAAATTACTGTGGACTCCGGTAGTCAGGTGGAGAAACAACATTAAACTTTTATAAGCTGGAAAAACATTTTATCTAAAAAAAATGAAACATTGCTTATATCTTCACACTATGCCAAAAAAATGATACAAACACCATTGACGCAAGTTTCAAACGTATCTCTTTATTTACTTCACGCATTTCGTGTGAACAATGCTAAATATGTACCATGTTATCACCAACTAGAAAACTAAAATAGCATATAAGACAAAAAGAAACTTTGAGGAGAGTAAACATATAAGGTAAAAGTCTACTACAGTTCACAACACTATCAGATGGTTGAACAACTCAATCCTCCTTGAAGATATCTTCTGGCTTTTGAAGTGTGCCAAACAGTGAGTCCATCCAGATAGTGTAGTGGCCATAATTGTGCCGGTAAGTGGTATGGTGAATAGTATGATAACCAGCACCCATCACCGGCCAAACCTTGCCATGAATGCAATCATGGATATTAGCTGTCCACATAGCCTCCATGAACAAGAGGGCAACGTTAGTCCTGAAGTGCGTTGGGAAAAGGAAGGGAGCAACCACATGCGGCATGGCTAGTAAAATCCCATCCACCGGATGGGATGCTAGTCCTGCAAGGAACAAAGGGCATAAGTTGAATATGTAGTGGTGATGATAAGACAATGGCCGTCAACAAAGGAGCATTACATGTACATCCTAACTATACTTTCTAATGGCATGCCCTTTGACACTCAGAACCATAGTGTTAGTGAGATTTAAAATAATAAGTACGATACAAATAAACATATATACTCAAGTATATTGTTATAGATCTATGACAAGAACAATTGTCAACAATAAAAAAAAATTACAACTCCACTTCATTTAGAAGTATATAAACAACAACATAAGCCCTCGGCGTTGCTACCTAGCGCGATACACAAATCAAAGATGCAATTAAAATATACAAGAGTCGACATGCGAGCAAAATCTTACCCGCAAATGGAGATAGGGTATTCTCCTTGTTGTAAAGGTGGTGGACTGCATGGAGGTGCTTGTATAGTGGCTTTATGTGATGCAACTCCCTGTGCACCCAGTACATTCCGCACTCCAGAAAGATGAGATATAAAGCCAGATAGACAAGATACATTGGCCATCCAACATCGCTGATATGAAAGAAACATTGTGTCCATCCACTCTCAATCATGTACTCATATATAGTTGGAAGAACAGTGTAGAAAGGCATGGACACTGATGCCACAAGTATTTGCTTCTTCACAGCTTCCACCGTAGGGATAGAATCTGCATCAAGTGCCTTAGGGTGTCAGCACCACCATCTATGAAGTAATAAAGGTATATAAATAACTTAAACAGTCCATAAGGCAGTCACCCAAGTAGATTATACCTTATACCCATCAGGCAACGTTTCAAATATTTCCCTAACTGGCTAAATGGTGTGAATCATAGGTTCAAAATACTTATTAGAGTGGAAGCAATTGCCGTTATTTGGTCAATGTGGCTATGTAGAAATGACAGATAAAAATTCTTCTCACAACTTATCTTGGTTCATGGTTGTCTCTAAAACGTTTGAAGAATTGAAACATGTTTATGTAGGTGTCTACACGGTTGAACGACACGGTTGAATGAAAGCGTAATTCATGTATTGGACCTCCATCACCATAAGCACCTATGCAAATCCCTAGTGGATTACTTGTTGTGCACCACTTTTTTCTTTTGTACTTTTGGACGATCGGACCTGAAGACCGTGCGTATCTTACTTATGCAGATGCCGACTATAATGCTTAAGATTTTTAAATAATAAAATGCCTTTTACTGTAAAAAAATAAGAAGATTCTGAAGATCGGAAAAGGAGCACGAGTGATGTGCTCGTGATGAATGTGTCAATCAGGTTAAGAGCTCTACATAGAGCTCAATTAGAATTAAAAGCATACAGATTGACCATATGGACATAATTCATCTGGAAAAATAGTTTCACAGTACATATATCTATATAGCACATGATGATACCTTTGTGTTCATAGAATGAATCAAGCAACAAAAATGGAATATAATTTCCAACGAAGCAAGAAATACAGCTAATAGCTTCCATTTCAGTTGTCTTGCATAACCACGAGAAACAAAACTGTTCTGCTGTCATACGAGATGCTAATAAAAAATCTATTCACTAGCCTACAACAGAAAGAACTAATGTTTAAAAATAAATAAGATGTTCACAGAGACTCCATATTTATCATACGGAGATTCCTTCCAAAAAATCAATATTCAGTAGCCTACAGACCTCAAGTAAAAAAATTCAGAAGTCGAGAGAGAAAAACAGATTTTTTTTTAACATGCGGGTGGCTTAAGGAAGTCGGCAAAAGTAATCAATTAAGTCATGATACAAACTAGAGAAACCCGAAAGGCCGCAAACCTGTTGGTGGACTTCCTGGAATTCAAGCCGAGCCGAGCAACCGAGTCTAATGCATAGGAGGAAGCAAAAGCAAACCCACCATCTCTTGTGAATAGAAGTGGCACCAAATGGCTAAGCGTGTGTTTGGTTCCGGACCACAACATGGATGGAATGGGATGGTCCCTGTTTTTGCTGTGTTTGGTTGCAAAGTTAGGTGGATGGAACCATCCTCACTAGGGAATATTCCCCGAAAATTCTGAACCAACCGATCCCTCAAAATCGGCCGAACCTTCCCATCCACTTTTTCCTAACAACGTGGATGCAGCCTAATATCTCTTCCTCGTCTCTAATCACCCCGCCGCCGAGCTCACCCAACGATACTCTGAGCCCCAAGATCAGCCGGCAGCCACCACCCATGGGTTGTGCGGAGCCATCTTGCGCACCGCCGGGAACCAGAGTGGTTGGCGCCGGGAACCAGAGTGATTGGATATTAGGCCCACGCGTGGTGCTGCTGGCGCTCCTCTCCGACTTGGCGGTGCCGGCGCGCGGCGCCGTGCTCCTGGCCATGTCCGTCACCCCGTCCAAGACTAGCCACTAGCCCACTACCCAGACCGCCAACGAAGGTCCCTGTGGATGGTCAGCCCAGGAGATTGGGACCTGCCTTTATCTCTCTACTTTGGAGCTAATTGCGATTAACTACTCTAATAAAATCGTTGTTAACTATTCTAAGCTAATTGCAGCTCGTCCTAACCGCATCCAATCCCTTTAAACCAAACAAACACTAGAAAATGGACCATTCAAGATCCCATCCCATTCCTAAGGATCCATCCCATCCCATCCCTATGGATCCAGCAACCAAACACACGCTAAGTGACTGTGCTGAACCGTATTTATAGGGATGGGCCTTTAGTCCCGGTTGGTCTGGCCAACCGCGACTAAAGGCCTTCGGGCCAGGCCTGAGGACCTTTAGTCGCGGTTGGCCTAGCCAACCGCGACTAAAGCCCCTCTCGTTCACCAGCTGTCGACCGAACCCGCTGGGCCCAGACCTTTGGTCGCGGGTCGCCTCCCGAACCGCGACTAAAGACCCCTTTAGTCGCGGTTCGAATATTTTGGGGACTAATGGGGGCAGATGAAAGCCTTTTTTCTACTAGTGGGGTATCTAGTTAAAAACTGTCAAAAGGAAAAGGAAATGTATAATATATGATGCATTTTTTCTTATTATTTTGAGTATAAATAATAGAAAACAATTATTAAATATATGATGCCAAAATAATACAGTCGATAAACCACAACAACCAATAATTATATCACAAGAATTATGTAATATTGGCAGATTATTAGTGGATAAACTATATTATCTAGAAACATTACAAGGCAAGTCGATAAATGGCAAGTGTACTTGAGTTGTCACATCGAACAAGTAGGCTCGGGCCGGCACGACTTGGCCACATGGGCAGGATTAATTTATTTGATATGATTGTACAGCCTAATGCTATATATTTTTTACCGAGCTAAACGAGTTCTTTTAATGATAGAACTTAAAACTCGACTCGACTAGTTACACGCCATGTTCGAGTTCAGACGAGTCGAGTCGCAAGTTACTCGTTTAACTCACGAGTTTTAAATTTTGAATCAAAACGGTGGTCTAATTCAATGATTTACGAGCTAAGCTTTTTTATTCCTTCCGATTCATAATAATTAAAATTTCAACTAATATGATGATAGTTATTATAGATTGGAGCGAGTATAACATATGAAAAACAAGTCAACAAGGGATGAGATGGACAACCTTTGGGGACGTAATCGTGCTGCTTCCAGTGGTAGATGACGAAGCACCATAGGAAGCCGATGATGAAATACATGAGGTAGACGCCGATGCAGTTGCGCAGCCACGACTGCACCAGGTGCGGCAGCACGCGCCACCGGTCGCCCGGAAGGACCACGCTCAGGAGCATCTCGTTGTACCATCCCGTCTCCTCTAGGAACAGCCGCCCGTACTGGTCGCCGTGGTGCTGCGGGGTCGCCATTGCTGGCAGCAGAGAGGTTGAAGAGGGGTGTCTTACTCTTAGGTACGTACGCTACTTGATAGCTAGCTACTTAACAGGACTGAAGCAGATCAAACGCAGAGTTTGCTCAGGAACAATGGAACTAATGCACCCACTCACACTTGCGTACACTGCGCTTGGGCAAGTCTCGTTGACTAGAGGCTTGAAGCCTGATTGCTTAGGATTAAAACGAAGGGGGTGCAAGCCCTTTTATAGAACTTCGCCTTACTGTCACTGCCCTTTGTCTTTGGGAACTTCATTGGGAGACGGTACCGGGCCTTATGTAGGTGACGTTGTTAATCTCCCTAGAAGCTTCCCTCCTGCTTTGCTTTTTCCTCATATACTTCTCAGTGTTTCTTGGTTTGCTACTACGTTTAAGAGGGTTTCAGTAAGATTTATATGCGGGCGACATTTGGTGTTAGGCACGGTATGTACTGCGCTAGGTCATGATTGGTATGTGCTGGTAACTATGTTGATAGGAGAGGAGGTATGTGATGCCCTCTATTCATGCAAGTTGTCAAACGGGAAAACAAAACCACCCTATTGATCCTTGTGGTTCATGAAAACTTGCCAAGAGGCGTCGTGCTTTTTTCTGGATCGGGAAAGACTCGTGTTCTGGTGCTCGCTGTCTAATTGCTTGGGATAAAGTTGTGTTGTCTAAGTAAGAGGGTATAGTTTCGACATCAAGGATCTCCACCGGCAGAACAGGTGTTTGCTGCTGAACTTCATCCACCAACTACACAACCCTGATCCACTTCCCTGGAAAAGCTGGTTTTTCTCTCACACATGTCTGGACTTGGGGGAGCTTTCAAGTTCCCCCCTCGTTCCTTGAGCGGATCGTCGCTGAGTGTCTCCCACTCTACCGAGCCGTCACGCGGGTGCGGTGGTCTCTGGCTGCTCCACCTCTTTTGGCAAGACATGTGGCTACCCGGGGGACCGCTAGCGACGCGGTCCCGTCCCCAGGCGACCGTGGCGACGGTCGCCCGTCTCGGCATCGACTTGCGGCCCCGCATGACTTCGGCCGCGGAGGAGGAGCTCTCTGTTGCTCTCCGGCTCGCGCACAGCGTCACGCTCCGGGACGGTCCGGACCTGAGGTGCATGGACTCCTCCTCGGCGCCACGCTTCTGCACCCGGCATGCATACCACTTGCTTTCGCCGGTGCACCCGCTGGACTCCTCGTCCAGTATCTCCTGGGCTCTGCGTCTTCCTTCGAAGGTCAAGCTGTTCGCCTACCTCGCCGACATCGACCGTCTGAGTTCTCGCGCCAACCTCTTCACCAAGAGTTGTGCATCGTCTGCAGGGTGCGCAACCTGCCCCTCGACTGCTAGGCACTTATTCTTCGACTGCCCCGTCTCGGCGAGGATTTGGAGACGGCTGGATGTCCCAATCCTAGCTGGGCGGTTTTCGGTTTGGGACCTGCCGGCCCCTGTCCCCCTCGCGTTGGACATTTGGCTGGCTGGCCTCGCGGTGACCCTCTGGAGCATCTGGAAGGCGCGCAATGATTTGGTGTTCAACGCCAAGAGCTCTACCTCGACGCTGGTTCATAGGCGGGCTTTAGATGACCTCTCACTTTGGCGATGGCGGTATCGGGTGGCTGACCATCCCATGATAGACTTGCTTCGATCTTTCATCCTCTCCCACCTGTGGGATAGCTAGGGTGACCACCCTCTCCTCTCTCTCCCCCTGTACTTCCCCTTGTGTACATACAGATCCTTGGCCTTTTCGAGTAATGGAATAACAAACGGTGGGGAATTCCCCCCCCCCCCCATCAACCTCGGAAAAAAAACTTGCCAAAGATTGAGATGTGTTATTGGGGGTGCATGAAATAGTTAATTCCTTTTGGTAATCATTTGGGCCTCTTTGATGACTCAAATATTTGAAAAGATGACAAAATTCTCAAGGGGATGTGAACGAACTTTTAGTTGGCGTAAAATGTGTTGGTACACATATAAAACTTATGTAGATAAAGCTACAAATGAGGATGCTTGATTCCCATACCCTCCCTCAAGCCGCCTAAAATAACATAGAATTGATCATATTACTGAAGGCGACGGGATAACAACAATTCTATTGAACAATTACTGAAGCCACGTATCCTTGGCATTTTTTGACAAAAGGAAATCTAGTGTCAGACATACAACTAATCATGAAGGCTCAGTAATAAAAGTCAGAGGGGGCCTAATCATGCATTGCCAGGGACGAGTAAAAGTCACCAAGCCTCTGATATTATATTTGAAAGAAATAGCAACTCTCTATGCATCCATATCCTCGGATAAAAAAAATCAGTAAAGAACGTTTTGTTACTCAAAAGATAGAACGACGAAGATATACATCACTATGAATTTATTTAAGTAACACTTCGTCTTTCAAGAGGAGAAATAAAGATGTGGGATGCCATCTTCTCCATCAAGCCACTCACTGTGCGCGTTCCTTGCTTAGCTTATACTTAGTTTAATGCTTTCATGTAATTTTTCTATTTTTCATAGACATTAGTCTGGAGGACGTAAAGCCTTGTATTACCTAGCTGCTAGTCATAGGGGAATTGAGTTTTTTATTTGCTTTCTTTCCCCCTTTTTGTGCATCTTTCAAAATGAAAATGCAACAAAAACCAGGAGCAGGAAAACCTACTGCTCAGCCTTAAAGGCTAGCTCCGTCGCTGCTTCTATTAATTAAACTAAGCAATTTTCATACCCGCCAGCTTAATTGGCAGTGATGTTTGCACTGACTAGCGTTATGAATCTGACCGGTCGGCGGCCGGCGTGGAGCGGTGGACTTTTCGCACGCGTTTGAAGAGGAAAAAAACTCAAAAGCTATAAGCATTTTTTTTAAATAAGTGTATATTTAGATATATTTTAAGTCAAATTTTACTAAGTTGATTAACTCCATCTTGACATGTAGTTTAATATAGTGATTGATGTCACATATACTACTATTTTTGCGTAATAGTTGGGTCAAAATTGAAAATAGTTGACTTCTAAAAAAACATACAATTGTTCATGCACGGAGAAGGTATTTACTCGTGTATTTACTCGTATAGGTGCTGAAACCCACTTGTTCACAAGGCTGAACTGTCGGCTGGCACTTTAGCACGTACAATTGGCGTGAAATGTTCAAAATAGACTTGTTAAGTGCTGGCTAGTACGATGCATGTTAAATGCACGCGTGTCGTTCTCATCTTGGTTCAGGGAACAAGTATGTGTGCATCTTGGTTCCGGGCAGATCGAGTCCGCTATGCTGATGAGCATCCTGGTCAATGAGACCGAGATTGTTGGGTAAGTATTTCTTAGCCGCCGGTACTGTCTACTAGTGTAGTGTGACAAGTGTGCAGTAAGCAGCTGTACCACTGCACATAAAGTCAATATGTACTTTTATATTTCCCCCGAAAAAAGAAAAGAGGAAGTCCAGTATTTCAGGTACATAGACCACCCCCCCCCGCGTCGCTCGAGCGGAGCGACACGGGGGAACCCTAGCCGCGCCGCTGGCCGGTTCTCCCTCCTGCCGTCCCCTCCGCCGCTGCCGCTGTCGTCGTCGCGGTGGCGGCAGCCCCGACCTCCAAAGGCGGCGCGGGGAGATCTCGCGGTGAACGCGGATGGCGGATGCACGTCGACGGCCGGGTCCGGTGGTTCCTGGCGGCGCGGGATGCTGGGGCGGCGGCCCCGGGCTTCGACGGTGGTGGTGGCGGGCGGGGTGTGGTGCGGCGCGGGCCGCGCGCCCGGCGTGCCCGGGGTGGCGCGGGCTTCGGAGGATCTTCTGCGGCGGCTCGCTGCGGGCCTCCGGCGGCGCTCGGGCGTCGGCGGACTGGTGTGGCCAGGGCCGATCTAGGCCCGGAGGGGGCTGATCTGGTCCTGCTCGGACTTTCGGGCTCGCCGGCGCAGGCATGCCGGGGCGGCGGCCCCGGGGACGCGGTGGTGGTGGGTTTGGGGTGGCCGGCTTCGCCTCGGCACGGAGGTTGCGCGGAGGACGGCGGATCTCGGGGTGTCTCGGCGCGGTGGTCGCGTGGAGGCTGCTCCCAGCTCCGTCGGTGTCCCGGTGGCCGTGGTGGACCACTGCGTGTGGCAGGCTGCCATTGCTGGCACCTGCAGGCCCATGGCAGAGGTGTGCCATTGTGCATGGACGACAGCGCGGCGGCGCGGCTCTTGGTGGACCGGGCGTTTTCGCAACGTCTCGGGGACTGCGGGAGGTTGGCGTGAGGAGTTGGCCTACCGTGCGTGGAGGCCGGAGCGGCGGCTCCGGGATCTTGGTGTGTTGATGATATGCCTCTGGCTGTGTGGACGACAGGGTATGTCTCCGTGGCGTGGGCGACGCCCCTGTTGTGGTGGTTTGTGCTCGTCCGGGGTTTGGACTGTCTTTGACAGTGGCGGTGTTGTAGGTCTCCGGACGAAAGTCTTGCCCGACTCGGTCGGTGCCGGGAACGGCGACGCTCAAGGGCGCCGTTTTCCTCCTTGGAGGCGTTGCCGTGGAGTCCTCACACACCTCTGCCCATCGTTCCGGGGTGAAAACCCAAATCCTGCTGGGCTGGATTGAATGACGGCGGCGTCTTTGGACGTCGTCACCTCCTTGGAGGCGTCATTTTCGGAATGTTTGGGAGCCACCCCCGGCAATGCCTTGGCTACTGCTTTGGTCGACGTTTTCGTGTTCCGTCGGTGCGCGAGTGCCGCTGGCTTGCCTTGCGGCCTGCCTCACCCCTCGAAGCTTGAAAGGCCTAGCCGTCTCTTTCGGCTCTGACTTCCTTTCCAGGGACGTGGACCGGGCAGTCGTGGCGCTCGCTGTTGCCGTCGTGCTGGTGCCATTCGGCGGCGCTCCAGACCTGGTTTATCCAGATCGTGTGGCCAGGTGTGGGGGTTTTCGCCAGTTTTTCCAGAAAAACTGTGCCGTGTTTGCCTTTCTCTTGTCTGGTTTTCTTTTAAACCGGACGCGGTGTTGCGTTTATATCGGTTTTCGGCCAGTTCCCGTATAAACTGACCAAATTTCACTCTTCTTAATGAAAAAGCTGCTCCTAAAAAGTATTTCAGGTACATGTACCCAGTGGCGAATCTAGGTACAGTATAAAATTTAGGTGCGGCAGAGTCGACTACAAAGACAGAAGGTTCTTATTTAAAATGCGCACCTTACGATAAACCAAATGGAATCAACAACGCGCTGCTTCCAAGAAAGCTCACACCGCAAAATGATAAACCATATGAAAAATACGAAAAGTGTATTTGGCTTATGGGTACCAGTGCTCCTGCCGTTTAAAAAAATTCAAAAATCATACATATTTTTTAAAAAATCTGAAAATAAATCTAGACATAAAAAATGACGTAGCCTATGAAGCGTGTAAAATTTTAATATGAAATTCTTTATATTGTAGACTACATAATAAGACAAAATCTGTTAAAATTTGAAGATTTGAAATATGCATATCCACACGTTTGTTATTTTTGTGTAGCCCAGAACTTTTTGTATTTGAAATTAAAATTTTGCACGTTTGTGGGGCAATTCATTGGCTACACCATGATTTTTTTATAATTTTTTTGAAACACATAAATATTATTTTTATTTTTTCTAAAAGAGAAGGAGCACTGGTGCCCAGGAGCACCAAATCTCTGTCCTGAAAAATAGCTCTCTTTTCTTATTTTATCCAAAATCTTAAAGCAAAAAAAAAAACCATGATGCCCTATCCATACGTGTAAACACAAAAATATTTCCTAAAATTAAATACATTTCGGATAGTTACTTCTAATTCAAAAGATTCGATTCAAGGGGCCCGAGCCCTGGCTCAATCTCTATGTTTTTTTTTATTGCTGCCTCTGCCTCAACTCACCCCATGCAAGACACGTTGATGTTTTTTTTTTGGCTTTGCGATAACACATTGACGCTATGCAAGCCGCCGTGACACTAATAGAGAATAAACCTTTTGTCCAGCACTCTGTTGACTGCCAAAACCCACCGGCGGGCAGCGGCCTTGTCAACACTGTAGAGCCGGGGGGAGCCTAGAGCTGCGGCTGGCTGAGACCCCTCCGAGCGACGGCCCGCAATGCTCTTCTGGTCACACGCGGCGTTGCGAAGTGCAAGGGCGTGCCACCTGACCTATACCTGGTCGGGAAGGTGATGAGATTGCCTCGCTTAGTTTCCTGCAGGGGCATACATGTAAACGTTAAATACGAGCCTCGATCGGCTCTCGGGTTATCCTGTGAATCGGCTCAAAGAGCCGATCCACCCATGATCCGTACGGGGTGTACGAATACTTGGTGGTCCTGCTTGATCAAGATGAAGCTAATGAGATCTACGACGATTTAGGGTTTTCACCACATAATCGGATCATCCTACTCGAGGTTGGGCCAGATGGCCACGCACGGTGCTCGTAAGCCGATCCTAAACAAGGCCAAAAAACCAACATGAAGTTGATCCTAGGAACATCCCGTTTAGGACTTGCGAACGCCACCCTACGTGCCACAGGATCCTCCCCCCCTTTGTAAGGCCAAACTATTGCGAGATATTAAACTAATCCTTGTAGAACAAGGAGCAATCGTAACGGATCAGATCTACTAAATAAAGATCAAGCGGGGTGCCGCCCCCACACCTGAGATAGGCGTGAGGACGGCTAGATATGCAAGGGTTGCACTACGTAAGCATGCTTAAACGAAGAACAATGCTAACCCTAACACATCTAATGATAACTACGTTGCTCGCCATCAAAAGCGCTTCAGTACGAGCAACGCATGAACAACGTGGGGCTTGTGCTGCCTAGATCGCAAGATGCGATCTAGGCAGCATGTCGCTACCTGATAGAAACCCTCGAGATGAAGGAGTTGGCGATGCGCCGAGATTGGTTTGTTTTTGGGGTTGAACGTGAGTTGTTGTTTATTCCATAAACCCTAGGTACATATTTATAGTCCAGGGGACTTTCTAATGTGGACGTGCACTAAACCGTGCACGAGATAAACTCTAACTTCTAAATCGATACATAATTTATTCTACTACGATACACGGGCTAACTAGCCCAACTTCTCCGTGCGAGGCCGCTTCATAGATCTTTCATATGTAACCTTCCAAGCCCATCTTGATCGCGGCCCACCTCTGACTCGGTCAAATTCTGGTGATAACACATGCCCCCCTGGTTTTGGAAATGACATTTCCAAAATCATTACGCTTTCTTTCGTCGGGTCATGTCGTGGCAGAGCAGAACTGCCGCAGAATCCCCATCATGATGCCTTGCCCCTTCCACTTCTCCACGTGGCCGTAAAATTTTCCAATTGGGCAACACCTCCTCGGAAACTGCTGTGGCATTGAACCTCTCCCATATCCCCTTTATTTAACCGTTCTCAACAGCTTGCGTCTCCTTCGTCCTTCTCGCATTAGCACCAAAAAAACCCTCTGTGCCGCCATGTCTTCCTCCTCCTCCTCCGAGCTTTCCTACGGGTCTGACTCCTCCCGCGAGACGCCGCCAGAGATTCGTGCCCCGGAAGACTGGGACGTGGAGAGCCATGCCTCCTCCATTTGGTCTGAGGACGACAAGTCCTTGACCAGCGGGGATGAAGATCTTCGAGTTCCTTGCCGATGGGGAACTCGGAGCCCAAAAGCGAGGACGACCGGTTCTCCCGGGACGGCTGCCCAACCTCCGAAGAAGAGGGAGAAGAAGACGACGACGACGACTCCCTCGAGGGCTACCCGCCAGCGAAGCGCCTTCGCATGTGGTGGGACGACGACGGCGAGCGACGACGAAGACGGGGACGAAGCCCCCGTGGAGGGCTACGGGAGTAGCGACGAGGAGCCCGTCGGTAGCGGTGCCGATGAGAGTTCTGAGGATGACGATGAGGGCAGTGATGGCCCGTAGACTAGGACCTAATTAGTATAGGCCTAGCAGTAGTAGATTGGTCAATAGACCCTCCTTTTGTTCTTCCCTCCTTGAGCAATCGGCTCCCCATTGTAAGAAATCCTCATATTAATGAAGAATTCCCTTAGCTTGATTTTGCCGATTTCTTTCATGCTGAATTTGTCGACTGTTGGCCTAATCCATGCTTAGTGACCGATGGTACCGCATCAGTTTCATGATAATCTGCAAGACAGGCCAATTTAGCCATCCCTTCAAGCTAGCTGGCTTCTGCCGATGACGACGACACATCCGATCCTGGCAAGCTGGCGACTTGATCTTCGAGCAAGCGATTCTAAAAGAGCCCTGGAACTGTCTTGGATGCTCAAACTGATGACTCTGTAGCCGATTCCAATTAAATCGGCTCCCTAGGGCAATACCTTTAGGGCGAGCTGCCCCCCGAGCCTTAGTGAAGGCGAACCAGACACATGTGCCGATATTAGCCTTAACTCATGATGTAGCCCCAAGCAGAGAACCTTCAGTTCTTGCCGGCCAGATCGGCTCCTTTCCTTTGGTGGCATTGTTCTTGAAGAGAGGATCCGAGCTCTTACACTACCCCATTGCGGAGCTCTTCCATTAGTGCTCCATCAACCCTCTGATCGTAACGGCTATTCCTCTTGAGTCGATGGCCATGCATCGGCTTTCATATCTTTAAGTCGATGCCTGCTGCATCGGCTGTGTTCGAAATTTTTTCGAATTTGCATCTTTTTTTTTTTTACAGCCGACCTGTGCATCGGCCCCCATATTCCACTACCCATCAACAAAAGATGAGATGCTTCTGTTGTATATCCTCGTATTTCCATATACCTGGGTGCCCCCCCAAGCCGATTCTGTCAAGAAAATTGATGGTATCGGCTCCGTTGGATAACATGTTGAACCCGAGCGGAGAGGTAGGTGAGGATGATTTTGGCCGATTGCTGGAATCGGCCTCCACGTTGCTTGTTCGTTGAAGGTTTTGTAAGTTCCCTTCGTAAATTTTTTGGGGCCGATCACAAGGATCAGCCTCTCCTGGTTTGCTCATTGGTTTGATCTTGCTACTTGGTCAGGCTGGATGAAACCAACCCAACCTCTGACTTGATGCGCCTGCTGTCGTCCACCTTGTGTGCTCCGTAGAGTCGTGGAGCGCTACGCTCTGTCGGCAAGACGAGTACCATGTTTGTGCCAGCCGATGTCTCATCATCGGCTTTCCTCTCGTTTAGGGCGCCACTCCATTTTCCGTGGACGACCCTCTTCATCCAGGGTTCGCTGAACCTTTGCAGCCGGATCGGGCCGTGCCTTTCTTAGCGTATGCAGGTACAACCTTTCGGCTTCCTCCGGGCCGCGCAATCGCTGAACCCCGCGCTTCGGGAACGGCTGAGTCCGTCGGGGCACCACCTTGGCCGGTGGTACCTGTCTTCTTCCACTTCTCCCTCGTCTTCCGAATCTTCAAGATCTGCCCAACGAGGTGACTCGGCGCATTTGCTTTGTGGTGGGAGAGGCCCTAAGCGCTCGAACACGGACACGTTGGCTGCCTCCTTCTTTTTCTTATTGCATTCGGGCAATTGCCGATTGTGGGCAATCGGCTCATTCCTGAATCCCAGCGAGTGTACGAAGAAGGGGCAGTCCCAATGCCCGGCGTTGTCGTCTTGCTCCCTTGATGCTTCCGTGGCATAGCGCTCATGCTCCTCCTCATCGTGATCCTGCCGACGATATCTTCCGGCTTCTCTAGCCAAACGATCTTCTCTATCACCGTAATAGGGTCGCCGGCGTTGACCATACCGATTCACATATTTGTTGAGGAGGTGATCAGAGAGGGGTCGCTGATATCTTATATTCTTCACCTCTCCCTCTGTGACGTAGCGCTTGCCATCATGACGGAGCCGATCGCATGGGGCGGCCTCATCTGTATCCTTGCTGTGAGAGCAGCTGCCCTCATCTCTATCTTTGCCAGAGTGGTTTCCAGGCCCTACCATGTTGATGCTGAACGAGGGGCCTGGCTGGCAACCTTCAGGGTAGGTGATTCCTACCATGTTAACGGCGGGGAAGGGTTGGGTGTCGACCTTCATGGCGTATCGGTTGAAAATTAGCCGCCCCTTCTCTATCGCCGCTTGGATGTGCCGACGCCACACCCGGCGGTCGTTGGTGGCATGGGAAAGCGAGTTGTGGAATTTGCGGTACGGCTTTCCGTTTAGCTCTTTCGCCGTGGGGAACTTGAGACCTTCGGGAACCGTCAACTGTTTCTCCTTGAGCAGGAGGTCGAAGATTTGTTCAGTCTTGGTTACGTCAAAATCAAATCCCTCGGGCGGCCCCGGTGGCTTTACCCATTTGCAGGCCACGGGGTTCCTCCCGAGTCCACTCAGCCACTCGCTATCTCTTGGCCTCCCGCAGGCACTTCATCCTCCTCCGTATCGACCATGACTACCGCACGCTTGAACTTGTCTTGGTACAGGTCGGGGTGGCGCTGTTCATATGCCGATAGTTTCGAACCATGTGCGCCGGTGAGGGATAATCCGCTTGGGAGGCCATGTCCTTGAGCTGTGTTGCAAGGCCTGCTACTGCCAACTCGACTCGCTTCCTTTTCAGTTATACGAACCGAATAACATCGGTTCCTAAGATTCCTGAAGCGGCTGGATGTATTCCGTCACCGTTTCCCCGCGCTTCTGACGTAGTTGTGCTAGATCGGCAATGCCAGACTCGGAAGCTTCTGTATGGTATTGCATATGGAACTGTTCTTCCAATTGCTTCCAAGACTGGATGGAGTTCGCTGGTAGAGAGGTGTACCATCCAAAAGCCGATCCCGTGAGGGACCGTGAAAAGAGCCTCACGCGTAGCTGATCCGACACCGAAGCCGGTCCTAGTTGAGCCAAATATCGGTCGACGTGCTCGATGGAGCTGGAGCCATCCGATCCACCGAATTTGGAGAAGTCGGGGAGCCGATATTTTGGTGGCAGCGGGATCATCTCGTAATCGTCGGGTACGGCTTGGAATAGCCGACCGCCCTTCTTTTCGGCATCATGCCGAACTGGTCTCTCGGTATGGTACTCGATCTGATCCGCCGTACTGGCCGTAGGAGTTGCACTCGAAGATTCGCCGGGGTGGCGTACTTGGCCTGCCACGTTTGCTTTTCCAGCTCCGAGCCGGCTGCGGGAGCTGGGCTCGGGAGTTTCGTCGGTGTGGCGTATTTAGTTAGCCACGTCCGCTCTGCCGCCGACGTTCCTCCTCGTCTTCGCCGGAGTCCCCGATGTTGTGGCCTGGTTTGTGAGTGCCCAGTCACCACAATCCGGCACATACATGCATGCGTACCCATGAGGGATCTCCTTAGGCGCCTCCATTAAGAACTGGTAGTCACCGGGGTCGCCACCAATTCCGTAGACGAGGAATGCCGGTGTAGTCGGCACTTCGGCAGAGTGCTGCCAACGCAAATGGCAGCGGTGGACGGGACTCGGAATGGCAATTCTCCTTGATGCGTCCCGAGAGCTGGTCCCGACGGCGAGTGCGGTGGCTCATGATCTCCTGGATCACGCGCGAGCGACACGCTCCGGCACGTTAACCAAGTTCTCGCAGTGGCGGTGTAGCGAGTGAGCCACCGGGTAGTTGATCTCCTGCCGCGAGACCCTCGGTGCGTTCCTCCGACGGGGAAGAAAGGTCTATCCCATCGAGTGCACCTTCCGGTGAGAACCCCTTCCATCCGATGCCACCGAACGGGTTCTGCGAAAAGAGCCGATGAGGTCGGCTTCGAGGGTAGCCTTGATCTCATTGTATTGCTTCTTGAGGTCGTCGGAGCGGATCCTCGTAGGTGATCGGCGTGCCGTCCGCCATCTCAGATGTAGATGGCGATGTGGTTGATGTAGACGATTGTCCCACCGGGCGTGCCGAGAATGTGTTGACTGCCAAAACCCACCGGCGGGCAGCGGCCTTGTCAACACCTGTAGAGCCGGGGGAGCCTAGAGCTGCGGCTGGCTGAGACCCCTCCGAGCGACGGCCCGCAATGCTCTTCCTGGTCACACGCGGCGTTGCGAAGTGCAAGGGCGTGCCACCTGACCTATACCTGGTCGGGAAGGTGATGAGATTGCCTCGCTTAGTTTCCTGCAGGGCATACATGTAAACGTTAAATACGAGCCTCGATCGGCTCTCGGGTTATCTCGTGAATCGGCTCAAAGAGCCGATCCACCCATGATCCGTACGGGGTGTACGAATACTTGGTGGTCCTGCTTGATCAAGATGAAGCTAATGAGATCTACGACGATTTAGGGTTTTCACCACATAATCGGATCATCCTACTCCAGGTTGGGCCGGATGGCCACGCACGGTGCTCGTAAGCCGATCCTAAACAAGGCCAAAAAACCAACATGAAGTTGATCCTAGGAACATCCCGTTTAGGACTTGCGAACGCCACCCTACGTGCCACAGGATCCTCCCCCTTTGTAAGGCCAAACTATTGCGAGATATTAAACTAATCCTTGTAGAACAAGGAGCAATCGTAACGGATCAGATCTACTAAATAAAGATCAAGCGGGGTGCCGCCCCCACACCTGAGATAGGCGTGAGGACGGCTAGATATGCAAGGGTTGCACTACGTAAGCATGCTTAAACGAAGAACAATGCTAACCCTAACACATCTAATGATAACTACGTTGCTCGCCATCAAAAGCGCTTCGATACGAGCAACGCATGAACAACGTGGGGCTTGTGCTGCCTAGATCGCAAGATGCGATCTAGGCAGCATGTCGCTACCCGATAGAAACCCTCGAGATGAAGGAGTTGGCGATGCGCCGAGATTGGTTTGTTTTTGGGGTTGAACGTGAGTTGTTGTTTATTCCATAAACCCTAGGTACATATTTATAGTCCAGGGGACTTTCTAATGTGGACGTGCACTAAACCGTGCACGAGATAAACTCTAACTTCTAAATCGATACATAATTTATTCTACTACGATACACGGGCTAACTAGCCCAACTTCTCCGTGCGAGGCCGCTTCATAGATCTTTCATATGTAACCTTCCAAGCCCATCTTGATCGCGGCCCACCTCTGACTCGGTCAAATTCTGGTGATAACACACTCCTGGGAGCAATAGTCCCGATTTTAAAGCAAACCGGGGCCGGGGGGGGGGGGGGGCATTGGTCTTGGTTCGTTCGGCACGGGACGACCCCACCCTCTCGTCCCGATCCGTTTGGGGTCTTTGGTCCCGGTTTGTATTATAAACCGGGACTAAGGGGGCTTCAGCAGGGCGTGGCAAGCCATGTTAGGCCTCGAAACCCTTTAGAATCGATTTGTATTACAAATCGGGACCAAAGGCCTACCTTTAGTTCTGGTATGCCTTAACAACCGGGACAAAGTCCCCATCTACCTACATATACCTTGCCCCTGCCCAAGTATGAGCCACACTTATCCATTTTTCCACTTCTTATCACAAGAGGGGTGTATGTTGCTTTGCTCTCTTCATATGCACAAAAGGTGTTCGATGAAATGCCTAAGAGGTTTTGCCACTTGAGTTCACACAAAACAAGCCACACTTAACTGTCCTTTTTCTTCTCCATCGAGGTTAACAATTTTATCCTTTCATCTGTCATTGATAAAATGCATGTGTGTATATATATATACATCGTTTCACTAATCATGATATTATGTAATGGTTTTTGATAAGCTTAATTATATCATGCAGATGAATCAACAATGGATGTACATTGACCGACGCTTTGACGAGTTCACTTCGGGCCTGAGTAATTTTATCGCCGTGGCTGAGGCAAACAAATATGGTGGCTTTATGTATTGTCCATGTGTTGACTGTAAGAATGTCGTAAATTAATCTTCCTCGAGTACCATTCACGGCCACCTGCTGCGATCCGGTTTCATGCCCCAGTACAATTGTTGGACCAAGCACGGAGAAAGAGGGATTATGATGGAGCACAATGAAGAAGAAGAGGATGATGACAACTATCCCATGTTCCCTCAATACGGTGATACTGCATAGGGGGTTGTTTCCATCATAAGGCAATGAAGACAATGAAGCAGAAAATCAAGAGGCACGAGATGAGCCTGCTGACGATCTTGGTCGGGTCATTGCTAATGCAAGGAGAGAATGTGAAACTGAAAAGAAAAGGTTGGAGTTCGACCAGATGTTAGAGGATCACAACATGTTATACCCAACTTGCGAAGATGGCCATAAAAAGCTAGGTAGCACACTGGAATTGTAGCAATGGAAGGAAGAGAACGGTGTCACTGACTCAAGATTTGAAAAGCTGATGAAAATAATTAAGAAGATGATTCCAAGGGTAACGAATTGCCCGCCAGTACGTACGAAGCGAAGAAGGTTGTCTGCCCTCTAGGATTAGATGTGCAAAAGATACAAGCTTGCATTAATGACTACATCCTCTACTGCGGCGAGTACGAGAATTTGGATGCATGCCCGGTGTGCACTGCATTGCGGTATAAGATCAGACGAGATGACCCGGGTGATGTTGAGGGCAAGCGCCCCAGGAAGAGGGTTCCTGTCAAGGTTATGTGGTATGCTCCTATAATACCACGGCTGGAACATTTGTTCAGAAATAAAGAGCACGCTAGGTTGTTGCGATGGCACAAAGAAGATCGTAAGAAATATGAGATGTTAAGACACCATGCTGATGGGTCCCACTGGAGAAAAATCGATAGAGAGAGTTCCCGTACTTTGCAGAGGATGAAAGGAACTTAAGGTTTGGTCTAAGTACAGATGGCATGAATCCTTTTGGAGAGTAGAGCTGCAACCATAGCACCTAGCCTGTGACTCTTTGTATCTATAACCTTCCTCCTTGGATGAAAGGAACTTAAGGTTTGGTCTAAGTTCATTATGATGCCAATGCTCATACAAGGCCCGAATCAATGCGACAATGACATTGATGTGTACCTAAAGCCATTAGTCGAAGAACTTCTACAGCTGTGGACCATAACATGTGTACCTTTGTGGGACGAGCACAAGCAGGAGGAATTTGACCTACGAGCGCTGCTTTTCGTAACCATCAATGATTGGTCTGCTCTTGGTAACATTTCAGGACAACCAAACAAGGGATACAATGCATCCACGCACTGTTTAGATGAGCTCGAAGGTGACTATTTGGATAAAGAAGGTCGTGTACCTGGGGCATCATCGATTTCTTAGGCATACCCATCCCATAAGAAATAAAGGCAAGCATTAAAATGGTGAGGCAGATCACCGGAAGAAGCCCGCCCACCGTAATGGTGCTGATATATTTGGTATGGTCAAGGATCTAGAAGTAATATTTGGAAAGGGTCCTGGCGGACGGTCTGTTCCGAATGACGCATCCAGACACGCAGCCATGTGGAAGAAGAAATCTATATTTTGGGATCTACCCTATTGGAAAGTCTTAGAGATCCGCTCTTCAATCGATGTGATGCACATGACGAAGAATCTTTGCGTGAACCTGCTAGGCTTCCTGGGCGTGTACGGGAAGACAAAAGATACACCAGAAGCACGGGAGGACCCGCAACATATGAAAGACCCCAAAAAACTGCATGAGACAGATAAAGGACGTCATTACTCCAGCTACGCTCTTACAAAAGCAGAGAAGGAAATCTTTTTTGAATACCTGAGCAGTTCAAGGTCCGTTCTGGCTTCTCCTCCAATATAAAGGGAATAATAAATATGGCAGAGAAAAAAGTTCCAGAACCTCATGTATCATGACTGCCACGTGATAATGATGCAGTTGCTTCCGATTGCATTGAGGGGGCTTCCACCGCAAAATGTTCGACTGACCATTGTGAAGCTATGTGCATTCCTCAATGCAATTTCTCAGAAGGTAATCAATCTAGAAATTCTACCGAGGTTGCAGAATGATGTGGTCCAATGTCTTGTTAGTTTTGAGCTGGTGTTCCCACCATGCTTCTTCAATATTATGACGCATCTCCTCCTTCACCTGGTCGATGAGATTTCCATTCTCGGTCCTGTGTTTCTACACAATATGTTCCCCTTCGAGAGGTTCATGGGAGTCTTAAAGAAATATGTTCGTAACTGTGCTAGGCCAGAAGGAAGCATCTCCAAGGGCTATGGAACAGAGGAGGTCATTGAGTTATGTGTTGACTTCATTCCTAACCTTAAGACAATTGGTGTTCATGAATCGCAGCATGAGACTAAGTGGAAAAGGCACGCCAGGAAGGAAATCAATGATATGTAGGGATGGGATTTCTTTCACTCAAGCACACTACATAGTTCTACGAAGTTCCACCTTGGTGGCTCCGTATATCAATGTACACAAGAATTTTGTACGCTCCCAGAACCCGGGGTAGTCGGACGATTGGATTACACGTGAACACATGTCGACTTTTGGAGGTTAGTTGCAAAAAACATCTCATGAATGACACCACTGTTGGAGACCAACTGTACTTGTTGGCCCAGACACCATCTTCGACTGGATTGACTTTCCAAGGGTACGAGATAAATGGCAATTCATTTTACATGATCGCCCAAGATAAAAAGAACACCAACCAAAACAGTGGTGTCCACTTTGATGCAATAAACAACAAATTAAGGCCCAAATGACACATATTATGGTTACATAGAGGAGGTATGGGAACTTGACTATGGACCTTCTTTTAAGGTCCCTTTGTGTAGGTCCAAATGGGTCAATATAACAGGAGGCGGGGTTCAGGTAGACAAGTTGTATGGAATGACAACAGTGGATCTCAACAATCTTGGGTATAGAGACGAACCATTCGTCCTAGCCAAGGATGTGGCCCAGGTTTTCTATGTGAAGGACATGTCTATCAAACAAGGAAAAAAAGGAAACATAAGGAAACGAATACATCATACGATGAGCCAAAGTGCCACATAGTTCTTTCTGGAAAAAGAAACATCGTGGGAGTGGAGGACAAGACATACATGTCAGAAGATTATAATAAGTTCGATGAAATTCCACCCTTCACAATGAACATTGACTCAAGCATCAAGTTAAATGATGAAGATGCTCCATGGTTACGACCGAAGAAGGTTCAATGATGAAGATGCTCCATGATCAAGTTAATTGAAGAATGTTCATGGCACAAATGAGTATCTCAACATGGCAATCAATTTCCCATTTATTTTTGTTTAATCATGTAAATGTATGTAAGATATTAAAAGTAGAGATGGTTGGCTTTTTGTACCATATATATAGTGAGATCCCCCAACACTTTTAGAGGAGATGGAGTCGTTCACGGGTTTGCAGGAAAATTTCCGAGGCGGAGCTTCTGAAGATGCCGTAGGGCGTGTGCACCAACGACATCTTTGAGAAGCTCCGCCAGAGGAGATTTCCCAACCCTTTCCCCAACACTCTTAGAGGAGATGGAGTATTTCACGGGCTTGCAGGAAAAAAATTCCGGGGCAGAACTTCTGAAGATGCCATAGGGCGTGTGCACCAATGACATCTTCGAGAAGTTCCGCCACGGGAGATTCCCAACCCTTTCCCCAACACTGTTAGAGGAGATGGAGTCTTTCACGGGCTTGCAGAGGAAAAAAAAAATCCGAGGCGGAACTTCCGAAGATGCCGTAGGGCGTGTGCACCAACGACATCTTCGAGAAGTCCCGCCACCGGAGATTTCCCAACCCTTTCCCCAACACTGTTAGAGGAGATGGAGTCTTTCACGGGCTTGCAGGAAAAAAAATCCGAGGCGGAACTTCCGAAGATGTCGTAGGGCATGTGCAACAACGACATCTTCGAGAAGTTCCGCCATGGGAGATTTACCAACCCTTTCCCCAACACTGTTAGAGGAGATGGAGTCTTTCACGGGCTTGCAGGAGAAAGTTTACGAGGCGGAACTTCCAAAGATGTCGTAGGGCGTGTGCACCAACGACATCTTCGAGAAGATGGATTTCCCAACCCTTTCCTCCATTCATGGGGATGAAACTCTCCCTACCTGCTAGATTGGCTTGTTGAGCTGCTTGTCCTGGCGTATCGATTCTCCTTTTATAGGCATGGCGCCGCTTCTACTTTGTCTTGTTCCTTCGACAGGGCGTCGTGTGCTGCATGCTTTATCTCATCGAGCAATGCGTCCACCCACGTGTCCTTATCCTGCCGATAGCTTTAGTCCCGGTTGCACCCACCAGCCGGGACTAAAGGTTACCCACATGTCCTTATCCCACCGACAATTTTGTTAGATGATACAAAAACCACCTTTAGTCCCGGTTGTACCCACCAACAAGGAATAATGGTTGCCCGCACGTCTTTATCCTGCCGACAGTTTGGTACATGGCTTCTAAAACCACCTTAGTCCCGGTTGCACCCACTAGCCAGGACTAAAGGTTAGATGGTCAGCTCTGGCTTCCTTCGACTTCTTCCTCCATATGCTCATCACCTGCTCTGGGTTCTTCTTCTTCCTCCTCCTCATCATCAGCGTCAGCCACGATGAAGCCACCAGCTCTAGGTTCCTCTCTTCTTCCTCCTCCAGATTAAGCCCCCCATCTTTTGACCCGGTTTGAGCCTCCACCCGGGATAAAATGGGTATATAAACTAAATTTAAACTAAAACAACCGACAACGACTTTATTGAAATTTAACTAGATACGTTAACTAAATTTAAACCAAAGTAACGACTACGACTTTATTGGAATTTAACTAGATACGTTAACAAAATTTAAACTAAAATAACGACTTTGACTAGTTCTTCCGCGCATCCGTTGCTGCCCTCCTGGCCGCCTCCTCCTCCTCACGATGACGCTTATGCATCTCCTCTCTATCCAGATCCGCCACACGCCGCCGCTTATGCAGCTCCTGTAGACTCTGCCTCTCAAATGCTTCTATGGTAGCCGCTAGCGCCGCCTGCTCCCACTCCTCTATCTCCGCGAGCTACGGGTCCACCTCATCCGCTGCTGCCCTCCCTGCTACCGCCTCCTACTGCGGCTGCTGCTGTAGCTCCTCCTACTTCTCTATCTCGGCGAGTTGCGGGTCCACCTCCACCGGCGGCGGGTGCGGCTTTGGGGGCATTGTGAAATGGGCTAGAGTTCGGTGAGTGAAGTGGGAGACTGGGACGTAGGAGCTATTTATAGAGGCGTCGTGGCGGGAAACTTTCCCGCGCGGCGTCTTGGCGGGAAACTTACCCACCATATGTTATTTTTTGATTTGAAATAAGGCGGGAAACGAAATTCATATAAAAAATTCATATTCATAAGTTATTCAAATTCATATTATTAAGTAATGTCAATATTTAAATGTTCATAATGAATAAATTATACTTTTATTACATAGATATTTCTTTTCTGAACATTTTGATATATCATATGTCATTCTTTGAATTGAAATAAGACGGGAAACAAAAATTATTAGAAAAGGCAGATACAAAATTTCCTTTGGTCCCGCTTCGTGCCACAAACCGGGGCCAAAGGGTTATTTTGCGCGGGCAGTGAATAGCCCAGCACCGGCACGCACCGGCACCGTCACACAAAAATTGGCCTTCGGTCTCGGTTGGTGGCACGCACCGGCACTAAAGGGGGGCCTTTGGTCCCAGTTCGTGGCACCAACCGGGACCAAAGGGGTAGCACCTATAACTGCTCCCCTTCGTCTCCGCGGAGATCAATCCCGCGGTGACGAACGAGCACGACGCCGCCAGGCTGCCGCTCCTCTCGGTCGCTGATGCCGCCGCGCACGCCACCGCCACCGCAGCCCCCGTGCGCCGCCGCCCTCCGTGCGCGTCGCCGACCGCCCGGCCGCCTCTCCTCCTCAAATTCCGCGCGCGACACCGCTGTCTGCCGCGTCGCCTCCACCGCGCCGCCCGCCGCGTCACCGCCCTCCTCCACGCCGTCGATACCCTCCTCCATGCCGGCCGCTAAGCCCCTTCTCCCTCTCCCTCTCCTCCTGCCGGCCGCCGGCTGGCATACATGTGTATTTTTTTTTTTGTTAGATTAGTGTAGTGAAATTAGTAGTACTGCCAAATTAGTTAGAAATATTTTTTTGTTAGATTAGTGTAGTGAAATTATTATTAGTGAAAGTAGTGAAATTATATGTTACAAATTTTTCTAACTATTAATATATAATCATTATTAGATAAAATTTTATTAGTTAGAAATATTTGTTAGTAAAAAAGTAGTGAAATTATATGTTACAAATATTTGTTAGATAAAAATATTATTAGTATAAATATTTATTAATATATATTCATAAGTACTAAATATTAGTAGTATAAATATTTAGATAGAAATATTAGTTAAAAAATTATTTTATTAATATTTAGTAATAATAGTAGTAGTATTAGTTAGAAATATTTACTTACTAAATTTTAGTAGTATGTATATATAGTTATTTTATTTAGCACAATATTATGTTTGTTCAGTTATGTTAGTACATATATGATTTAGTTTTCGTAGCTAAGATGCCGCGTCCACCGCGTCGCGGAGGGTTTGGGACCATTCTGGACCAGAAGCCGTTGATGGGGGAGGTCTGGCACTGGGTTCCGTCGGGGTGGCACTAGGAGGTGTTATCTTCCGGGACGCGCACCTTGGTGTGGAATCGATCTGGGTCCCATCATCGACCCGGATCTTCTCTGGTAGAGGTCGCCTGGGCCACGATCGTTTCAGATGGAGCCAGCCCCGCGGGAGGTGGTAGCTCGGCGACTCAGAGAGGAGGACAAGCACCTTCGTCGTTACCTGTTTGCGTTAGACACCATGTATAGGATCATATGGTCAGTTATGCAGGGATCTTACATTAGCTATGATCATGTTACTGTTCCGTGGCTTTGGGTGTTTAGCCGGTGTGGCTCAGGTACCGGTCGGCGCCTTTGACAGGTTCTAGTGATGTATTATGGTTAAATAAAAATGGACCCGGTCGAGCTATGTATGCATGTAACTGCACTATCTGCTTTCAACACTACATTATCGATCCTTAATTAATAACTATATATGTAACTCCAATTTCAGTTTTTTGCATTATCCTTAATTAATATATATATATATATATATATATATATATATATATATATATACATATGTGATCATATGATGGTTATTATAACTTGCAAGTCGTTGCAGAAAGCATGGAGGGACACAGAGACGAAGACCAAGAAGAATTCATGGCTAACCTCATAGCCAACGGTACTTTGGATGATGGTGGCGGCGGTATTCTGGATGATGGCGGTGACGATGTCACCGCAACTTTTTTGAATGACTCCGGTGAGGGACCGGAGAATATTGAGAGAAGAGAAGATGGCTCGGGTGATGGAACCGTAGTTATCATCGAGGTATATAAATTAAGCCGCTACTGACAAGATGCATTAACTAATTTGTATTGACGATGAATTATTTCTTTTTTAGCCCTCCGGATCGAGCAATTCTTCTGTAAAGTAGAAGCGAGGCCCGGCCAAAAATTTGGCCGACGGTGTTAGGCACGACATCGTCGAAACCGATCTGAGTAGCCAACCGACTGCTCCAGAGAAGGCTGCAAAATTATTTATAAGTCAATGCGGAGTGCTTGTTAGGGACTGCATCCCGATCACCGTTCGAGAATGGCACAAGCCGAAGGGACAGTCTGATGAACTAGGTCATTATATCGATGATGTAGCCAAACGCAGCCTTTTGGCTAAGCTCATGGCACATTTCAACCTACCTCCAGAGGAGAATGCCGATAAAAGGGCAAAGATGGAGGAGGTAGTCAATGACTTTGCTTTGAAGAAGATGGCCGAACTATTCAAGCACCACAAGAAAATATTTTACAACCTTATAAAGAAAAAGAAGACTCCGGACTTCAATGCAGGGAATGAGAAGGTAAAATATCATTGGGCCTAATTCATGAAGTACACCACGGAGTCAGAAGAATTTAAGAAAAAGGTCAGCAAAAAATAAGGCAAATGCTGCGTTGAAGAAATATCACCAAATTACGGGTCCAGGTGGCTATAGGGCTAACCGGCCAAATGATGGGTTCGATGCATGGAAAACAAAAAATATTCTATCGCAAAGACGAATAAATCCAAGATCCAATATATGGAAAAACCAAGATCTAATCTATGAGATCGGAGCAATGAGATAGATGAGAACTAACCCTCGTAGATCCAAAGCCTTAACGAGATCAGGTCTCGTGGTTTATGTAGACGATCGTTCCGGTGCTGCGATCCGACAGCACTTCCGTACTCGGTCACACATACGGTGTCAATGAAGTCCATCCTCTCCCCGTTCCAGCGGGCAGCGGAGGTGTGGTAGATCCCCTCGGAATCCCAGCAGCACGACGGCTTGGTGGTGGTGGAGGAGAAATACTGTAGGGCTTCGCCAAGCCGGTGCAGAGTTGTGGTGGAGGAGAGAGGGGGCGGCCAGGGTTAGGGACGAAGGGGTGGTGCACCCCCTGCCCCCCCTCTTTATATAGGGGGGAGGGTCGGTTGGGGTGGCCCCCCACGCCCCAAACCCATCTAGGGCCGGTAGCCAAAGAGGGGGGGACTTTTCTTCCCCCCAAGTCTTTCCCCCTTTAGGGTTTTGGGGAAACCCTAAGGGTTGGCCGACTTGGGCCTTGAGGGGCTGTGCGCCTGGCCCATTAGGGCTGGGCTGCACCCCTCGGCTCATGTTGGCCCTCCTAGGGTCTTAAGCCCACTGGTGGACCCCCCCGGAACCTTCTAGAACCTTCTCGGTCTTCCACCGGAAAAATCCCGATCTTTTCCGAACCCTAGAAATAAACTTCCCTTATATGAATCTTATTCTCTGGACCATTCCGAACCTCCTCCTGATGTCCTAGATCCCATCCGAGACTCCGCACAACATTCGGTCTCCATCTCATATTCCAAAGCTACTATACAACATCGAACCTTAAGTGCGTCACCCTACGGTTCGTGAACTATGCGGACATGATCGAGACTCCTCTCCGATCAATAACCAATAGCGAGACCTGGAGATCCATAATGGCTCCCACACATTCAGCGATAACTCAGTGATCGATTGAACCATTAACATACGATATCGATTCCCTTTGTAAAGCGATACTTTACTTATCCGAGGTTTAATCATCGGTATCTCTATACCTAGTTCAACCTCGTTACCGAAAAGTACTCTTTACTCGTACCGTGGTATGTCATCTCTTGTGACCTTGTCACATGCTTGCAAGCTAATTAGGTGAAATTCCACCGAGAGGGCCCTCAGCATATCTATCCGTCATTAGGATGGACAAATCCCACTCTTGATCTATATGCCTCAACTCATACTTTATGAATACTTAATCCCATCTTTATAACCACCCATTTACGCAGTGGCATTTGATGTAATCAAATTACCCATCTGGTGTAAGTGATTTACATGATCTCATGGTTGAAGGACTAGGTTACTATGTATCGAAAGCTTATAGCAAGTTGAACTTAAAGACTTGATCTTATGCTATGCTTACTATGGGTTTGTGTCCATCACATCATTCACCTAATGATATGATCTTGTTATTAATAACATCCAATGTTCATGATCATGAAACCATGATCATATATTAATCAACAAGCTAGTTAAACGAGAGGCTTACTAGGGACTCTGGTTGTTTACACAACACACATGTATTAATGTTTCTGGTTAATTCAATTATAGCATGGGGTGTAAATATTTATCATGAACACTAAGATATAACAATAACTACTTTATTATTGCCTCTCGGACATATCTCCAACAGTCTCCCACTTGCACTAGAGTCAATAATCTAGTTTACATTTGTAAAGATATAACACCTTGGCCTTCTGGTGCTTATCATGTTTTGCTCACAGGAGAGGTTTCAGTCAACGAATCTGACACACTCAGAAACTTATGTATTTTCCAATTCATTTGCGTCTCCACGCATCATTCATTTTCCAAATGAGCCGGCATTAATCATATATGTTTAGTCTTCGGGTGGAACCTTAATGCCGCAGTCTGAAATATGTCACTAATATTGTCACACACAATATAGATTCAAAGTTCTGACACTATTAGGGTTTCTACCCATGCCATAACTCTTATGGTATCATTTCAACAGATTATGATGATGTTCTATTTAGTGTAAAAGCGGTAGTCTCTAAAGCATAATCCACAAAAATATAATGGCATCATTTTATTTTATCTCATCATTAACCCAACAAGGTTTGGGTACGTCTCTCGGATACTCCATCATCACTATGATACTCCAAGAAACGTGAGTTGTAGAATAATTTAATAACTTTCTTAGATGTTCGCAAAAAATCGTAATTCAGATATTTCCACCATGATCCAATCATAGATATTTGACTTTTCTATTACGATGATTTTCACTTCATGCTAAAAATTTATTTGAATCCATTCAAATGTTTCAAACTTCTTTCTTATTGAATATATCCTTATTATATACACTCAATTCATTGTTGGAAGTTTTCATGAAGTAGAGGAATCTTCCGCACACAACTATGCCTAAAAACCATATACATCATCATGTATGTTTCCACTAATCTAGTTACCCGTTCAAGTCTTGGCCTATGAACGGTATTTCAGTCATTCTCTTTAGAAGCTATTTGCAAGCGCCGAACGATTCAAAAATTGAATGACTCCAAAAATCCATTTGCATGGAGTTCCTTCATGCGTTCCTTTGTAACATGACACAAATGGCGTTTCCACAAATAAGTGGAATACTTATTATTTTAGCGTCAGTGTTATGCATGTGTGTTTCACCATTAAGATTTACAATAAATTTTCCATCGTACATGGAGTACGGTCATAATTTGAACAACTCATTGTTTTCATGTGACCAGAACAAAACAACAATTATAAAGTTCTTTATTATAAATCTGATGGGCTAGGTGACAAGGTATTAACTTGTCAATGCCTACAGATAGTAGACTAGGGTTTCGTTGGATGTAGAGGGCAAGTAGATCTCGAAGGTTTCAGCCGAAAAGTACTCGACGATGTAAAAACTAGGGTTTGTGAGACAATGATTCGATGCTTTCTTTGTCCCTCGACTCCCCCTTATATAGGAGGTGGAGCCGAGGGATTCGTTTTGTACAAGTTATAGAGTCCGGGAGGGTTTCCAACTCATCCCGCAAGATTACAAACATCATCTCCTAATACAACTCTAGCTTTCCTTAATAACAACTTGGGCTTCCGATTCTTCTTATCCTTCGAGTCGTGGGCCTTCAGTAAACCCCGGGTACTATCTTCGGCAGGCCCATTGGGGATGCCTATGTCAGTAGCCCCCGAGATTTTGCTTGAATCGCAGAGTCAGGGAAAGTCTCCACCGTTTATATTTACTCTACAACTTTAAACTTCTCTATATTGTACAGGGATAATGGTAGTTCGGGCTAGTTCATCTGACGGATCAGGTACTAGTTAACTGCTCTAGTGGCAATCCGCAAAAACCTACTTCAAGATCACGTCCCCGGACATGATCTCGGGATACTGGTGTAAACTTCGACAGGTGCCGCTTAAGGTCTTACCATTCTGTCGAGTCCCAGTCATATTTATCGAGTACCTAACGCGTCCGTTAGGATTTTTCTTCGTATATGTTGATACGGATAGAAGTAGCAAACCGACGTCAGAGATGGCGCCACGCCACTCAGAACGGATCTGGGGTCTTACCTTCGCAAAGTTTTGCGGCATTCAGAATTTGTTCGTAACTTTGGCGTTCTGAGAATATACTGTCGAGTGCTTATTCGGCTGTTGGAATGGCACATTTTATTGAGTCAACGGATGACTTATATTGCTCTCCCGATGGGAGTATATGTAGAGTTATTTTAACTCGAAATATACTCTCTTGTTCTTCTATCTTTTTTTTTTATAATTTCATCGGGCACGCGAACAGCGTTCCCGATGGGAGTATCCCCCGAGGTTACAGCCAAGGACTTGTGCTTCGGTGTAGGCTCCACGCTTTATGCCGCTATATTTTCTTTCTCTCCCGAAATTTTCAAATCTCTCGGGTGCGCGAACAGCGCTCCCGATGGGAGTAGCCCCCGAGGCTATGAGCAAATATTTTGTATTTGATCATAGGCTCATACCATTTCTATTTTGTCTTTCTCGAACTTTTCATTTTTTCCAAAGTAGCCCCCGAGCATTTGGGCAAAAACTTGTATTTGATCAAAGGCTCTCGAAATAATCAACAACCTTCTGCTGTCGCAATCTTACGAACCTTTGTAGCCGAAATTTTATCTTGTCAAGGTGACATCATTGCTGACGATAGCCACGATCACTTTATCGGGAAAACGCGAGAACTTCTCTCCCTCTGTCTCGTGGACCCAAATTTTTACCACGTTAACACGTCGTGCAAGTGGGGGACACGCGTCCTCCTCTTTTCCTGGCGCACGTATTGCAACTCCCCCAGGGAGAAATTACTTTTTACCCCTTTTCCACGTGTATATTGTCTACCGCACACTTTTTTCCATCCAACGGTTCGGCGCTTCGCCGCACCTCTATTTAAGGTCTTCATCTTCTTCCTTCAGCACTTTCGCTCGCGCCGATCCCCTGTTCTCCTCTTGCAAAAATCTCCTCTTGCGCCCCACAGTTCCCTGAGCTCAACTTCTCTCGAGCTGCACTCCTGCGCCATTGTTGATGCCACCGCGCAGACTGACCAGGCACAGCACGCCGGAATCAACGATGGCTTCCACAGATCTGGGGAGCGCCGAGTGGGAGAGATCCAAAATCTCTGCCCAAGACATCAACCTCCTGAAGAAACTGGGGATCAGCAAGAAACCGAAGGCGCTGTGCTTCCCCAGCGAAGAGAGCTACCCAACCCCTCCAATGGAGTATTGGGTTAGTTTCGTCGATCATCTCATCCGCGGCCTTTCTGCCTCCATTCACCCTTTTCTTCGGGGGTTGCTTTTTGTTTATGGACTGCAGCTTCATCACCTCATACCCAACTCTATCCTCCACATTTCCATCTTCATCACCCTTTGCGAGTCCTTCCTCGGCGTCCAGCCTAACTGGGCGTTGTGGAAGCGTATCTTTTTCTGTCGCCGCAATGGCTCTCCCAATGTCGCCTATAACATAGGCGGCGTTGTTATCTGCGTTCGCCCTGATGTCGAGTACTTCGACGTTAAATTTCCTTACTCAGTTCAAGGATGGCGCAAAAAATGGCTGTACATTCATGAGGAGAACCATGGGTGCGCTGAAGACAACATCCCTCCTTTTGATGGTGCCGAGAAAATCTTCCGCCGCCGCTCCTGGGATGCAGAAGCTACCGACGAAGAAAAAACGGCGATGGAGGCATTGATGACCCGCATCCACGATCTGCAAAATACCCGCGGCAAAGAACTGTCGGGTATCCAGATCATGGCATATTTCCTTAGAATGAGAGTGCAGCCTCTGCAAGCTCGCAAAAATCCTCTCTGGAAGTATACTGGCGACGATGATGTGGATCGTTTGTCGGTGGATTTATCGGTCAAGGATTTAGAAAAACTTGTCCGGAAAATCTCCTCCCTCAGCAAGAAAGATCCTGTCCCTTCTTCTTGTCGCGTAGAACCATATAGCGCCACCAATGCGCTTCCCAAGGTAACCTTTGTCGATTTTCTCATATTTGCTTGACATCCTTTTCATAACTCTTTTATTGACGTCTCTTTTTGCTTATTATATTTTTTATAGAACCATCCAAGCCTTGTCTCTCTTCCCCCCCTTCCTGAGGATGGAGAAGTCGAAGAACGAGCCGTTGTCACTGATGACAACCAAGATGCTCCTTCCTTTGAGAATGAACCCGCAGGTTCTCGAAAATCTGCGGGATCCTCTGAAAAGGAGGCTGCCTCTAAAGCTACCGCATCAGCACAATCTCCTCCTCCTGCTGTTTCTCCAAAGAAGAAAAGGAAGAGGGCAGACATCGAAGATTCCGGCACATCCAAAGCCGAAGAAGCTGCTCCTTCACGTCGGAAGGCAGCTTTCAATCCATACCTTGACGCCCTCATCAGTTCGTAAGTTACTCCTTGGCTCTCGCCGTTTTAATTCTTGAAAGTTTTCATCTATCTAGCGTCTTATACTTCCGTAATTTTAATTGTAGTGGTGACGAGGAAGAAATGCCAGCTATTGATGCGACTGCTCGAACGAGTACGTCGCATACTCTAGTTGTTTCTGAAGTGCCAGTTGAAGGAGAAGAATCTTCGCCTCCTCAACAAAACACCGATGCACCTACTCCTCCTGCAAGCCCTCTTGTCCCTTCTCCAAAAAGGGCAAGGGTTGAAACAATCACGGAGCCTACCTTGCAATTGGGTAGCTCCTCGACTCCTCTTTTGGATGATGTAAGTCCTCAACTGCTTTCTGATGCTGTCGATGTTTTCTCTGTTTGCTTCTTTTTGATTTTGTGCTATCGCACTTTTCCCCTACCGACGCTTTCTTTCTCCATCTTTCTCTTTAACAGCCTTTGATTAAAGAATTCATCCGCTTCGGTGCCCAATTCGTTGGGTACCGCGATTATGCTAGCAAAGCTGAAGGTAATGTCTTTCTGCTTCTCTTTACCCTTGCCTTCTCACTCCTTTCTTGTCGTGATTTTAACTAGATTTAACTATCTTGGCAGAAAAACTGGCGGAGGCCAACGAGCGTGCCAACACACTTGCTCAAAAATTAGAGCAAAGTGAGGAGGCTCGTAAGAAGGCCGAATCAGATGCTAGTAAGGCTAGGGCAGAGGCTGACAAGGCCAAAGCTGACGATGCTGGTGTCGAAGAGCTTAGGAAGAGGCTTCACGACACCGAGACTTCGCTGAGCGAGCATATAGCCGCACAATCTGCTCGCGAAGACGCGATTACTAAACGCCTGAAGTCGCAAAACCGTCTCTTTGTCAGTGAGTACCTGAGCCATTTTGTATTCTTTGGACTTGCTTTTCTTTACTCGTTTGTTGATCAATAAATTTCTGTCTCGACAGATAAAACATCTCAGGAATTTGAACTTGAAGATCCCGACAATGATCCTCTTCTTGACGCACTTGCATTCCTTGAGTTTCATGGAACAGAAACACGCGACGGCATTGATCAGGCCAAGCAAGGACTGTCGCGGCTCTTCCCCTACTTCTTCCCGAAGAAAGAGGAACCCGCGACTTTTCTTGCTCTTGCCAAGTGCTTTAATCCACCAGAAGATCTTGGACTGAAGCTGCGCCAAGAAAATATGAAGGTCGCTGTTGAAAGCACTGTCGCCCTGGTTGCTGACAGCCAGCAAAACATCGACTGGACCAAAGTTGGCGACACACAGGAGATGGAGACCACGAAGTGGCGATCGCTGATCAAGGCTGCGAAGCCCAACACAAAGAAGATCCTCGCTTATCTTGGATTCACGCCTACTCCTGCCCCTAGCTCGTCAAAGCCGGAGGTCTAGTAGAATGCCTTATCTTTTTCTATTTTTTATTTTCTTGTTCCTTCTGAAGTTGTCGCCATAGTAACTTTAACTGTCGTAGTATTTCTTTTGAAGACTCCTCCTGTAATATCTGTGTGAATGTCTCGAAAATCAATGGAATTCTATTTTGCGTGATCATTGATACTGAAATTTTGCTTTTCCAGTTGATATTTGATAACTACTCCGTAAATCCTCATCCTACCGACATTTTTCCTGCTTCCTCCTTTTCGAAGAAAACACTTGTTGCTGATGACCTTGTCGAAGGTTCTTCAAGTAAACACTCCCCACGAGATTTGCAAGAACTTCGCCAACAACTTCAGTCCATGAAAAAGCAGACTCTTGCGATGATGGAACAATCTCGCAAAGCATCCGAAAGGGAAAGGATTGCCTTTCAACAAGCTAAAGAAGCCATGACTGCCAAGGAAGCTGCTATTTCGGAAGCTGAAAAAGCAACTACTCGAGAAAATTTGATGCTTGATTTGATGATTGAAGCCAGTGCGGATATGTCAGGTATGCTTTTGCAAACCCAGACTCCTTCTGTTTTTCCCGTCATTTCTTTTTCGAGATTCTTATGTTGTCGCCAAATAGGTTCCTTTCTCGACGCCGCTGCAGAAGACGAAAGGGTAAATACAAGGACAAATCTCCTTGTTAACCTTTCTCTTGACCACGGTTCTCTTTTCTGGGCCACTCCAGAACGTACCCGACAGATTGTCAGGTTCCAAGACCGCTCGTGCCAAGTTCGGGGATTTCTTGAGTTTTGTTCCAGCACTTTATCCAAGATTTTCAATGTTATGTTTCCTCGGAATGTTCAACCAAAATCTCTCCGTGAACTGATGGAGAAATTTAAGGATGTGCAGAAGATCCATGGCTTTGTAAGGGCTCAACTGATAGCTGGTGCCAAGGTTACCCTTATTATGCTTCAAATCTACCACCCCAAACTTGATATGACAAAGGTGGTGGAGACTGTGCATACTAAGCTGAGGCAACGACGAAGAGGTGTTGATAAAATCAATGCACGGATCACCCCAGTAGCTGAGGAAATAATTGATGACCTTCTTCGGATGGACGCCAACTTTTTTCAGACGGCCATTATGCCGATTTTTTGGGTGCTGCTCCCGAAGAAGCCAGAGTAAATATTGACGACTTGTTGGCCCGCAACTGAGTTTGTAGTTTGTCGATAAGAACTATATCTTTGCTGTATGTACATTGTAAGTTGTATATATTTTTCTTCATTCAAGCCCCCGGGTGTTTCGGTGTTGAATCCTTGTGTTGTGTATGCGAGGTTTTAAACCAAAGCAACCGAGTTTTTATACTATATTTGCGGGTACTAGCCCCCGAGTGTTTTGTCTTTGATTGCTATCTTGTAACTTCGTTTTATCCGGCGAGGTATTCGGTACCGAGGCGAGATAATTTTATCAGTTAGACTCGTCTATATTGTAACTTCGAGGCGTAAGCCCATGACCGTGTCGAAGAACATATATATATTTCCACTATCTTTATTATATTGCAGCACTGCGAGCCCGCCTCATTAAAAACCTTTCCCGGCCCCACTCGGTGCCCCGAAAAAGGAAAAGAGTGCGTCTGAAAACTCGCGGGCGTTTCAGTACATTGTATTTTTACAAGGAGGACTATATTTTGACACTAAGCGTAGAAACGCCTTAGCTGTGCCATGTTCCAGGGGTTTTTCTCGGGAATCCCTGTCTTCTTGTCTTTAATCCTGTACGCTCCTCCTTCGATGACTTCTGTAACGACGTAAGGGCCAAGCCATGGCGACTCGAGTTTTTCAGTAGGCTCTTGATTGAGTCGCAAAACTAGGTCTCCAACTTGAAAGGATCTTGGTCGCAAACATCGACTGTGGTAGTTTTTTAGGTCCTGCTGATATTTAGTTACCCTTGACAATACTTCGTCTCGAGCTTCGTCGAGTGCGTCGACGTCGTCTTCCAATGCTTTCCTGGAAACTTCTTCGTTGTACTCTGTGACTCTGGGGGAGTCGTGCTCTATTTCTATCGGCGAGCATCGCCTCTGCTCCATGGACCAGGAAGAACGGAGTCTCCAGTGTCGTTGTATTTGGTGTTGTTCGGATGCTCCATAACACACTTGGTAACTCTTCTGGCCAGGTATGGCGAGCTTTTTCTAGTGGCCCTAACAAGCGTTTCTTGATGCCATTGCAGATGATACCATTGGCTTTCTCGACTTGACCATTGGTTTGAGGATGTGCGACTGACGCGAAGTGCAATTTGATGCCTACCTCTGCACAGTACGCCTTGAATTCCTTGGATGTGAAATTACTGCCATTGTCCGTGACGATGCTGTTAGGTACGCCAAACCGAAAAAGAATACCCTTCACGAATTTTATTGCTGAGGCTGCATCTGGTGAATTTATCGCCTTTGCTTCTATCCACTTGGTGAATTTGTCGACAGCGACGAGCATGTATTCTTATCCTCCTGGCGAAGCCTTGTGTAACTTTCCCACCATATCAAGGCCCCACTGAGCAAAAGGCCAAGATAAGGGTATTGGCATGAGTTCTACTGCCGGAGAGTGGGGTTTTGCGGCAAATCTTTGACACGCGTCACAAGTTCGCACTATCTCCTTCGCGTCCTCGATTGCTGTCAACTAGTAAAAGCCAGCCCGAAAAACTTTGGTTGCAATAGCTCGGCTGCTCGCATGATGACCACATACTCCTTCGTGCACGTCCTTCAGGATTATCCTTCCTTCTTCGGGTGTGACGCACCTTTGTAACACACCCGAAATACTTCATTTGTACAACTCCCCTTTGATCACCGTGAAAGCTTTGGATCGTCTAATAACTCGCCTTGCTTCAACTGGATCGTCGGATATTGTTTTTCTTAGGATGTATGATATGTACACCTGCATCCATGGGATTTGCACCATCAGTACTAGATCCTTTTTCTCTTCTTCTTCTTCCAATGCTTCTTTCGCAGCCCCCGAGGGTTTCTCGTTCTTCTCCTTCTTTGTTGATTTCTTCGGCTTTGTGGATCTCTCTGTTATCTCCTCCCAGAACACGCCTGGCGGGATTGCGAGGCACTGTGACCGGATGTTTGCAAGAACGTCGGCTTCATCATTACTCAATCTGCTGATGTGGTTTATGTAATATCCCAGGTAATGGGGTTACAAAAATAGAGGAAACAGATGTGTGCATTGCATTCATGCATAGAAAATCTGGGGAATTTTCGCGCTTTAAAGTAAAACATCACGATGAACGAAGTTTCACTTGATCTTGGTGGAATTGAAGTAGCACATCAAGTCAAGCGCTATAAACCTCAATGTGACTTTGTTAAAATCTTGTTTTGGGTAGAGATGATTTGATCTAAGGGGTTAGATCAAATGGAACTAATAATCAACACAACAACACTTTACTCAATGATCAAATGCTTGATCTTATAAAAGATCATAATATGGTAATCATTGTCATAACACAAGAACATCCATTTAATTGGAAATCAAGTAACAACAATTGGAGAAACTATTCTTCACTCATCTTCTCCATGTCTTAAACTAATCCTTGATCCCACCATGAATATCATGGTATTCATTCTACTTTAATCTTGGAAACACTACAAGGAGATCAACTCTAGAAATATATATTCTTCTCTATTACAAATTATTAAGCATCAAACCTAGAGAGGTGAGAGTTCTATTATAATTATTAGAGAAGCAATAACAAACCTTGAGCTAAACCTTGGATATACATCCAAGTATTCAAATCAACATCTCTAAGAGAAACCCTAGGATATTATCTAAGACAATTCCTAGAGAGATAAACCATTTATATTTAACATAGACATTGATGATCACATCAATCTCTATAGAGCCTAACCCTAAGTTAGTATTATAGTCCTTCCCAAAATGAGAGAGACCATTCATACCAATTCCAGACCTTACTTATTAATGAACCAATGATAATCTTTGAACTAAAGTATTAGGAGGTAAACCATTTCATCTTGGTGTGAAGAGATAACCAAATACCAAGTGGAATAAGACTATATCCATGAATTAGTGAACTAAGGAGTGGGCTACTCCAACTAAGTTAGACAATTGAATCTTTAGCTCAGCTACCTAAATAAATATTAGGAGTATACCATAAACCCTAGAATAACTATTCCTGTATGAGAGAACTCAAGCTATGGTGTTACCCTCAAGTTAGTTGAGGAAACACTTGGATTCAAGGGAGAGACCTATTATATATTCAAGTGGTTAAACCATCAATCCTTGAGAGAACTCTAAGTAATTACCTCAGGAATTCTCCTGGGATTTAATCTATTGAGACAACCATAGTAGGACCATCTAGGAAAATAAAATAGAAGTACTACACCCTAGGTGATCAAGACAATACTTGATCTTAGAAGTGAGAAACTTAGATCATGAAAGATACTTTAGGAAACCAAACCTTTGATCATTACAAAATTGGGTAATGATCATAAACCCTAAGAACTTAAGGTAAGGATATTAAGAACAAGTGGATCATGCCTAATCCATGACCATGCTTTGGAGAAATAGGAGTATAATCCAAATGCTAACACTTATATGATCAGTAGATATTATTCATCACATGAAATCATGGGGAGATCACTAGTAAGCAATCCTAGACTTATATCCCAACCTTAACTTGTGAACCACTTGGTGATCATAAGTAGTATTCTACCATATCTGCATTCCACTTATTCTTCACCTAAGAAACATAAGAAAACCTTAGTGTAAAACTCCATACTTAATATGGTGAGAAACCATATATCTATATGACCAAAGTTAACTATAAAAAATAGCTATAACCAATGTAGTTACTTAAACGACAAATTGAGGATAATAATAGAAGCCAATTGGTAGAAGATAAAACTAATTCTCAATATCATAGTGACTAGAGGAGAACATAAAATGTTAAGTAAACAACCACCTTATCATGGTTAGGGGAGATTAAACCCTAGCACATGCAATATGGTGTCATCTCATCTCTACAACCCGAATTAACTCTCAACCCTGGTTTGTGTATCACTTGGGTGATCACACATAAAACCTAAACCACAAATTAAGATTCAAACCATGTGTCATTAGGTAAATAGCATTGGAACCCTAGATTTGCACATCAAATAAATCTTAGGCTTCAATTCTTGAACATAAGCAAAATCCTGTGCTACATTTTATAATTGAAACCATATGTATGGTGATCAACCACTTAACCTATTAACCAAGATCAAACCATGATGAGAGTAGAACTACTCTAAGTATTTCAAGGTACTAGTAAAAATACAATAATAGTGCTAACCTTGAAATAGGGCTATAATTAAAACTTACAAGATCTTAACAAACCAGTATTCACACAAGATCATGTGCAAGTGACCAATTCCCAAAATGGAAGTCAAGTCCTAATACAACCTCTGAAATACTTTAAGTTGAAAATATCAACTCCAATATTTCCAAACAGATTTGATTCACAAGATAAAATGGAAATTAAAATGAGAGCATAAATCATGTTTAATTGAAATTTGCAATAAAGGTTCACATATATTAAATGCTCATTCAAAGACAATTCAGTGTTACAATGATCCTTTATTTAGTCCTAATGAAATTCAAATTATCAAATACCTGCCAAACAGAAAAGAATTCAAATCTGAATTAAAAGTTGAATTATAAAACAGAAAATGAAAACAAAAAAAAGAAAGAGAGAAGAAAAACCTACCTGGACCATACCTGCCGTCGCAGCCCACGAGCAGCCCAGCGCCGCAGCCCACCAAGCAGCCAGGCCCAGCTCAAAACACAGCCCATCACCAGCCCTCGTACCTCTTCGCGAGGATAAACACGAGGAAGACGTCCTCGTCTTCGTCTTCCTCTCTAGACGCCCAGGTGCTCGCCACCGCGACGCCCAGGGCCACGTCCGCGGTCGCCGCCGGTATTCTTGACCGCTGATGACCCACAAGTATAGGGGATCGCAACAGTCTTCGAGGGAAGTATTACCCAATTTATTGATTCGACACAAGGGGAGACAAAGAACACTTGGAAGCCTTAACAACGGAGTTGTCAATTCAGTTGCACCTGGAAACAGACTTGCTCGCAAGAGTTTATCGATAGTAACAGCTTTAGAGCAATAGCGAGTAGTGAAATAACAAGCAGCAGAGTAACAAAGACAGCAGTAGTGATTATAGTAAACAGCAGGATTAAAATACTGTAGGCACGGGGACGGATGACGGGCGTTGCATGGATGAGAGAAACTCATGTAACAATCATAGCAGGGCATTTGCAGATAATAATAAAACGGTGTCCAAGTACTAATCAATCAATAGGCATGTGTTCCAATTATAGTCGTACGTGCTCGCAATGAGAAACTTGCACAACATCTTTTGTCCTACCAGCCGGTGGCAGCCGGGCCTCAAGGGAAACTACTGGATATTAAGGTACTCCTTTTAATAGAGTACCGGAGCAAAGCATTAACACTCCGTGAACACATGTGATCCTCACGTCATCGCCATTCCCTCCGGTTGTCCCGATTTCGTCACTTCGGGGCCATTGGTTCCGGACAGCGACATGTGTATACAACTTGCAGGTAAGATCATAAACAACGAATATCATGATGAAATAATAACATGTTCAGATCTGAGATCATGGCACTCGGGCCCTAGTGACAAGCATTAAGCATAACAAGTTGCAACAATATCATAAAAGTACCATCTACTGGACACTAGGCACTATGCCCTAACAATCTTATGCTATTACATGACCAATCTCATCCAATCCCTACCATCCCCTTCGCCTACAGCGGGGGAATTACTCACACATGGATGGGGGAAACATTGCTGGTTGATGGAGAGGCGTTGGCGGTGATGGCGGTGATGATCTCCTCCAATTCCCCGTCCCGGCGGAGTGCCAGAACGGAGACTTCTGGTTCCCGCGACGGAGTTTCGCGATGTGGCGGCGTTCTGGAGGGTTTCTGGCGACTTCGACTTCTTTTCGTGCGTTTTTAGGTTGAGACGAATAAGTAGTCCGAAGGGGGGCGTCGGAGGCCGACCGAGGGGGCCACACTACATGGCCGCGCGGGCCCCCCCTAGGCCGTGCCGCCATGTAGTGTGGGGCCCTCGGGCCTCCACTTCAATTGCCCTTCTGGCTCCGTCATTATTCTGGGAAAATAGGCCCTTTCGTCAAAATCCCGAGGTTTTTCCTGAAAGTTGGATTTCTGCACAAAAACGAGACACCGTAACAGTTCCATCGAAAACAGCGTTAGTCCGTGTTAGTTGCATCCAAAACACACAAATTAGAGGCAAAACAATAGCAAAAGTGTTCGGGAAAGTAGATACGTTTTGGACGTATCAACTCCCCCAAGCTTAGCTTATTGCTTGTCCTCAAGCAATTCAGTTAACAACCGAGCGATAAAAGAACTTTCACGAACACATTTGCTCATATGATGTATATATTCTCATGTTATGGCTAATACTTAAGCAGTTCATAATGAGACACATGCAAATAAGATCATCTAACAGACTATGTCAATCATGGAGAGGTACCAACAATTAATAATAAGCATCAAGAATCATGTACATAAGCAAGATTGCAATGTTCATAAGAGAGTATGATAGAGTGGTATCTCGCTTGCTCCGTATTTGATTGGCAAAACATAAATGCCCTAGCACCTTTGAAGTTCATAGAAAGACTAGAAGTAGTGATTGTCAAAGATAAAAGCATCAAAGTTATACCACAATCAATCATATTTTGAGACAAGCATATTATACTAAGAATGACAGCTTGTGCTCTCAAGAAAGTGCTCAAAGAAATAATGGAGACACAACATAAAAGTAAAAGATTGACCCTTCGCAGAGGGAAGCAGGGATTAACATGCGCTAGAGCTATTCATTTGTAAAGCAGGAGTAAAATTATTTTGAGAGGTGTTTGTTGTTGTCAACGAATGGTAATGGGTACACCAACTACCTCGCCAACCGGACTTTCAAGAGCGGCTCCCATGAATTATTGCATATTTATTTGGCACTCCTTCCAACCTTTCTTGCACAAACCATGGCTAACCGAATCCTCGGGTGCCTCGCCAACAATCTCATACCATGAAGGAGTGCCTTTTTATTTTAGTTTTATTATGATGATGACACTCCCCCAACCTTTGCTTACACAAGCCATGGCTAACCGAATCCTTCGGGTGCCGTCCAACAATCACAAACCATGGAGGAGTGTCTATTTAAGTTTAATTAATTCGGGACCGGGAATCCCATTGCCAGCTCTTTTTGCAAAATTATTGGATAAGCGGATGTGCCACTATTCCATATGAGAGTCCGTCAAAAGTAAATGACAAGGTTGAAAGCTAAACACCACATACTTCCTCATGAGCTATGAAACATTAACACAAATTAAGAAGCATTTTGAAGATTTTAAAGGTAGCGCATGAGAATTTACTTGGAATGGTTTGAAATGCCATGCATATGTATTTATGGTGGACACTCTGGGATGACTTGGTTTTCATGTGTTTGGAGGCACGAGCAGCGTTCCCGCTCAGTACAAGTGAAGGCTAGCAATAGACTAGGGAGCGACAAATCAAGAGAGCGAAGAATCGTCATAATCATGCTTGCGGCAAAATAAATTAACGGAGGCATAAAAGTGATACAAGAACTCGAAGCAATATAGATCATCGAGGCTTAATTGACTTTTTGTTCAGTCATATGCATGCGTGAGCATGTGCCAAGTCGATATAAATGAATTATTCAGAGGAGGATACCACAATACCATACTTACTTATGAATAAAACAATGCAAGCAAACATCCATGACATGCTACTCATATTAATAGATTGGAGCTAAACATGAGAGATCATAAACTACAAGACTTTCTTAAATAACATATACCTCACATGAACCAACTAAGCATGCTCACATGGATGAGTATATGTACAAAAATGAAAACAAATAGAGTTCATACCAGCCTCTCACCACAATCAGATTGTCGTAGATCGTCATTATTGCCTTTTCACTTGTGTAGCTTGGATAATATGAAATGAAAACCACGCTCCAGCCACCGAAGACCATTGAACTCATAAAGAACTTTACAAAACAAAGAGGAACAGCAAATATTTTTGGTATTTTCGAATTTGAGAACAAGAACAAAAGGAAACACGCAAACAAAGCAAAATCTTTTTGGGTTTTCTTATAGCAAACTAGCAATAGCAAATAAAGCGAAACAAATGCAAGAAACCAAAGCAAACAAATGGTGAAGAGAAACAACAGAAATATTTTTGGTCTTTTTGTGTTTTGGGAAAGAAACAAAGCGAAAGCAAGAAATAGCAAACTAAAAGAAACACAGAAAAGCAAGATGGCAGAAATCTGCCAAAACTTGACAGCAGTACAGAAATCGATTTTTACAAAACTCTTACGATGCTCAGTTAAAAAAGTGCTCAACTAATGAAAGTTAGATAACAACCTGGGGAACATGCACAAAAATTTGCAACTCAAAATAACGTTCTGGCTGGGCACACGAATTTTTACGGTAACAGCCCAGAATCTGTTTTCAGGCAGCACTTCCCCAAATATCATCTTCCTCTCATTGGAAAACCACTCAAACAAACTAAACAAGTATGTGCAAGTATCCAGCAACCATAATATGCAAAGAATGAGTGATGCCGGTATACCTCCCCCCAAGCTTAGGCTTTTGGCCTAAGTGGAGTTCAACCCCATCGAGGGTCTGGGTTCCACGCCGGTGGATCATATGTAGAGTAGTCATAATAAGGTACCGATGCAGAAGAAAAACGCGGGGGTTCCTCATACCCAGCTTGTGGATGCGAAGAGCTTGCTGCATCGGATGACGAGTCGAGGTGTTCCTCGACCTCATCCGTGTTGTCTCGTGCACGATGGCTTCCTCCCTCGATGTATGCATTAACTGCACTTTCCGTGACCGACCAATCCCCCCGAAATCAAGGTTAAACAGAGAAGGTGCAGGCAATCCTACTAATTTTTCAACTTTCTTAGTCTTTGTCCAAGATTTCTTGTAAAATGTTATTCTATAAGACAGGTTCCCAACATTAGACGAATTAGAAAGAAATTCATGCTTAATCATGGAAGCTATGTCAAGTTTCTCCATAGGGAGCGGAATATCAAGACTCGTGAGGTCTCACATTATGCATAGCTAATAAACGAGAGGCGATGAGACCTCCACAAATTCCTCCCTTCTCACGATTAGTGGCAAGTCTGTTGGCTATCAAAGCTCCCAAGTTATAAGTCCTATTACCTTGTAATGCGGCAGCTAGAAAGGCTAGATCTGGGATAGTTATTTTACCTCCAATCTTTCTCGCTAGAATGCACTTGGTAATGAAATAGGCGAAATAACGAATAGCCGGGAAATGAATACTACTGATTTTACCATCATCCTCTGAGAAGCTTCTTCCATGACAAATCATCTTGAAGAGGTCCAAAAGCTCTTGCGGCGATCCCTTTATTTTCTCGCATGATCCCCATTGCGGCACTCGATTATCGCACAAAAATCACCGAATGGCAAGTTGACAGCTTTATTATAAATTTTGTATTGAACCATGGGGTTAGACCGTGACCAATTGAATTTAAAATCTTGCACTACCGACATAGTCAGCTTCACATATTGGCATGGTTCCCCGTCAACAAAATCATCCAATCCTCGCACGAGAGATTAAATTTTGGACGTCCTGCAAAATCCCTGCACTTCTCATGAAATCCACACACGGATAATAAGTGGGATATACTCCTTCTTCCCGGTGAACTCTCATGACCCGTGGAACCTCCAACTCATGTTGGTTGAGTTGGTATCTACCTCCTTCCATTTTCTGAAATTTTCAACAAACAATATAAAACTTGATTTGGTGACATACAATTGGGGGAAACTACCATAGGAACTTGCTAGAGTACTAATCATGCATCAAAACTAATTTCTACCAATTAGAACAAGCATGCAAGCTCACCAAACATGTTACCTACAGCAGCAAAATATTCAAGATATACTCAAACAAACAAAATTCTACTTGGATGGGTGGAGGAGTCACATACCAAGGAGCAAATGTGCCAAATTTCAGCAGGAAATCTGAACTGAGCAAAGAGATCGAGAAATCTGGAGTTCTTGAGCAGAAACGCGAGTGAGAGGAAATGTGTTCGAGTTTTTTCGGGAGAGAGAAGGTGCTGGGAGGAAGAGATGGCAAAGTGGGGCAAGGAGGGGCCCACACCACATGGTGGCGCGGCCACCTTGCAGGCCGCGCCGGCCTGTGGTTTGGCGCCCTCTGGTGCCCCACAGGTCATCCTCTGGGTGCTCCCAGTGCCTCGTCGAAAAATAGGACCAACGGTATAATTTTCGCGAATTTTTGAAAACTTTGAAAAATGCACATTTTCTGGGTATTAAGTTTATTATTACTGGCCAGGAAAATTTTTGAAAACTCAAATCAACTAAGAAACTTTGCAAATTAAAAATGCTACAGCAACTAAAGCAAGTGGAGAAAGAAAGAAATGTTGTTTACCTCCTCTATGCATATAAAAGGTATTTGTTAACAAGGTTGATCAAGTCTTGCCACCAAATAAATTTTATATAGCATATGAAGAAATAAACCTCAAATCAATCATGTTACCTTGAATTGTATTGATATGGATCCAATCACAAGAGTTTGATATTCTTCTTTAGGCTCATATATAGGACAATCGATGGTTCCCACTTTGATAGTTCTCACATGAGAGATAGTATTAACTCCGCACGCTTTTTCAATCCTCTTGGGGAAATAGAGAGTGTGTTCCTTGTCATCAACATTGAAAGTAACCTTTCCTTTATTGCAATCAATAATAGCCCCTGCGGTGTTAAGAAAAGGTCTCCCAAGAATAATAGACATATTATCATCTTCAGGCATTTCCAACACAACAAAATCAGTTAATATCAAGCAGTTATTAGTAACTTGAACAGGAACATCCTCACATATACCAACAGGAATAGCAGTAGATTTATCAGCCATTTGCAAAGATATATCAGTAGGTATCAACGTATCTAAGTAAAGTCTCTTGTATAGAGAAAAAGGCATAACACTAACACCGGCTCCCAAGTCACATAGAGCAGTTTTAACATAATTATTCTTAATAGAACAAGGAATAGTAGGTATACCTGGTCGCCCAACTTCTTTGGAACTTTGCCATTGAAAGAGTAATTAGCAAGCATAGTGGAAATTTCCTCATTGGGGATTTTCCTTTTGTTAGTAACAATATCTTTCATATACTTTGAATAAGGAGGCAATTTAATAGCATCAGTTAAAGGGATTTGCAAGAATAAATGTTTCATCCAATCGCAGAATTTATTATAGTGTTCTTCTTCCTTTGATTTTAGTTTCTTAGCAGGAAAAGGCATTGGCTTTTGCACCCAAGGTTCTCTTTCATTACCATGTTTCTAAGTAATAAAATCTTCTTTAGTATACTTTTTATTTTTAGCATGCTTTTCATGTTCTTCTTCAACCTCTTCTTTATCAGGAGTATCATTCTTATCATTATCTTTATCATTATCATGTTCATTACCACTTTCAGTTTCAGCATCAGAAATAGAAATACTATTAGGATCATTAACAGGTTCAGAGGATTCTACAACATTTTTATGTTTCTTTTTCTTTTTCTTAGAATGAGCTCTAGGTTCAATGCGTTGAGAATCTTGTTCAATTCTTTTGGGATGCCCTTCAGGATATAGAGGATCCTGGGTAGAGACACCACCTCTAGTTGTTACTTCATAAGCTTGTTTTTCTTTAGCATTATTTCCTAACAAGTCATTTTGCACTTTAGTGAGTTGATCAATTTGAGTTTGAATCATATGAAAATGTTTAACAAGCATCTTAACATCATTGGAGGTTCTCTCCACAATATCATGCAATTGACTAATAGCTTGAGAATTTTCCATTAGATGATTCTCTACTCTCATATTAAAATTTTCTTGCTTAACAATATAATTATCAAACTCATCTAAGCATTGCGCGGGAGGTTTTGAATACGGAATATCTTCCCTAGTAAAGCGTTGAAGGGAATTTACCTCAATCATGGATGAAAGGGGAATTATCTCACATATATCTTCTATTGGAGGTAGATTCTTCACATCTTCAGATTTAATACCTTTCTCCTTGAGAGACTTCTTGGCTTCCCTCATATCTTCATCATTCAATTTAATTAAACCCCTCTTCTTCACTATCGGCGTTGGAGTTGGTTCAGGCGTATTCCAATCATCATAATTCCGGCTTATTTTAGCCAATAATTCTTCAGCGTCGTCTGGAGTTCTTTTCCTGAAAACACAACCAGCACAACTATCCAGGTATGCCCTAGACTCAATGGTTAGTCCACTATAAAATATATCAAGTAAATCATGCTTTTCTAGATCATGGTCAGGCAAAGCTCTAATAAGAGAGCAAAATCTCGCCCAAGCCTCAGGCAATTTCTCTTCATCTCCCTGATCAAAATTATAAACTCTCTCCAAAGCAGCATGTTGAGCACTAGCAGGAAAGTATTTCCGAAAGAAAACAAGCAAGCAATTCTTTTGGACTTTTAATAGAACTAGGTGGCAAACTATTATACCAGGTTTTAGCGTCATCCTTTAATGAGAATGGAAAGATTTTAGCAACAAAGTAAGTACGCTTCTTAACATCATCAAAAAACAAGCTACTCAAAGTAGATAACTCAGTCATGTGTTCAACAAGCACTTTCTTTTTCAGTACCACAAAAAGGTGTTTTCTCAACAATAGCTATATGAGATAGATCAAGAGAAAAATCATAATCTTTATCCCTAATGTTTATAGGAGATGTGGCAAATTTAGGATCAGGAGACAGCTTTATATCTAACAGTATGTTCTCGCAAGCAACTTTTTAATTTTTCTTGCATCAGTAGTAGCATGGCATTTTTCAATAAAATCATCATCAAGTTCCACATAATCTTCATCAAGATCATCACTAGAGTATTCAAGTTCAGGTGAATTAACAGGTGTAGTAACATCAGGAGTTTCAAGCATTTTCAATTTGTCTAGACCTAGCAATGGAAGCATCTAGAAAAGATCCCAATGAACCACTATCATCAAGCACAGCAGTAAACATTATCAATATTATGAGAGTGTTCAGATTCAGCAGATGTACCCGCATGCGAAGCATGTGGCGGTGAAACAAGTTTATCAATCACAGATGGTGAATCAAGTGTAGCGGAGGTACTCGAATTGTACCTTTTCTTGTAGTGGATGGTAATATGGCGATCTTAGTATCGCGAGGTTTACCCATGATGGAGAATTTGCAGCGAACAATATCAATCCAAGTGAACTTCCAAATAAAGCTATGCTCCCCGGCAACGGCGCCGTAAAATAGTCTTGATGACCCACAAGTATAGGGGATCGCAACGAGTCTTCGAGGGAAGTATTACCCAATTTATTGATTCGACACAAGGGGAGACAAAGAACACTTGGAAGCCTTAACAACGGACTTGTCAATTCAGTTGCACTGGAAACAGACTTGCTCGCAAGAGTTTATCAGTAGGTAACAGCTTTATAGCAGTAGCGAGTAGTGAAATAACAACGAGCAGAGTAACAAAGACAGCAGTAGTGATTATAGTAAACAAGCAGGATTAAAATACCGTAGGCACGGGGACGGATGACGGGCGTTGCATGGATGAGAGAAACTCATGTAACAATCATAGCAGTGGCATTTGCGGATAATAATAAAACGGTGTCCAAGTACTAATCAATCAATAGGCATGTGTTCCAATTATAGTCGTACGTGCTCGCAATGAGAAACTTGCACAACATCTTTTGTCCTACCAGCCGGTGGCAGCCGGGCCTCAAGGGAAACTACTCGGATATTAAGGTACTCCTTTTAATAGAGTACCGGAGCAAAGCATTAACACTCCGTGAACATATGTGATCCTCACGTCACCGCCATTCCCTCCGGTTGTCCCGATTTCCGTCACTTCGGGGCCATTGGTTCCGGACAGCGACATGTGTATACAACTTGCAGGTAAGATCATAAACAACGAATATCATGATGAAATAATAACATGTTCAGATCTGAGATCATGGCACTCGGGCCCTAGTGACAAGCATTAAGCATAACAAGTTGCAACAATATCATAAAAGTACCATCTACGTGACACTAGGCACTATGCCCTAACAATCTTATGCTATTACAAGACCAATCTCATCCAATCCCTACCATCCCCTTCGCCTACAGCGGGGGAATTACTCACACATGGATGGGGGAAACATTGCTGGTTGATGGAGAGGCGTTGGCGGTGATGGCGGTGATGATCTCCTCCAATTCCCCGTCCCGGCGGAGTGCCAGAACGGAGACATCTGGCTCCCGCGACGGAGTTTCACGATGTGGCGGCGTTCTGGAGGGTTTCTGGCGACTTCGACTTCTTTTCGTGCGTTTTTAGGTCGAGACGAATAAGTAGTCCGAAAGGGGGCGTCGGAGGCCGACCGAGGGGGCCACACTACATGGCCGCGCGGGCCCCCCCTAGGCCGCGCCGCCATGTAGTGTGGGGCCCTCGGGCCTCCACTTCAATTGCCCTTCTGGCTCCGTCATTATTCTCGGGAAAATAGGCCCTTTCGTCAAAATCCCGAGGTTTTTCCCGAAAGTTGGATTTCTGCACAAAAACGAGACACTGCAACAGCTTCGCTGAAAACAGCGTTAGTCCGTGTTAGTTGCATCCAAAACACACAAATTAGAGGCAAAACAATAGCAAAAGTGTTCGGGAAAGTAGATACGTTTTGGACGTATCAACCGCCAGCACACTCCCGTGGATGTATAAATGGCGCGGAAGCCTCCAATTTTCCCTCTCTCTGCTCTATTCCTCCCCAAGGATGAAACCCTAACTCGCCGGCCCCGTTCATCGCCGGCGATAGAGGCAGCCCCGTGCCTCGCCGTAGATACTCCCATCACCACCGCATTCTCCTCGTTCTTCTCGTCGTCGCGTGCTTGCAGGGAGGGTCTGGGGATGGAGAATTTGGCCTTCTTCTCCGACACCGGCACCGGTGAAATCCGGCGATGCCGACCGCCATTCAGCTCGCCATCAAGCCCTGTGTACTCCTGGTGAGTCGCTGATGCCCATAGCATGCTCGCTTAGCTCAATCGCATGCCGTAGCACCGCCGCACCGCGAACCAGTCCCCGCCGCCGCTGTTTGAGCTCGCCGGAGTTCCTCCGGTGACCTTTCCGAGGGGGCGCCGCTACCTAATGGCTCAGCGCGTCGCCCCGAATCGAGCGAACCCCTGCACGCGCCCGCGGGAGAGGCCCAGCACCGGGGACCATCGTGCCCTGACCGCCGGTCACCATGATCCATGCCACGTTGGCGCCCAGTGGCATGTGACTGGGACATAGCCCCACCAATCAGTGGCTACGGGTAGATGTAGTCTGGGTGTAGTTAGCGTTTCCAGTTTTAAATTTAAATCCATTAAATTGCTGCAACATTACATGAAATTATAAAATCCATCTTAACTCAGAAAAATAAAAATAAAATATCAAAATTCTTATAACAGTAAATTCTATTCAATAAAAATATAATATGAAATTTTTATTTTTAATAAAAATTTAATTGTTTAATAAGTATTAATTAAGCCTTTTCTTTTATATTTGATTGAATTAAAGTTCAATAATTAGGAAAAACTTCTAAAATAAATAAAAACTAGTAAGTAAATAAAGAAAACATTAAAAGTAATTTTCTTTATTTGTTATTTTGTTAAATCCTTATTAGAGGAATTTAAATCATAATTAATAATTACCTTAATTATTAATTCATTAAAATAATAAAATGTCAAATCCAAGATTAATTTTATTTTATAAGTTATTAATAACTTCAACTTTATAATGAAGTTATTAGTCTAAGAACTATATGGTAATTAGCAAACCCTAAATTCCACATGGAATGATATTACAACCCTAACATTTCATGTGAAACCAAAACCCTAAATTCAATTAGGAACCCTAGTTCCATTATTACATGTGAACCCTAATTTGCTTCTAACCTAAACCCAAGGTTAGAACAGGTGATCATGGTACTTTAATTCAAATCATAGAGCCACCATTAGCAACTAAAAGACATACCTATATCCACATAAAATGTAGAACCCTATCACTAGCAATTTAGTATTTCATGTATGCATATCACTAAACCTAGTTGATCAAGTAGGATCAACCAGGTTTAAACCCTAGCTTCTACTATCAAAACCATCAACCTTAATTATCCATATTTGGCATCACATCATTGTGATGAACACCATTAGCAACCATGCTAATATTGACATCATATCCCATATCCACTAAACCTTACTAATGTTAGATAATTATCAAACATCCTATTTAGGAACCAACCAATCCTTACTTAGGGAATTAAATAGAAAACCTAAACAACCTCAACCTAATTATTATACTTCTTAGTATTTAAGAAGTATGTTCTTCAAAAGTTATTCTTTTGAAGAAAATAGAGAATAACCTCAACCCTACTTAACAGGACCTATAAACCCTAACTAGCTATCCCCAGCAAGGTATACCAACCTTGATAGCAACTATTTGTAATCGATTACTCAAGATGCTTAGGCTTAACTCAACCCTACAAGTTCTAGCTGTTGATGAATCCAACTATGTTGTGATCCATCTAATACCTACTCCCGAAACTAAATGAAACCATAGTCAACCATAGAACCCCTCAACCTAATTATCATACTTGTTCTTTATTAAAGAACATGTTCTTCAAAAGTTATTCTTTTGAAGTATATGATAATTAATCATTAACCATGCCATATAGTGCTAAAACCAACCACTATTCATTACATGTTAAGATTATACCAAATGTTATTGTTATGTGCTATTATTGTTATTATTATGATTTATTACAGCACCTGTTTATGATAACAAGCAACCAATTCTGAATAAGAACCTTGTTTGCAAATCACTCTAAAAGTGCAACACACCCAGAACTAATCAGTACCACTCACTAATCCTAAATCATCGGGGTTAGGTCACGCTTAGAGCGCTTGCATCTCATACTTATGCATTATTGCATCCTTGCCAATCTTTTAAACATCGTCCTTACCGGACGATGATGCTATTTCAGAATTTGGAGTTATTGCGTATCGAAGACCTTGCCTCGCATAATCTTGCAGTCAAGAAAGGCAAGTTCATCACTTGCTCATGTCATTTGAGTATTTCTATCAAATTACTTGCAAAGTACTATGATTATCACTATTGCATAAAAACCAAAACCACTATTTTCATAACTATGAATATGACTATGTGGTGGGCAATGGAACCATGGATTGTGTTGATATGGTGGAGGTTCCATTGCACGGGTTTATATCCATCTAGGATTAAACAACAAATGTCGCCAGTGATTCTTGTGCCGTAATACCCGTGTTAACCATAAGATCCGGAGTGGGACGGAGTAGTCAAAAGTGTTTCCACCTCTCGTTCATCAACGGATGCGCTTTACCGTAGACACTTGTATCTGTCAGGGCAAGCGGTTGGCTGGGGAAGCCTTAAGTCCCCACGGCATAGTCCGTAGACACTTGTCGCTCGAAGAGCAAGCGGTTGGCTGGGGAAGCCTTAAGTCCCCACGGTATTGCGGTCTATGATGGGTTGCAGCTACCGGCGAAGGAGTTTGGTTCGATCCCAAACCGTCGTCGTGGTCGGGGTCCACCCGTGAGTGGGAATAATGGGACCGGCGAGGACCCGTGGTCGGGGCATGCAACAAAGGGTGGGTGTTCGAGGTAGCGGAGGAACATGATTGGCTAGACCTTATACCGGGCCTCACACCAAAGGAAGTGTGGACGGGTCGCCCCTGATTAGCACCAAGGTTAAGATCTCTTATGGGTAAAGCAACACACCTCTGCAGAGTGTAAAGAACCGTGACCTGTCACTCCCTGTTCCGGGATATGGAACTGCGAACGCGGCCGAAAAGGAGCTCCATGAAGTTCTAGTAAACCGGTGAAGGTTGACAGACATAGTTCTTCTGAATAAAATCAACCTTTTGAAGAAATGATTATGAAAACCTGCATTGGTATTAGACTTTCTGGTCTAATGCCGTAGCTAGTGCATTAAACACCTCTTTCCGATAATGAACTTGTTGAGTACGCTCGTACTCATCCCACTCTTAAATCCCCTGCTTAGATATGGAGGCATCGAAGGAGGATCTACAGTGCAACTCGAAGACCGAGGAGTCAACAACTACTTCACGAGACAGGACCTCGTCTGGAGGAGTCGTATACCACATCCAACAAGGAGAAAACCTAGTTTAGCCATAGAAGGGAACTAGCTTCCTAAACCTAGCTCCTATTTAGCTAGAGTCTATTCTTAGCCTCTCGTAGTTAGTCAAATACTCTACAAATAGAGTTCGTGATAGGATTAGACTACGAGTCGTTCTTCCGGAGTTATCTCAGGTTTTACCTCATTGTAAAGTAGGAGGCTGTGCTGATCTTATGTAACAGAGTCAATGTTGTAAGTCTATAGACATGCCTTGGACCCGCATATGTTTCTGTTGTACCACTCTGAGCGATATAATACTAGTGGAACGGTGTTTCATTGGTGTTATATCATACTTGCATACTACACCATGCAGTGGTATGCCGGGTCACCACAGTTGGTATCAGAGCAAATGCTTTGACCTTAGGATTAAAACCCTTTAAATGAGACCTATAGGATTGGTAGTGTCTATAGGAAGTTGTCCTAGGTAAACCAAATAATTCTTATGACTTGAGATGGATATTCACTTAAGAATAATCCTGACACACTTAAGTCAACCTTACTTAACTATCTTTACTAAGTAAAGTTAGTTAACTAATTAATCCCAAACATATAGTACACCATAGGGTCCTTAAAACAATAGATGAGTAGATCACAGTGGGTATACAATACATGGTAGTCCAAAGAGAGGATACAACCATAAGGAAGATATCCTATTGGAAGATGTGTACCAACAGATGTCATTATTAAGTAAGAATTATTCAGACCTGTAATAGGAGTAATATCAAATGATGAAGATAATTAAGATATCCTAATAGAAGATGTAGACCCAAATAAGTAATGAGTAAGTAAATTATCCAAACTTGTAAAACAACTGATAGTAAGTGATAAAAACAAGTGATATGAGGTAGTATAGATCATGACGAGTCAATCATGAAAAGTAAGGAAGAGAGATAGAAATAATATATGTCTACTTATATAGTAGAGTTGTTAATCATATATGATTACCTGAGAATCATTATGGGATGGAATAGAACATCATAAACATTTAGGAGGAAAACAATAAGAAGCCAGTGGTTCCACAATAGAGCAAGAATTGTGTTCCAAAACCATGGTAGAAACGCTTAGAAGTATAGGAACTATATCCTAATAAATATATATTAAGAGTAACCATATTAGAACTAGTGGTATCATACAAAGTAGTCCTCAATAGCACTTATATATGGTATAATACTTTGTTAGTACTTCCAAACAAAATTAGGTCAATCTTAGCTATCCTAGACCACTTTGTTTCAAGTTTATCTCATTGCGAATGTGCAATTAAGGTAAAATATTGAGACAAATAGTTGAATCCCATATACTCGTGCTAAGTATCACGATATAAACCTATCTTATGTGGTGTTATATACTACACATCTCAGCCTGATGTTTAGAGATGTCTTACTCAACTAGTAAATTCAGGCTTATGATGATGTGTATTATATGCACAAAGCTGAATCTTCTTGGATTTTATTGGATTTTCATTGTTTGACTAGATCCATACATGAAGTTTGACTTTGATATGCAAATGCATGTTGCAATATCAAGTCTTTACTTGGTGCTATAGATCTAGAGGGTAATGGTAAACGTGTGAGGAAGTGACGAATTGTGAAGATTCCAAAGACAAGATGAAGTTTCATCAGAAAAAGGAAGTAAAGTTGTGGGAAGTAACCACAATACTCTGAAGGAAGTATCATTTAAAACTCATGCTTAGCCTCAATAGAAGAGTACTTTAGTACATAAGAAGCATGAAGGTGAAAAATCTGGTGATTATGGTGAAGCTCAAGCAGATCCATAATTAATATAGAAGAGGGAATGCATGGGAAATCACTTCGAATACTATAATCATAGTGTCAGCTAGTGGTTTTCTTGCAACAATAAAACCTCAAAGAAAGGAAGATGATCTATGAACCCATAGCAGATATAAGAAGATCATAGTTGATATCGGAATACAACAATTGGTATAGGATCAATACTGCGAGATAAAGTAGAGGATGTCTCGTCCAGTTGATCAGAACCTACAATAGAATCCATTTTTAGATAACAAATAGTCACAATTGGTATCAAGTAGTCCATCATTGGATTATTTGTACAAGAAGTTATGAACAAATAAAATTATGTTAACCAAATAACAATGACTTATAATCATTTAGTCGAAGGATTCACATAGGATGTCCACAATTGAGTGGATGCACCACAGATATTCTTCACAAAACCTAGAAGAGTACAAACCATAAGCTATACTTAGACCAATATTCCAACCATAAATCCAATGGTTGGAACAAAAGGAGTTGAAGACCATAAGAAAACTCTAAGGGGTAGAGTAAAGATTGAGTTGGATATACAATAACTCAATACTTTAAGCTTGATAGAAGCAGAAGGTCTGAACTGAGAGGAAGTTCGATCTTATTTTCATAAGATTATCGAACACTACTTTCAGAAGGATGTCAGGCCAGAAGCCGAGGTTTACACCTCGAGGAAGTAAGAAGTGGACTATAACTTGAGCAAGTGAGTAATATTTACTCAGTAGTTCGATAGCTCAAGTAATCTAAGGTTAATGAAGTTGGGTGAAGGAAATACCATAGACAAAATACAGCTCAAAAAGGCTAAAGACCGAAGAAGATTGAACATACCAATACCAAAGACTAATAGAATGATTCTTTTCATGGAACCTAAATAACCCAAAATAGTCAGAGGTATCAAACATAAATCTATGATTGGATGGACTAAATGAGTCTAATCCATTCTTAGAGGAATAAACCACCATGATCAATTCCATAGTAAGTACCTTACCAAGTACCATTATTGCAGTTTTGGTAGTAAGGGAAAAACAAAGACCTATTTTCTCAAATAGGAGATGTTAACCAATTAGTCCTCAATTAAGACTTCCAGGACAAGAAGAAGTCCCAATCATTGAATATTCAATGAGAAAGGAAACAAGATTATAATATTAAAATAAATCATGGAATTAAAGTAAGAACCATGGTTCAGAGACAAACCCTAATGGATTCCAGGAAGAATCTGGACAAAGGATATATTCAATTATATCCAGTGAGATCACCAAGGAGTTTGAGAAAAGATGTAGTCTGCACAAGTCAGATCCACACTCCAAAACGTGAGAGAGTTCAAACTTCGAGGACGAAGTTTAGTTTAAGGGGTAGAGACTGTAATATCCCAGGTAATGGTGTTACAAAAATAGAGGAAACAGATGTGTGCATTGCATTCATGCATAGAAAATCTGGGGAATTTTCGCGCTTTAAAGTAAAACAGATCACAAGAATCGAAGTTTCACTTGATCTTGGTGGAATTGAAGTAGCACATCAAGTCAAGCGCTATAAACCTCAATGTGACTTTGTTAAAATCTTGTTTTGGGTAGAGATGATTTGATCTAAGGGGTTAGATCAAATGGAACTAATAATCAACACAACAACACTTTACTCAATGATCAAATGCTTGATCTTATAAAAGATCATAATATGGTAATCATTGTCATAACACAAGAACATCCATTTAATTGGAAATCAAGTAACAACAATTGGAGAAACTATTCTTCACTCATCTTCTCCATGTCTTAAACTAATCCTTGATCCCACCATGAATATCATGGTATTCATTCTACTTTAATCTTGGAAACACTACAAGGAGATCAACTCTAGAAATATATATTCTTCTCTATTACAAATTATTAAGCATCAAACCTAGAGAGGTGAGAGTTCTATTATAATTATTAGAGAAGCAATAACAAACCTTGAGCTAAACCTTGGATATACATCCAAGTATTCAAATCATCATCTCTAAGAGAAACCCTAGGATATTATCTAAGACAATTCCTAGAGAGATAAACCATTTATATTTAACATAGACATTGATGATCACATCAATCTCTATAGAGCCTAACCCTAAGTTAGTATTATAGTCCTTCCCAAAATGAGAGAGACCATTCATACCAATTCCAGCCTTACTTATTAATGAACCAATGATAATCTTTGAACTAAAGTATTAGGAGGTAAACCATTTCATCTTGGTGTGAAGAGATAACCAAATACCAAGTGGAATAAGACTATATCCATGAATTAGTGAACTAAGGAGTGGGCTACTCCAACTAAGTTAGACAATTGAATCTTTAGCTCAGCTACCTAAATAAATATTAGGAGTATACCATAAACCCTAGAATAACTATTCCTGTATGAGAGAACTCAAGCTATGTTGTTACCCTCAAGTTAGTTGAGGAAACACTTGGATTCAAGGGAGAGACCTATTATATATTCAAGTGGTTAAACCATCAATCCTTGAGAGAACTCTAAGTAATTACCTCAGGAATTCTCCTGGGATTTAATCTATTGAGACAACCATAGTAGGACCATCTAGGAAAATAAAATAGAAGTACTACACCCTAGGTGATCAAGACAATACTTGATCTTAGAAGTGAGAAACTTAGATCATGAAAGATACTTTAGGAAACCAAACCTTTGATCATTACAAAATTGGGTAATGATCATAAACCCTAAGAACTTAAGGTAAGGATATTAAGAACAAGTGGATCATGCCTAATCCATGACCATGCTTTGGAGAAATAGGAGTATGATCCAAATGCTAACACTTATATGATCAGTAGATATTATTCATCACATGAAATCATGGGGAGATCACTAGTAAGCAATCCTAGACTTATATCCCAACCTTAACTTGTGAACCACTTGGTGATCATAAGTAGTATTCTACCATATCTGCATTCCACTTATTCTTCACCTAAGAAACATAAGAAAACATTAGTGTAAAACTCCATACTTAATATGGTGAGAAACCATATATCTATATGACCAAAGTTAACTATAAAAAATAGCTATAACCAATGTAGTTACTTAAACGACAAATTGAGGATAATAATAGAAGCCAATTGGTAGAAGATAAAACTAATTCTCAATATCATAGTGACTAGAGGAGAACATAAAATGTTAAGTAAACAACCACCTTATCATGGTTAGGGGAGATTAAACCCTAGCACATGCAATATGGTGTCATCTCATCTCTACAACCCAGAATTAACTCTCAACCCTGGTTTGTGTATCACTTGGGTGATCACACATAAAACCTAAACCACAAATTAAGATTCAAACCATGTGTCATTAGGTAAATAGCATTGGAACCCTAGATTTGCACATCAAATAAATCTTAGGCTTCAATTCTTGAACATAAGCAAAATCCTGTGCTACATTTTATAATTGAAACCATATGTATGGTGATCAACCACTTAACCTATTAATCAAGATCAAACCATGATGAGAGTAGAACTACTCTAAGTATTTCAAGGTACTAGTAAAAATACAATAATAGTGCTAACCTTGAAATAGGGCTATAATTAAAACTTACAAGATCTTAACAAACCAAGTATTCACACAAGATCATGTGCAAGTGACCAATTCCCGAAATGGAAGTCAAGTCCTAATACAACCTCTGAAATACTTTAAGTTGAAAATATCAACTCCAATATTTCCAAACAGATTTGATTCACAAGATAAAATGGAAATTAAATGAGAGCATAAATCATGTTTAATTGAAATTTGCAATAAAGGTTCACATATATTAAATGCTCATTCAAAGACAATTCAGTGTTACAATGATCCTTTATTTAGTCCTAATGAAATTCAAATTATAAAATACCTGCCAAACAGAAAAGAATTCAAATCTGAATTAAAAGTTGAATTATAAAACAGAAAATGAAAACAAAAAAAGAAAGAGAGAAGAAAAACCTACCTGGACCATACCTGCCGTCGCAGCCCACGAGCAGCCCAGCGCCGCAGCCCACCATGCAGCCAGGCCCAGCATAAAACACAGCCCATCACTAGCCCTCCTACCTCTTCGCGAGGATAAACACGAGGAAGACGTCCTCGTCTTCGTCTTCCTCTCTGGACGCCCAGGTGCTCGCCACCGCGACGCCCAGGGCCACGTCCGCGGTCGCCGCCGGTATTCTTGACCGCCAGCACACTCCCGTGGACGTATAAATGGCGCGGAAGCCTCCAATTTTCCCTCTCTCTGCTCTAGTCCTCCCCAAGGACGAAACCCTAACTCGCCGGCCCCGTTCATCGCCGGCGATAGAGGCAGCCCCGTGCCTCGCCGTAGATACTCCCATCACCACCGCATTCTCCTCGTTCTTCTCGTCGTCGCGTGCTTGCAGGGAGGGTCTGGGGATGGAGAATTTGGCCTTCTTCTCCGACACCGGCACCGGTGAAATCCGGCGATGCCGACCGCCATTCAGCTCGCCATCAAGCCGTGCGTACTCCTGGTGAGTCGCTGATACACATAGCATGCTCGCTTAGCTCAATCGCATGCCGTAGCACCGCCGCACCGCGAACCAGTCCCCGCCACCGCTGTTTGAGCTCGCCGGAGTTCCTCCGGTGACCTTTCCGAGGGGGCGCCGCTACCTAATGGCTCAGCGCGTCGCCCCGAATCGAGCGAACCCCTGCACGCGCCCGCGGGAGAGGCCCAGCACCGGGGACCATCGTGCCCTGACCGCCGGTCACCATGATCCATGCCACGTTGGCGCCCCAGTGGCAGGTGACTGGGACATAGCCCCATCAATCAGTGGCTACGGGTAGATGTAGTCTGGGTGTAGTTAGCGTTTCCAGTTTTAAATTTAAATCCATTAAATTGCTGCAACATTACATGAAATTATAAAATCCATCTTAACTCAGAACAATAAAAATAAAATATCAAAATTCTTATAACAGTAAATTCTATTCAATAAAAATATAATATTAAATTTTTATTTTTAATAAAAATTTAATTGTTTAATAAGTATTAATTAAGCCTTTTCTTTTATATTTGATTGAATTAAAGTTCAATAATTAGGAAAAACTTCTAAAATAAATAAAAACCAGTAAGTAAAAAAAGAAAACATTAAAAGTAATTTTCTTTATTTGTTATTTTGTTAAATCCTTATTAGAGGAATTTAAATCATAATTAATAATTACCTTAATTATTAATTCATTAAAATAATAAAATGTCAAATCCAAGATTAATTTTATTTTATAAGTTATTAATAACTTCAACTTTATAATGAAGTTATTAGTCTAAGAACTATATGGTAATTAGAAAACCCTAAATTCCACATGGAATGATATTACAACCCTAACATTTCATGTGAAACCAAAACCCTAAATTCAATTAGGAACCCTAGTTCCATTATTACATGTGAACCCTAATTTGCTTCTAACCTAAACCCAAGGTTAGAACAGGTGATCATGGTACTTTAATTCAAATCATAGAGCCACCATTAGCAACTAAAAGACATACCTATATCCACATAAAATGTAGAACCCTATCACTAGCAATTTAGTATTTCATGTATGCATATCACTAAACCTAGTTGATCAAGTAGGATCAACCAGGTTTAAACCCTAGCTTCTACTATCAAAACCATCAACCTTAATTATCCATATTTGGCATCACATCATTGTGATGAACACCATTAGCAACCATGCTAATATTGACATCATATCCCATATCCACTAAACCTTACTAATGTTAGATAATTATCAAACATACTATTTAGGAACCAACCAATCCTTACTTAGGGAATTAAATAGAAAACCTAAACAACCTCAACCTAATTATTATACTTCTTAGTATTTAAGAAGTATGTTCTTCAAAAGTTATTCTTTTGAAGAAAATAGAGAATAACCTCAACCCTACTTAACAGGACCTATAAACCCTAACTAGCTATCCCCAAGCAAGGTATACCAACCTTGATAGCAACTATTTGTAATCGATTACTCAAGATGCTTAGGCTTAACTCAACCCTACAAGTTCTAGCTGTTGATGAATCCAACTATGTTGTGATCCATCTAATACCTACTCCCGAAACTAAATGAAACCATAGTCAACCATAGAACCCCTCAACCTAATTATCATACTTGTTCTTTATTAAAGAACATGTTCTTCAAAAGTTATTCTTTTGAAGTATATGATAATTAATCATTAACCATGCCATATAGTGCTAAAACCAACCACTATTCATTACATGTTAAGATTATACCAAATGTTATTGTTATGTGCTATTATTGTTATTATTATGATTTATTACAGACACTGTTTATGATAACAAGCAACCAATTCTGAATAAGAACCTTGTTTGCAAATCACTCTAAAAGTGCAACACACCCAGAACTAATCAGTACCACTCACTAATCCTAAATCATCGGGGTTACGTCACGCTTAGAGCGCTTGCATCTCATACTTATGCATTATTGCATCCTTGCCAATCTTTTAAACATCGTCCTTACCGGACGATGATGCTATTTCAGAATTTGGAGTTATTGCGTATCGAAGACCTTGCCTCGCATAATCTTGCAGTCAAGAAAGGCAAGTTCATCACTTGCTCATGTCATTTGAGTATTTCTATCAAATTACTTGCAAAGTACTATGATTATCACTATTGCATAAAAACCAAAACCACTATTTTCATAACTATGAATATGACTATGTGGTGGGCAATGGAACCATGGATTGTGTTGATATGGTGGAGGTTCCATTGCACGGGTTTATATCCATCTAGGATTAAACAACAAATGTCGCCGATGATTCTTGTGCCGTAATACCCGTGTTAACCATAAGATCCGGAGTGGGACGGAGTAGTCAAAAGTGTTTCCACCTCTCGTTCATCAACGGATGCGCTTTACCGTAGACACTTGTATCTGTCAGGGCAAGCGGTTGGCTGGGGAAGCCCTAAGTCCCCACGGCATAGTCCGTAGACACTTGTCGCTCGAAGAGCAAGCGGTTGGCTGGGGAAGCCTTAAGTCCCCACGGTATTGCGGTCTATGATGGGTTGCAGCTACCGGCGAAGGAGTTTGGTTCGATCCCAAACTGTCGTCGTGGTCGGGGTCCACCCGTGAGTGGGAATAATGGGACCGGCGAGGACCCAGGGTCGGGGCATGCAACAAAGGGTGGGTGTTCGAGGTAGCGGAGGAACATGATTGGCTAGACCTTATACCGGGCCTCACACCAAAGGAAGTGTGGACGGGTCGCCCCCGGTTGGCACCAAGGTTAAGATCTCTTATGGGTAAAGCAACACACCTCTCGCAGAGTGTAAAGAACCGTGACTCGTCACTCCCTGTTCCGGGATATGGAACTGCGAACGCGGCCGGAAAGGAGCTCCATGAAGTTCTAGTAAACCGGTGAAGGTTGACGGACATAGTTCTTCTGAATAAAATCAACCTTTTGAAGAAATGATTATGAAAACCTGCATTGGTATTAGACTTTCTGGTCTAATGCCGTAGCTAGTGCATTAAACACCTCTTTCCTATAATGAACTTGTTGAGTACGCTCGTACTCATCCCACTCTTAAATCCCCTGCTTAGATATGGAGGCATCGAAGGAGGATCTACAGTGCAACTCGAAGATCGAGGAGTCAACAACTACTTCACGAGACAGGACCCTGTCGGAGGAGTCAGATACCACATCCAACAAGGAGAAAACCTAGTTTAGCCATAGAAGGGAACTAGCTTCCTAAACCTAGCTCCTATTTAGCTAGAGTCTATTCTTAGCCTCTGTAGTTAGTCAAATACTCTACAAATAGAGTTCGTGATAGGATTAGACTACGAGTCGTTCTTCTGGAGTTATCTGCAGTTTTACCTCATTGTAAAGTAGGAGGCTGTGCTGATCTTATGTAACAGAGTCAATGTTGTAAGTCTATAGACATGCCTTGGACCCGCATATGTTTCTGTTGTACCACTCTGAGCGATATAATACTAGTGGAACGGTGTTTCATTGGTGTTATATCAGACTTGCATACTACACCATGCAGTGGTATGCCGGGTCACCACAGTTTACTTCGCATCCGTCAAACAGCTTCTCCAGCTCGTTATACATTTCCTTGTACGCTACCATGCTATCATTGACTGCATCACATTGGTTCATGACTTGCTGAGCCACCAATTGTGAGTCGCCAAATATTTTTAATCGAGTTGCGCCGCAGGCTTTCGCCATCTTCATCCCATGTATAAGAGCTTCATATTCTGCCTCATTATTAGATGCGTTTGGGAACGTCATCCGCAAGACATATTTCAATTTGTCGCCTTCAGGTGATATGAGTATCACCCCTGCTCCAGCTCCTTCTAACCTTTTGGACCCGTCAAAGTTCATGGTCCAGGTTCTCGATAAATGCGGAGGTTATGTGTTTTGCAACTCCATCCACTCTGCGATGAAGTCTGGTAAAATTTGCGACTTGATTGCCTTTCTTTTTTCATACGTGATGTCCCGAGGAGAAAGTTCTATTCCCCAAAGGGAGACACGGCCTGTAGCTTCTAGATTGTTGAGTATATTGGATAAAGGCGCCTCATTGACCACTATTATCGGATGCGCCGAAAAATAGTGCCGCAATTTTCTTGCCGTTGTGAATACTCCATATGCTAGCTTTTGGTACTGCGGGTACCTCTGTTTTGAAGGCGATAATACTTCACTAATGAAATATATTGGCCTCTGCGCTCCATGGAGTTTTCCTTCTTCTTCTCTTTCGACCACTAGCGCCGTGCTGACCACCTGGGGTGTCGCCGCAATGTATAGCAGGAGGGGTTCCTTCTCTTTTGGCGCCACCAAGATCGGTGGTGTCGAGATTGCACGTTTAAGATCCTCGAAAGCTCTATCTGCCTCTTCGTTCCATTGGAACTTGTCTCCTTGCTTGATTAGGGCGTAGAACGGGCCTTTTCTCCCTGTCTGGCGACGAATCTGCTTAAAGCTGCGACTCGCCCAGTTAGCTGTTGTATTTCTTTCAACTTTGTTGGCTTCCTCATTGTTACAATAGCTTGGATTTTTTCGGGATTAGCTTCGATCCCTCTTGCTGATACTAGGAACCCGAGAAGTTCTCCTGCAGGGACGCCGAAAGAACACTTCGTCGGATTCAACTTGAGACAAAATTTGTCGAGGTTGTCGAAGGTTTCCTTCAAGTCCACGATTAATGTTGCCCCCTTTTTTGATGTGATGACGACGTCGTCGATGTACACTTGTATATTTTTCCCAATCTGTGTTGCTAAGCATTTCTGCATCATCCGTTGATATGTTGCTCCCGCGTTTTTCAACCCGAAAGGCATTGTCCTGTAACAAAATACGCCATATGGTGTAATGAACGCTGTCTTGGCTTCGTCATCTTCTTTTAATCTGATCTGGTTATAACCAGAATATGCGTCCAAGAAGGAAAGACGTTCACATCCTGCCGTGGAGTCGATGATTTGATCGATCCTTGGGAGGGGAAAGTGATCCTTTAGACAATGTTTATTGAGGCACGTAAAGTCGACACACATGCAAAGGACTTTCGTGTTTTTCTTCGGCACCATCACTGGGTTAGCTACCCAGGTGGCCTCTGTGGATATCTCTTTAATGAAACCAGCTTCTCTGAGTCGATCAATTTCTGACAGCATGGCTTTGCGGTTTGGTTCCGAAACGCCGCAAAGGTTGTTTGATTGGTCTTGCTATTGGATCCAAGTTTAGGTGGTGCTCGGCAAGTTCCCTGGGTACTCCTGGCATGTCAGCTGGACACCATGCGAAGATTTTCCAGTGCTCACGGAGGAACTCGACGAGCGCGCTTTCCTATGCGAGGTCCATGTTTGTTGCGATGGACGTCGTTTTGTTCGGATCTGTCGGGTGAATCTGCACTTCCTTAGAATCTTTTGCGGTATTGAAAGTTGATTCCTTGTTGGGTCTCCCTACATCTGGCAGCACATCATAATCAGTCATGAGCCTTGACGCTGCATACTCCGCTTGCATTCCGAAGGTTTCTGATAGTCGATGAAAATCCTTGTCACATTTATCGGCTAGCGCGAAGCTTCCTTTGACTGTGATTGGCCCCTTGGGCCCAGGCAACCTCCAAAGCAGGTATGTGTAGTGTGGCACCGCCATAAACCTGGCATACGCTGGGCGTCCCAACAAAGCGTGATACTGCGACGGGAAATCGACAACTTCGAATTCCAACCTTTCTATCCTGTAATTTTCTCGGGTCCCAAACTGAACGTCGAGATTGATCCTCCCCAATGGGTAACTTGGCTTCTCTGGTGTGATGCCGTGGAAACGTGTGTCGGTTGGTTTCAAATTTGCTAAGGAGATGTTCATCTTCCTTAGCGTATCTGCGTACATAAGGTTTAAACTGCTGCCGCCATCTACGAACACTCGAGATACGTTGAATCCTGCAATTACTGCTGGTAAGATAAGTGCTGATTGCCCTGGTCGAGGAACCTGCTGCGGGTGATCCGCTATTGTGAAGCCAATGTCTTGTCCTGACCAATTTAGGTATTCAACCGTTGGTGGAGGCATCTTCTCTGCCATAAACACTTGCCGCGAGATTACCTTCTGAGCCCTATTAGATGGCCTAGCTTTTTGAATCATCGAGACCGCACCATTATTGTTTGGATCAACATATGGAGGTGGTTGTGGTGCTGCCGCTATTCTGAGCTGATGTCGATTTTCGTCCGTGATCGCGGGAGGAGGTGGCAAGTGGATCTCACTCCTGGGCCCTTGGGGGGTTCTATTTGCTGCGTGAGCATTAGCCATCCTCGCGACCCGCAGCATTGCTTGGAAATTGCGGCGGTCTTTCCGCAGATGTCCCGATTGTCTTTTCCCATTGCTTGTCGAGATAAAAATGCATACTGCACGGCCCGTTCATCATATCTTCGGGAGTTACGAAAGATCTCTGAAACCTTGATCCGCTATTTTTCCTGTTATCTCTATTGTCGCCTTGCTGTGTATTACTTCTTTGGTAATCATCTCTATTGTTTCCCCCATTGTTTCCCCGAAAACCAGCCGATATTTGGCTAGGTGCGTCGTAACTTGAGAATTGTCGAGGAAATCGGCGTCTATTTTGAAAATTTCGATAGCGGTCCTCCTCTGGGGATCTATGTCGTTTGTTATGTACCACATCTTCACCGTCTGCCCATCTGTTTGCTATTTCCATTAATGCTGATATTGTCCTTGGGTTTGTCCTTCCTAAGTCCTCCACGAAATCTCCTCGTCGAACTCCTGCTACAAACGCATCTATCGCTCTCTCGTCAGATATATTTTCTGTCGAGTTTTTGATGATGTTCCACCTTTGGTGTATTTCCTCATTGATTCATCATGCTTTTTTCGACATGACCTCAGCTCCTCTAGTGTCGCAGGTTTCTTGCAGGTTGATCGGAAATTCTTGATAAACACATCCTCAAAACTTTCCCAGCTGTCGATGGAGCCTGGGGGAAGTTTCTTTATCCATGATCTGGCGGCTCCGCTCAGATGTATTTGAATGCTCTGCATGGCTGTTGCTCTTGTTCCACCTATCAATTTTACTGTCTCGAGGTAATCGACTAGCCAATCCTCGGGATCTTGCAGGCCATCGAATTTCTTGAAACTATCGGGTAACTTGAATCCTGATGGAACTCGAGTTTTTCGGACCCGTCGTGTGAAACACGGGAGTCCACACATATCTTCTTCAGCAAGTTCTGGTGAATGTCGATGTTCCCTTCTTTCTTGTCGCGCTCTATCCACTATGGCCTGAGTCGTTGTGTCTCTGGTTCCACTCGCTCTCGGTGGATCTTGCACTGCTGCGGTAGGTCTCGGGCTATTTTGCCTTGCAGTTCCTTCGGGAGGTGTAGCTGCGAACGCTGATCCCATGGCGCCACATCCTACCATGGCCATGTTATACAACGCTTCTCTTGGATCTCCGGGAGGTGGTCTAGACGCCAGGATGAAAGCTTGTGTCGCCATGTACCCTGCTTCCGGTGTTTTTGGGATAATATTCCCCCTCGTGTCGATTGACATGAAGGACATGTCGAGGTTTTGGATTAGAGTCTCTCTTTCAGCCTCCGGTATATTTTGCAGCCGAGATCTTGCTCTCCTCCTAGCTTCTCTGTGACTATCTCCCAAAGTTCCTGACTGTCGACTTAACTCTGCTCTTCGCCTGCTTGACGCGGAAGCTGCCTCCCTTCTTCTATTCAAAGCAGCTGTCTGTTTTTCCAATTCCCTTCCTGCTCTGGCGAGCCTATATTGATATGCTTGCAGTTCCTCTACCGTGGCGGTTGTCTCCATTGGTTCAGAGCCATCCAAATCTTTCGCAGCTCTATCCCATGCTGCTTGTGGAAGTTGAACTCTGACACGTGGTGTGGGCCCGGCATATTTAGTGCCCAAACCTCTCCTTAGATCTGAGGGATCGACATAGGGATTTCCCAAATCGTCGAAAGCCTCTGATGTTTCCTCTTGATCGCGACTTGCTTCTCCAATGGCATAAACTTGATGATATTTTGGAGTTTTCACTTTTCTTGGTTTGGTGACACCATCATAGAGAATGGTGAAGACCTTTCCAATAGAGATGGATTTGTCGATGAAGTCGAAGCTGTCGGTGTCGCTCGAATCATCGCTTATATAGGAGTCCGCAGATGACTCGAAGGACATGTCGCTGAAGATCTTGGCGAGTTTTTCGCTTGCCTTGCTGCCGATGAAGCGTGGCGACGAATTTTCCTCGTCGCTTGACTCGATGGATGATGATGAGCTTGAGAAGTCAGGATCAACCGCCGATAATCCCAACGAGATCGGAACTTCGAGACGATACGCTCCTTTTTTCTCGATGCGGAAGTGGAACTTTCCAAACGTCATCTCCATGGGCTCCTCCAGATACGCATATGCATCCAAACGGGAGGGTGGGTGAGGTACAAAATCAACTAGACCAGTTTCGATCTGTTTACCTCTATCCATGATGTTGCTTGCCACCGATGAAGTCGACGATCTTGAACGTGCCATCGAGATCAGCTCCTTGTCGCCTCTAGATCCCACAGACAGCGCCAATTGACAAGGTATTAACTTGTCAATGCCTACAGATAGTAGACTAGGGTTTCGTTGGATGTAGAGGGCAAGTAGATCTCGAAAGTTTCAACCGAAAAGTACTCGACGATGTAAAAACTAGGGTTTGTGAGACAATGATTCGATGCTTTCTTTGTCCCTCGACTCCCCCTTATATAGGAGGTGGAGCCGAGGGATTCGTTTTGTACAAGTTATAGAGTCCGGGAGGGTTTCCAACTCATCCCGCAAGATTACAAACATCATCTCCTAATACAACTCTAGCTTTCCTTAATAACAACTTGGGCTTCCGATTCTTCTTATCCTTCGAGTCGTGGGCCTTCAGTAAACCCCGGGTACTATCTTCGGCAGGCCCATTGGGGATGCCTATGTCACTAGGTAGAATCCAACTACGAACACAATAACACTTTATTTTGTTCCAGACGTGCATTCCTACCATATTCCTTGTTAGTCACTTAGGCCATTGTATTCTTGTATTGTGTTGTTTTGTATGACATCTCATACCAACCAATATGGTGCAAATACACAAGAATTTCATTGTGTAACCAAACAAAGAATACATTCATAACATGTATATCACCTATATACACCCGAGCTAGACTTTCTAGTCTATTCTTTCTTTCTGCCAATTTTTTTTGTAGTTTCTCTTTAGCTTTCCTCATTTTTAGAAAACACTTCACCACCAATAACTTCTAGGTCCGTTGGTCAAATACCAATAACCCTGAGGTTCTTACTTTGAAGTTGATAATCACATGACAAGTGTTTCAGATTTCACTATTAGTAACATTTTAATGTGATGAACAATTTCACTCATAATTTGTATCCATCAAATCATGATGACTTTCCGAGACCATGTCTGTACATGCTAGGCTCGTAAAGTTTAACCTCAATATTCGCATGTGCAAATCTGGCTTGCACCCGTTGTATGCATAAGTAGAATCTATAGCACCCGATCATGATGTGATGCTTCGAAACGACGAGTCTTAGCAACGGTGCATACTAAGGACGATCACTTCATGGATATGCGAATATCGTTAGCGCCAAACTAGTTGGAGGATCGGGACGCCTAGCGTCTTCAACCTTTGTACATTCCCATAAAACTTATGAGTTTATGTAGTCTCACTAGATTATATTCTATCATCTTGCAATAAGGTCTTAGATATCACATATATCTCATACCTTGCTTATTTCTGAAAACAAAATTTCCAGCTCCTTACTTTTCAAACGGATTTGAACTTCAAGTTTCACGGAGGCAAGATGATTTTAGGTACTAATTGAAACCATTACTCTTTGAATCAGCAATGTGAGGTTTACCAAAAGTTTGCAATAGGACTTAATTATTTCTTGATTTTTAACAATACGGTACCAGTCCGTAAAGTTACTTGTCAGATTTAACAGTGTTTCTATCTCAATTACAATTCTTGCGCATGGTAGATAACGGATGCCCATTCCACAGATTTAATTCAAAATACTAATCAAATTAAGTTCATGATAATTAGTTCAAGTTTTAATCTAATTACTAATGAACTCCCACTTAATACAACATCCCTCATAGTTGTTTAGTAACACACGATCCATCGTCACTACACTAAGTCCGATCATCACGTGAGATGATGTAGCTTTAATGGTGAACATCAACATGTTGATCATATCATCCATATGACATGTGTTTAACCTTTCGGTTTTGTGTGTTCCGAGGCCATGTCTATACATGCTAGGCTCGTCAAGCAAACCCATGTATTTCCGCGTGTGCAACATGGCTTACACCCGTTGTATGTGAACGTAGAATCTATCACATCCAATCATCACGAGATGCTTCAAGACGATGAACTTTAGCAACGGCGCATACAAGAGGAGAACACTTTATTATATTGATATTAATGTGAGGGATCATCTTATAATTCTACCGTCGCGATCTAAGCAAGATAAGATGCATAAAGGATTAACATAACATGCAATTCATAATATGTGATATGATATGGCCTTTCGTCTTGTGATTTTGATCTCCATCTCCAAAGCACACAAGCATGATCTCCATCATCACCAACATTGCACCAAGGTACATGGCGCCGCTTCATGGTTGTCCATCACTTATAGCTACTATAACAACTACTTGAAATAAAGCTATTACATGATGAATAGACACGCAGGTCTTAAAATTTTTAAAGACAACAATTAGGCTCCTGCCAGTTGCCATAATATAATAATGATCATCTCATATATCAAATATAGTAATCATCTCAAAGCCATATCACATAACCAAACCCTGCAAAAACAAGTTAGACGCCTCTAATTTGGTTTGCATATTTCACGTGGTCTAGGGTTTTCGAGTAAGATCCAATCTACCTACAAACATGAACCACAACGGTGATACTAGTGTTGTCAATAGAAATAGTAAATTGAATCTTAACTATGGTGAGAGAGACAGACACCCGCAAAGCCAGTTATGCAATACAAGTTGCATGTCAAGCGTGGAGCAAGTCTCATGAGACGCGGTCATGTAAAGTTAGCCCAGGCCGCTTCATCCCACAATCCCGCAATATCAAAGTACACATAACTAAAGACAACTAAACCATCAACGCTCACAAACTCATTGTGTTCTACTCGTGCAACAGATCTATGCATAGACACTGCTCTGAAACCACTGATGGGTTCGATGCATGGAAAACAAAAAATTCTATCGCAAAGACGAGTAAATCCAAGATCCAATCTATGGAAAAAACCAAGATCTAATCTATGAGATCGGAGCAACGAGATAGATGAGAACTAACCCTCGTAGATCCAAAGATTTAACGAGATCAGATCCGGCAGCACTTCCGCTACGGTGTTGCGATCCGGCAGCACTTCCGTACTCGGTCGCACGTACGGTGTCGATGAAGTCCATCCTCTACCCGTTCCAGTGGGCAGCGGAGGTGTGGTAGATCCCCTCGGAATCCCAGTAGCACGACGGCGTGGTGGTGGTGGAGGAGAAAAACTGCAGGGCTTCGCCAAGCCGGTGCAGAGTTGTGGTGGAGGAGAGAGGGGGGCGGGCAGGGTTAGGGATGAAGGGGTGGTCCGCCCCCAGCCCCCTCCTGTCTTTATATAGGGGGGAGGGTCGGTTGGGGTGGCCCCCCACGCCCCAAACCCATCTAGGGCCGGCGTCCAAAGAGGGAGGGGGTTTCTTCCCCCCAAGTCTTTCCCCCTTTAGGGTTTTGGGGAAACCCTAAGGGTTGGCCGACTTGGGCCATTAGGGCTGGGCTGCACCCCTCGGCTCATGTTGGCCCTCCTAAGGTCTTAAGCCCACTGGTGGACCCCCCCGGAACCTTCTAGAACCTTCTCGGTCTTCCACCGGAAAAATCCCGATATTTTCCGAACCCTAGAAATAAACTTCCCTTATATGAATCTTATTCTCTGGACCATTCCGGACCTCCTCCTGATGTCCTAGATCCCATCCGAGACTCCGCACAACATTCGGTCTCCATCTCATATTCCAAAGCTACTATACAACATCGAACCTTAAGTGTGTCACCCTACGGTTCGTGAACTATGCGGACATGATCGAGACTCCTCTCCGATCAATAACCAATAGCGAGACCTGGAGATCCATAATGGCTCCCACACATTCAGCGATAACTTAGTGATCGATTGAACCATTAACATACGATAGCGATTCCCTTTGCCATGCGATACTTTACTTATCCGAGGTTAGATCATCGGTATCTCTATACCTAGTTCAACCTCGTTACCGACAAGTACTCTTTATTCGTACCGTGGTATGTCATCTTTTGTGACCTTGTCACATGCTTGCAAGCCTATTAGATGACATTCCACCAAGAGGTCCCAGAGCATATCTATCCGTCATCAGGATGGACAAATCCCACTCTTGATCCATATGCCTCAACTCATACTTTCCGAATACTTAATCCCATCTTTATAACCACCCATTTACACAGTGGCATTTGATGTAATCAAAGTACTCATCTGGTGTAAGTGATTTACATGATCTCATGGTCGAAGGACAAGGTTATTATGTATCGAAAGCTTATAGCAAGTTGAACTTAATGACTTGATCTTATGCTATGCTTACTATGGATGTGTGTCCATCACATCATTCACCTAATGAAATGATCTTGTTATTAATAACATCCAATGTTCATGATCAGGAAACCATGATCATATATTAATCAACAAGCTAGTTAAACGAGAGGCTTACTAGGGACTCTGGTTGTTTACACAACACACATGCATTAATGTTTCCGGTTAATACAATTATAGCACGGGGTGTAAAAATTTATCATGAAAACTAAGATATAACAATAACTACTTTATTATTGCCTCTCGGGAATATCTCCAACACCTAAGTCGCAGGAAGCTGAGGCGGAACTGGTCAACAAAGGGATCCAAATAGGGACATTCGGTTGGACCGAACGGTCGAAGGAGTGGTGATACGTCCCAAACGTATCTATAATTTTTGATGCTCCATGCTTGTTTTGTTACAATTCTCATATGTTTTATGTGCACTTTTCCACACCTTTTAGCATTTTCTGGGACTAACCTATTAACGCAGTGTCGTAGTGCCAGTTCCTGTTTTCTGCTGTTTTTGTGTTTCAGAAAAGTTGTACATGAAAGTTTCTAGGAATTGGACGAAACAAAATCCCAGAGTCTTATTTTTCCGGGACGAAGATGGAGCCAGAAGGACACGCGCAGGAGAGCTCCCATGTGGCAGTACAAAGGGCAGGCGCGGCCCCACCCTTGGTCGCGCCTGGCCCATGTACTGGCGCCTCGTCGCCTTGTTTGCTCCGCGCTTCCGCCTATTTATTCCTCGTATTGGGAAAACCCAAGGGACCAGAGCCTCCATCCACGAAAAGTTCTGACGCCACAATCAACCGAAACCCTAGTTCGGGAGGGTTCTGCAGTCCATCTCGGCACCCTGCCGGAGAGGGAAATCGCCGCCGGAAGCCTCTACATCGCCATGTCTTCATCCGAGGTGATGCGTGAGTAGTCCTCAACGGGACCATGGGTCCATAGCAGTAGCTAGATGGACGTCCTCTCCTTGTTGTGCTTCATGTATAGATCTTGTGAGCTGCCTAACATGATCAAGATCATCTATTTATAATTGCTACATGTTGGTTTGATGTGGATCCGATTTATAGAGATATTGCTTTGGTTCAGATTATGTATTATGTTATTATGATCTTGCATGCTCTCCGTTTCTAGTAGATGCTCTGGCCAAGTAAATGCTAGCGAATCCAAGAGGGGGTATTTATGCTCGATAGTGTGTTCATGCCTCTATTTAACCATGGGAAGTGACCTTGTTCTCTACGGTTGTAGATTTGTTGTTGCTACTAGGGAGTAAACAGCGGTGTTCTATTCAAGGGTAGTTTCATCGTTTACTTTACACACATTGCTTAAAGCCATAGTTCGTTGCATGAAACTTAATACTGGAGGGTGTCGCGGATGCAATCCTGAAGGTGGATTATTAGTCATAGATGCAGTTGGATTACGGTCTATGTATATTGTTGTAATGCTCGCATACTTTCATCGCATGTATTCTGCACCAACCACTAGCGTAGAATCTCTGTTTGTCAATTGCCCATCTATAATTTGTTTACCCAACATATTTATTTTATTGGGGAGGCGCCTCTAGTGAATTGTGGACCCCGGTCCTTCTTCTTTTAATTGCAATCTTCGACATTATTTTCCTGTTCTATTCTCTGCAAACAATTCTTCTTCCACACGGTTTGTTTAATCCTTTGTTTTCAGCAAAACCAGTGAGCTTGACAACCTCGCTGAAAGTTAGGGACAAAGTAATTGGTTGTTTGTGTGCAGGTCTCCACGTTGCTGTTGACGCTGGCAGTGCGCCCTGCCACGAGTTGGTTCGCAACACCTCGGGAGAGAACGTTTTTCTCCTACTGGTCGATAAACCTTGGTTTCTTACTCAGGGAAAACTTCCTGCCGTGCTCATCATACCTTCCTCTTGGGATTCCACTCAACGTTGCGCATAAATTCTCCTTCATCAACTCCGCGCTCAGCACCATCCCGTAAGAAAGAAAGGCTAGCATTACAACGGTGTGGCAGATCAGCAGAAGAAGCCTGCCCACCGTAATGGTGCTGATATATTTGGTATGGTCAAGGATCTAGAAGTAATATTTGGAAAGGGTCTTGGCGGACGGTCTGTTCCGAATGACGCATCCAGACACGCGACCATGTGGAAGAAGAAATCTATATTTTGGGATCTACCCTATTGGAAAGTCTTAGAGGTCCGCTCTTCAATCGATGTGATGCACATGACGAAGAATCTTTGTGTGAACCTGCTAGGCTTCATGGGCGTGTACGGGAAGACAAAAGATACACCAGAAGCACGGGAGGACCCGCAACGTATGAAAGACCCCAAAAAACTGCATGAGACAGATAAAGGACGTCATTACTCCAGCTACGCTCTTACAAAAGCAGAGAAGGAAATCTTTTTTGAATGCCTGAGCAGCTCAAGGTCCGGTCTGGCTTCTCCTCCAATATAAAGGGAATAATAAATATGGCAGAGAAAAAAATTCCAGAACCTCAAGTCTCTTGACTGCCATGTGATAATGACGCAGTTGCTTACGATTGCATTGAGGGGGCTTCTACCGCAAAATGTTCGACTGCCCATTGTGAAGCTATGTGCATTCCTCAGTGCAATTTCTCAGAAGCTAATCAATCCAGAAAGTCTACAGAGGTTGCAGAATGATGTGGTCCAATGTCTTGTTAGTTTTGAGCTGGTGTTCCCACCATCCTTCTTCAATATTATGACGCATCTCCGTGTTCACCTGGTCGATGAGATTTCCATTCTCGGTCCTGTGTTTCTACACAATATGTTCCCCTTTGAGATGTTCATGGGAGTCTTAAAGAAATATGTTCGTAACCGTGCTAGGCCAGAAGGAAGCATCTCCAAGGGCTATGGAACAGATGAGATCGTTGAGTTCTGTGTTGACTTTATTCCTCACCTTAAGCCGATTGGTGTTCCTAAATCGCGGCATGAGGGGATACTGTGTGGAAAAGGCACGCTAGGAAAGAAAACAATGATATGTAGGGACGTACGGGCATTCTTTCAGTCAAGCACACTACACAGTTCTACAAAGTTCCACCTTGGTGGCTCCGTATATCAATGTACACAAGAATTTTGTATGCTCCCAGAACCCAGGGCAGTCAGACGATTGGATTATACATGAACACATGTCGACTTTTGGCGGTTGGTTGCAAAAACATCTCATGAATGACACCACTGTTGGAGATCAGCTGTACTTGTTGGCGCAACCACCATCTTTGACTGTATTGACTTTCCAAGGGTACGAGATAAATGGGAATACATTTTACATGATCGCCTAAGTTAAAAAGAGCACCAACCAAAACAGTGTTGTCCGCTTTCATGCAACAAACAACAAAGGCCAAAAGGACACATATTATGGTTACATAGAGGAGATATGTGAACTTGACTATGGACCTTCTTTTAAGGTCCCTTTGTTTAGGTCCAAATGGGTCAAGATAACAGGAGGTGGGGTTCAGGTAGACAAGTTGTATGGAATGACAACAGTGGATCTCAACAATCTTGGGTATAGAGACGAACCATTCATCCTAGCCAAGGATGTGGCCCAGGTTTTCTATGTGAAGGACATGTCTACCAAACCAAGAAAAAAGGAAAAATAAGGAAACTAATACATCATATGATGAGCCAAATCTCCACATTGTTCTTTCTAAAAAAGAAACATCGTGGGAGTGGAGGACAAGACAGACATGTCAGAAGATTATAATAAGTTTGATGAAATTCCACCCTTCACAGTGAATATTGACCCAAGCATCAAGTTAAATTATGAAGATGCACCATGGTTGGCCGAAGAAGGCTCAATGATGAAGATGCTCGATGATCAAGTTAATTGAGAAGGATCATGGCATAAATGAGTATCTCAACATGGCAATCAATTTCCCATTTATTTTTGTGTAATCATGTAACTGTATGTAAGATATTAACAGTGGAGATGGTTGGCTTTTTGTACCATATATATAAGGAGATTCCCCAACACTGTTAGAGGAGATGGAGTCTTTCACGGGCTTGGAAGAATTTTTTTCGTGGCGGAGCTTCCGAAGATGCTGTAGGGCGTGTGCACCAACGACATCTTCGAGATGCTCCGCCACAGGAGATTTCCCAACCCTTTCCCGAACACTGTTAGAGGAGATGGAGACTTTCACAGGCTTGCATGAAAAAAAATCAGAGGCGGAGCTTCCGAAGATGTTGTAGGGCGTGGGCACCAACGACATCTTCGAGAAGCTCCGCCATGGGAGATTTCCCAACCCTTTCCCCAACACTATTAGAGGAGATGGAGTCTTTCACGGGCTTGCAGGAAAAAATTCAGAGGCGGAGCTTCCGAAGATGCCGTAGGGCGTGTGCACCAACGACATCTTCGAGAATCTCCTCCACTGGAGATTGCCCAACCCATTCCTCCTTCCATGGGGATGAAGTTGTCCCTACCTTCTAGGTTGGCTTGTTGAGCTGCTTGCCATGGAATATCGATGCTCCTTTTATAGGCACATCGCGGCTTCTACTTCATCTTGTTCCTCCTTTTACATGCTTTATCTCGAGCAGTGCGTCGACCCACGCGTCCTTATCCTGCCGACAGCTTTAGTCTCGGTTGCACCCACCAGCCGGGAGTAAAGGTTACCCACACGTCCTTATCCCACCGACAGTCTTGTTAGATGACATAAAAACCACCTTTAGTCCCGGTTGGAACCACCAGCCGGGACTAATGGTTGCCCGTACGTCCTTATCCCGCCGACAGTTTGGTACATGGCTTCTAAAACCACCTTAGTATCGGTTGCACCCACCAGCCGGGACTAAAGGTTAGATGGTCAGCTCTGGCTTCCTCTTCTTCATCCATATGCTCACCTCCAGCTCTGGGTTCCTCTTCTTCCTCCATATGCTCACCACCAGCTCTGGGTTCCTCTTATTGCTCCATATGCTCAACACCAGCTTAGGCTTCCTCTTCTTCCTCCATATGCTCACCACCAGCTGTGGGTTCCTCTTCTTCCTCCATATGCTCAATACCAGCTCTAGCTTCCTCTTCTTCCTCCTCCTCATCATCATCGACGTCAGCCACGATGAAGCCACCACCTTAGGCTTCCTCTTCTTCCTCCATATGCTCACCACCAGCTCTGGGTTCCTCTTCTTCCTCCATATGCTCACCACCAGCTCTAGCTTCCTCTTCTTCCTCCATATTCTCACCACCAGCTCTGGGTTCCTCTTCTTCCTCCTCCTCATCATCATCGTAGTAGAAAATATGCAAAAGATATAAATTAATGCATTTTAAATAAAAATGGCAAAATGGTTAGTAGTTTGAATAGTTAGAATAATGATTTAAGAAAACATAAAATGGTTTTAGATTAATTATTTAAATTAAAATACTTTTCTTGTTGAATGTTTTGTCACATTCATATTAATATTCATAATTTATTCAAATTCATGTTAAAATTCATATTCATAAGTTATTCACCTTCATATTCAAATTCATATTCATAAGTTATTCAAATTCAAATTCATAAGTTATTCAAAGTCATATTCAAATTCATATTCAAATTCATATTCATAAGTTATTCAAATTCATATTCATAAGTTATTCAAATTCATATTCATAAGTTATTCAACTTCATATTCAACTTCATATTCATAATTTATTCACCTTCATATTCAACTTCATATTCAAATTCATATTCAAATTCACATTCATAAGTTATTCAAATTAATGTTCAAAAGTTATTAAAATACATATTTATTAGAAATTTAAATAGTTAAATGTTCATAATGAATAAATTATACTTTTATTACATGCAGATTTCTGTTATGAACATTTTGATGTATCATATGTTATTTTTTATTTGAAATAAAGCGGGAAACAAAATTATTTGAAAAGGCACATACAAATATGCCTTTGGTCCCGGTTCATGCCACGAACCGGGACCAAAGGTTTAATTTGCACGCGTAGGGAACAGGGCAGCCAAAATAGGCCTTAGGTCCCGGTTGGTGGCACGACCCGGAACCAAAGGGGCCTTTGGTCCCGGTTCGTGACACCAACCGGGGGCTAAGGTCCTCCAACTATAACTGCAGCACTTTGTCTCCGCGGAGACGAAGCAAATTCATGCCACCAGGCTGCCGAATTTTTGCGCGCCCACCGCTCGCTTTCGCCGCCCACCACGCCGCCCGCCCTTTCCGCCCACCGCGCCGCCATCCCCCGCACATGCACGACCCGGCCGCTCCTCCCCTTTACCGTGCGCGACCTCGTCGGCCACCGTTCCGCCTCCAGCTGCCTCCTCTGGCCGCCTTCACGCCATCCCCACCGCCGACGCCCCTACCCGCCGCCTCCTCCGGCGGTAAGCCCCTCCTCTCCCTCCTTCTCTGGCCGGCCAACCGGCCGACACACATGCATGATATTAGTTAGTGAAATTTTTTTTAGGGTTAATTGTTTTAGGGTTAATTTGTTAGTTAGAAATAATTTTAGTTAGGGTTATTGGAAATAGTTAGTTGGAACTCTATAATATTAGTTAGTGAAAATTCTTAGTGAAAATTGTTAGTTAGAATTGTGAAAATTGTTAGTTAGAAATAATTTTAGAATTGTTAGTGAAAATAGTTAGAATTGTTAGTGAAAATTGTTAGTGAAATTTTTTAGTAAAAATTGTTAGTTAGAAATAATTTTAGAAATAGTGGTTAGTACAAATAATGTTAGTTAGAACTCTATAATATTAGTTAAAAAAACTTGTATAGTTAGTTTATTTATCACAATATTATTTCCTATATAGTTAGTTTATTTAGCACAATATTATATTTGTTTAATTATGTTAGTATATATATGATTCAGTTTTCATAGCTATGATGCTGCGCCCGCCGCTTCGTGGAGGGTGTGGGCACGTTCTGGACCAGATGCTGATGATGGGGGAGGTCCGGGACTAGGCTCCGCTGGGGTGGCACTGGGAGGTGTTATCTTCCGAGGCGCGCACCTTGGTGCAGAATCCTTGTCTCGTCATCGACCCGGATCTTCTTTGGTGGCGGTCGCGTGGGCCACGCTTGGTGTGGAGGGAGCCAGCCCCGAGCAGGTGGTAGCTCGCCGCATTAGAGAGGATGATGAGCACGTTCGCTGTTACCTGCATGTGTTAGACACCATGTATAGGAACAGATGGTCAGTTCTGCAGGGATCTCACTTGAGCTATGATCCTGTGATTGTTCCGTGGCTTTGAGTGTTCACCCGGCGCGGCTCAGCACCCGGTCGACGCCGTTGAGAGGTTGTAGTGATGTATTAGGTTTAAATACAAATGGACCCGAGCTATATATGCATGTAACTGCACTATCTACTTTCAACTCTACATTATCGATCCTGAATTAATAACTATATATGTAACTCCAATTTATGTTTTATGTATTATCCTTAACTAATATCTATATATGTGATTATATGATGGTTCCTATAACTTGCAAGTCGTTGCAGAAACTATGGACGCTGACAGAAACGAAGTACAAGAAGAATTCATGGCGAACCTCACAGCCAGTGGTATTCTGGATCATGGCGGTGACGATGTAACCGCAATGTATTTGAATGACTCCGGTGAGGGAGCGGAGGATATTGAGCAAAGAGAAGATGGCTCCAGTGAGGAAGAAGATCATAATGGCTCCACGGATGGAACCTTAATTATTACAAAGTCCACCAAGGTATATAAATTAAGCTGCTGTTGACTAGATGCATTAACTAATTTGTATATATATGTTGATGATGAATAATTTCTTTTTAGCCCTCTAGATCGAGAAAATCTTCTGTAATGTCAAAGCGAGGCTCGGCCAAAAATTTGTCCGACGGTGTTAGGTTCGATATCGTCGATCAGAGTGGCCGACCGACTGCTCCCGACAAGGCTGCAAAATTAGTTATAAGTCAATGCAAAGTGATTGTTAGGGACTGCATCCCGATCACCGTTCGAGAATGGCACAAGCTGAAGGGAGAGGCTGAAGTAGGTCATTATGTCGATGATGTAGCTAAAGGCATCCTTTGGCGTCGGCTCATGGCACATTTCAACCTACCTCCAGAGGAGAATGTCAATAGGGCCAGACAGATGGAGGAGGCAGTGAAGGAGTTTTCTCTAAAGAAGATGGTCGAACTATTCAAGAACCACAAGAAAATATTGCACCAGGACTTTGTCAAGCAAAAGAAGACTCTGCACTTCACTGGAGCGTATGAGAAGAGAAAAGATCACTGCCCAAATTCGTGAAGTACACAAAGTTAGAAGAATTTAAGAAAAGGTCGGCAACAAATAAGGCAAATGCTACGTTGAAGAAATATTACCAATTTATGGGTCCGGGTGGCTACAGGGCTAACATGCCTAAGTGGCAGGCAGCTGAGGCAGAACTGGTCAGCAAAGGGATCAAAATAGGGATATTCGATTGGACCGAACAGTCAAAGGAGTGATCCTACGGGATTGGGGGAACGTTGGACCCAAAAGCAGGGAAGTGTATGTATAGTAAAGAACAACTCAAGAACCCTTGTGAAGGCCTTAGAGCATCTCTAACAGAGCCCATAAATCCCGCCGGAACTGAACTTTTCCGGTGGATTTACGGGTTCGGGCCGAATTGCGCGCAGAACAGAGCCCGAAAACATGGGATGGCCCGTAAAAGAAGTTCGTGCAGCCCGCCGCTGTCGGTGCTGCCCCCGAGTGGCAACGACGACGACGCCGCCAACGGGGTGCCTCTAGGCTGCGGGAGCACCTCCGAGGCGGCGTCCGTTGAGGTGGCGGCGCTCATCGTCGCCTAGGAGGAGCCAGCGACCAAAAACCCTCCGCCGGCGACATTAAGCTCCCCGGTGACAGTATAGTCACCCCGGGGACTAAATCTAGTCTAAATTAGGCCCCTAGTATCCAATGTAGGTCCAATGATCAGATGAAATCGAGTGCAATCGCGAGTTTTGATTTCCCGCGACGTTTGATTTCCGTGTTTTCGGTTCAGGTTTTCGGTTTCTGTTCTGCGCCGTGACTAAATCCGCTTGCAATTCGTTTTTAGGGAGACTGAACTCAGTTTTTTCGGTTCGGAAACATACGTGCTCTGTTAGAGAAGCTCTTATAGCTGCACATAAGGACGTGCGGGAGGGGAGGTTCCACCCCGAAAGAGAGAACGATGGGCTGACAGGCGCCCTTGGGAACAAAGAACACATCGGACGAACACGAGGCACAGAAGGCTCCGTTCCGTGGAAGTATGGCTTTCCCACGGAAGGAAGAGATTTCCTGATCAAAGCCATGTGAGGAGAAAGGCAAGCTAATCAGACCGCATAACGTCCTTAGAGGAATCTATGAGCATCCTTAAAGCCCAAGTAAGCGAAGTACTTACAACCCAGCGATCTCAGGGGCAACATGTAGATACTGTATTCGATGCTATTGACCCGCAACAATCTCACCATCGAAAAAGCAGTGTGGCTTCCACTCAGCTCAATAATCATGATCAGGTGATGGTGCCTCCTCGCTACCCCGTGGATGATCTCACATAGAGCCGTCCTTCTGAGATGCATGTAAAATTTGTGAACATATCCATGAAGGCGGCGGTCGGCTATGTCTTACCTACAAGAACTTACCATTGCCGTCCGGTCCAAGATGGCTATGCTGTTGTGGTGGTGGATGAAGTGACGGCAAGATATGAGTCGATCATGCTTGACCACCCTGCAGGTGAAGATGGGGAAATCACTGAACTGGGAGAATCCCTTAGAACAACCGTCCTACGCCGGAAGGAGCTCATTGTGTTTCTAGGTTCGAAGCCAAGCGGGCCACCTCCAGCTCATTCTCTGCCACCTCCGCCGCCTTCGCAGTCTCCTCTGTGTGATGATTCTCCTCGGCGTGAGCGGTCTCCTCCGCGTGAGCATACTCCGCCGCCTCCTCCTCGTCAGGAGACTCCGCCAAGTCTGCGACCTAAGCCAAAGAGGAAGAGTACCGCGGCAAGTACTGCAGCTCCGAAGAGGTCTAAGACTCCAGATTTATTACCATATGAGTAGACGGATGACCAAACCGACATAATCGCAAACGCCCAGCTAGCTGAAGGGGCATTTTTCTCCGAAGAAGCCTCCGCCAAACCTGTATATAGCACCGAATACAATGAAGCACTTTGCCGAGACGAGAGCAAAGAAAGTTGATTTGGCATGTGATTATGGCCGCTCTCTTAGACAGTCCTCTAGAGCGAGAAAAGCGAAAACAATTACCCAGCTCGGAGAACAGGAAAATCAATCGCTACCCCCTTGGTTGTGCACTCATATGATGATCCGGGGACGGCATCGATGATCGAACGATCAACTTGAGATCTTGGAGTAGATGTTCAGTTCGAAGGTTACTTTCCAATGGTTGAAGTCAAATACACATACATATACGGGAAGGATCTCGTCAGACCTAGCCAGCTCCCGCATCTAGGGACTCTGATCTCTACCTCACGATGGGAGTTAGAGATGAGCATTACTTCTGGGGGAAGGAGGAGATAAACATTGAGTTTGAAGAACTATTTCTGTTATTCAATCAAGATGCCCTCGACAAATATGTCATCAGATTCTACTTCCTATAAGTGATTTATTTATATAATTGAGTTTGTAGCTCAGCTCATTCATTTACATTACTAATTATCCTCACTATATTCTTTTTGTAGCTATATATTATGCATAATGAAGATGCTCGAATGCAAAAGAGGCGGGCTCTATGACATTGGGTTCATTGACCCAAACACCGTTCATGAAGTTACGGTTCGAGAGTACACCAAGGACACAGAGGACAACTTGCTAAGGTTTTTACATAAGCAAGCAAACAAATAGGAAATATTCTTTCCTTAAAACTCGAGTGAGTGTTATAAATGTCTTACATACATTCGATTTTGCTTACTCGATGTGAAGTCTAATAATCCGGTGAGTTATGCGTGTACATCTTCCACTATATTCTCCTCATCATTCAGCTTAACAAAGGAGTAGTACTTGTCATGGAATCGAAGCGTAAAGACCATGGGAAATGGGCGAACATGGCTGCCATGCTCAAGAGGTAATTTCAATCAATATCGTATCGACATCTCCATCTATTCTCATTTGAATCAACTAATCAATAACTCATTTACTTATTTTTTCTTTGCTAGGCAGGGCATGGAAACAGTTCATCAATACTGCTCCGGGTCGATGGAACCCGGAGCTTACATTTTAAGATCGCCCTGTAAGTAGTACTATATAGCTATGTCCGCAAATCTCTTTGATATTTTGTTTCAATACCATGCTTGAGTATTAGTTTGATCGAACTATTTTTTCGTAAAGTTTTTAAGGCAGGAAACCGGGAATAACTTATGTGGATACTATGTCTGCGAGTTCATTCGCGAGATGATCTGTCACAGGGAACCGGAGGCGGCTATACAAGCTTTTCGTGTACGTGAGCAATATTTCACAATCTTATTCTATTACCATCAATTGTATTGAGTTCCATTCATATATATTGATCTCCTTACTTAAATTTAGATGGAACGCCTAGGGGACTCTCTCCCAACGGAGGATCGCATACGAGCAATTCAAGAGAAACTTGTGGGATTCTTTCTTAGCGAGGTCATAGCTCGAACTGGGGAATACCATCGGGAGTTCATATATCTATGACTTAGGGATATGAATAGATATGATCTCTTTGGTCCCGACTTTATATATTGTAAACATGCATTACTTGTACTATATTTCATGACGATGTCTATATATACATGACCATGTTTGTGGTTTCTTGAATGATGTATGCATTGCGGAATTGAATGAATAATATAAAACCCTGAAACTCTGCCGCGGCAGAGAAACGCTGCTCCACCCTAAACCTCTGCCGCTACAGAGAAACAACCATTTTCTGTGCCGCGGCAGAGACCCTCTAATCCTGTTTCGTATGACGAATTGGGACCAAAGGTCCTCCACCACGAGCCCCCTGGCCACACCACGCGGAAGACCCTTTAGGCCCGGTGTACATTTGAACAGGGACTAAAGGGTTAGACCTTTAGTCCGGAATGTCTAGTCCCGGTTGCAAAAGCGGGACTGATGACCCTTATAAACCGGGACTGAAGGCCCTTTTTCTACTAGTGAAAAGCAAAGCCTCTTATACGCATACTACTACAGCCAGAAGAAAATAACTACACAGGATTATCTGTTGGGACATTTACCTCCTCCGATCCGGCATGCAGTGTGTTGTTATCCTTTCCCATGAATTAAAGGTTTTCTCCAACTTTCTCGACATCTTCCTCGCAACTTCCCCACTGCCAAATGCATCTATACATAATGAAGTATGACCTCATCCTTCTCCTTTTGGGATTCCTCAAATTCCCTAGTAGGAAGTTACGCTCATAGCGGAACTGGTTAATTTACCGAATAATTTTGGTTCTTGAGCGCAACATTCTTCAACAATAGGGGGATAAAAACTAAGGGCAGCATGCACAAAGAAATTTCCAAGTGAATCATCAAATTACGGGTGGCAAGAAAGCATCCCAAGTCCGACAATTTTATGAATTTCAGTAACATCCTTGTGCACAAGGTAAGCCATGCAAAGGACCTCGAGGGCCTCCAAGGAAAGCTCAGCCGCATGCTTCCAGGTAGAAAGGAATCCATTAGCCCCACCCTCCTAACTCCGTGCTTCGACTGGGGTCGGTTGTTACAGCTGCACAAGAAAACCCGGCGATTCCTATTCTCCGCCTATAGCGGGAGCTATCTGGCTCTCCGCACATGGCACCCATATTTATGGGCCGGCCCATATAACCGTAGGCAGTCAATCTAACTCTGGTTTTTTTTGTTTAGCTTCTCTGTTTTTCTTGGTTTTTTTGTTCGTCTTCTTTTTTGGGTTTTTGTTGGTTTTATTCGGCTTTTCGGTCAAGATTTTGAACTTTTTAAAACATGATTTTTAAAAATTTGAGATTCTTGAGTTTGAACATTTTTTGAGTTTGAACATTTTTTGAGTTTGAACATTTTTCAAATTTGAACTTTTTGAGTATGAACATTTTTTTAAATTTGAACTTTTTGATTTTGAACATTTTTCAGATTTGAACATTTTTTGATTTTGAACATTTTCAAATTTGAACTTTTTTGAGTTTGAACTTTTTTTAGATTTGAACATTTTTCATATTTCAACATTTTTATCTAAACATTTGTAATCTGTTTTTTCGAATTTGAATTTTTTATATTTGCATTTTTTGCATGAAAAATTTTTAATCTAAACATTTTTTGAATTTAAATATTTTCTGAATTAATTTTTCTACGAGGGAGCGGTTGAGAGAAATGAAGGAAGCAGTGGAAAATGTTCGACACGGAAATCTATTGACGAACCAGTCCTGGGCACAGACGTCGTATCTTTAAAAGCACAAATGGGCCAAGCCCATTTGTTGCCACAGGTATGCGGAAGGATCGGAAGCTCTGCTTAAAGAGGAGAACAGGGACACCCGTTCGGGGCCGCTTAAAGCGGTGTAAAGGAGCCCCCCAGAGAATACCCTCCTCCGCAAGCATCTGTCGTGCCAGCTTTACCATATGTCCGGCTGCTATCACCAGAATTTGACCGAGTTAGAGGTGGGCCGCTATCAAGATGGATTTGAAGAATATACATGGAAGAAATACGTGAATCGGCCTATTATGCAAAGTTTGGGCTAGTTGGCCCGTGTATCTTAATATAGTAGATCGCATCTTAGATTAAAAGATAGAGTTTGGCCCGTGCACGGTTAGGTGCACGCCTAAATTAGAAAGTCCCCTGGACTATAAATATGTATCTAGGGTTTATGGAATAAACAACAACCAACGTTCACCACAAATCAATCTCGGCGCATCGCCAACTCCTTCGCCTCGAGGGTTTCTACCGGTAAGCATCATGCTGCCTAGATCGCATCTTGAGATCTAGGCAGCACAAGCTTATTTCGTTGTTCATGCGTTGCTCGTACTGAAGCCTTTTTGATGGCGAGCAACGTAGTTATCTTAGATGTGTTAGGGTTAGCATTGTTCTTCGTATCATATGTTGTCGTAGTGCAACCCTTATACATCTAGCCGCCCTTACACCTATCTTAGGTGTAGGGGCGGCACCCGCTTGATCATTATTTAGTAGATCCGATCCGTTACGGTTGCTCCTTGTTCTTCAAGGATTAGTTTAATATCTCGCAATAGTTAGGTCTTACAAAGGGTTGGAGGATCCAGCGGCGCGTAGGGTGGCGTTTGCTAGTCCTAGACAGGATGTTCCGAGGATCAACCTCGTGTTGGTTTTTAGGCCCTATCTAGGATCGGCTTACGATCACCGTGCGTGGCCGCGAGGCCCAATCGTGAGTAGGATGATCCGATTATGCGGTGAAAACCCTAAATCGTCGTAGATCGTTTTAACTTTATCTTGATCAAGCAGGACCACCATATATTCGTGCACCTCGTACGAATCATGGGTGGATCGGCTCCTTGAGCCGATTCACGGGATAACCTGAGAGCCGATCGAGGCTCGTATTTAATGTTTACGTGTATGCCATGCAGGAAACTAAGCGAGGCATCTCCATCACCTTCCTGGCCAGGTATAGGTCAGGTGGCACGCCCTTGCACCAGCATCGGACGTGCGTGCCGGAGGCTTTGCGGGCCGTCGCTCGGAGGGACCAGGGCCAGCCCGCAGCCCTAAGTTGTTCCCGGCTCTCTTGTGTTGCCCGTCGCTGCTCGCCGGTGGGTTTCGACCGCAACACATTCCGGCACGCCCGGTGGGACGAGCTTCGACATCAACCACATCGCCATCTACATCCGAGATGGCGGACGGCACCCGGTCACGTACGAGGATCCGACCAGATGAGCTCAAGAAGAAGTATGACGAGGTCAAAGCAATCCTCGAAGCCGACCTCATCGGCTCTTTTCACGGAACCCGTTCACATGGCATCAGGTGGAAGGGGTTCTCGCCCGATGGTGCGCTCGATGGGATAGACCTCTCGCCCCGTCGAAGAACGCACCGAGTCCCTACGTCGGGAGATCAACTACATGGTGGCTCACTCGCTGCACCGCCACTCGAGAACCTGGTGAACACTTTGGAGCGTGTCGCTCTCCGGGTGATCCGAGGAGATCATGAGACACCGATACTCTCCGTCGGGACCAGCTCTCGGGACACATCAAGGAGAGATGCCACTCCAGTCCCGTCCACCGCTGCCATTTGCGTTGGCAGCACCAGAAGTGCCGAGCTCACCGGCATTCGTCGTCTACAAGATCGGTGGTGACCCAAGTGACTGTCAGTTCTTGCATGAGGCGCCTAAGGAGATCCCTCACGGGTACATGTGCACATACGTGCCAGACTGCGGTAACTGGGCGCTCACAAACCAGGCCGCGACAGCAGGGACTTCTGGGAAAGCAGGAGGAACGTCAGCAACAGATCTTGAGAAGCAGACGTGGCTAGCTAAGTATGCCACTCCGACGAACCTCCCGAGCTCAGCTCCTGCAGTTGGCTCAGAGCTGGAAAAGCAAGCATGGCTGGCTAAGTACGCCACCCGGCGAATCTTCGAGTTCGACTCCTACGGCCGGCACGAGTGGATCGGATCGAGCACGATCCTGAGGGACCGGTTCGGCATGGTGCCGAAAAGGAGGACAATCGGCTATTCCAAGCCATACCACGATGAATACGAGTTGGTCCCGCTACCACCCAAGTATCGGCTCCACGACTTCTCCAAGTTCGGCGGATCGGATGGTTCCAGCTCCATCGAGCATGTGAGCCGATATTTGGCACAGCTAGGAACGGCCTCAGCGTCGGATCCACTGCGCGTGAGGTTCTTCGCACAGTCCCTCACGGGATCGGCTTTCGGGTGGTACATGATACGTCTCCAACGTATCGATAATTTCTTGTGTTCCATGCCACATTATTGATGTTATCTACATGTTTTATGCACACTTTATGTCATATTCGTGCATTTTCTGGAACTAACCTATTAACAAGATGCCGAAGTGCCGATTCTTTGTTTTACTGCTGTTTTTGGTTTCGAAATCCTAGTAAAGAAATATTCTCGGAATTGGACGAAATAAAAGCCCGGAGGCCTATTTTCTCACGAAGCTTCCGGAAGTCCGAAGGAGAGACGAAGAGGGGCCACGGGGCGCCAAACCCTAGGGCGGCGCGGCCCCCTTGGCCGCGCCGGCCTGTGGTGTGGGCCCCCTGTGCCGCCTCTTGACCTGCCCTTCCGCCTACAAATAGCCTCCGTGACGAAACCCCCGGTACCGAGAGCCACGATACGGAAAACATTGCCGAGACGCCGTCGCCGCCGATCCCATCTCGGGGATCCTGGAGATCGCCTCCGGCACCCTGCCGGAGAGGGATTCATCTCCGGGAGGACTCTACACCGCCATGGTCGCCTCCGGAGTGATGAGTGAGTAGTCTACCCCTGGACTATGGGTCCATAGCAGTAGCTAGATGGTTGTCTTCTCCCCATTGTGCTATCATTGTCGGATCTTGTGAGCTGCCTATCATGATCAAGATCATCTATATGTAATTCTATATGTTGCGTTTGTTGGGATCCGATGAATAGAGAATACTTGTTATGTTGATTATCAAAGTTATGCTTATGTGTTGTTTATGATCTTGCATGCTCTCCGTTATTAGTAGATGCTCCGGCCAAGTAGATGCTTTTAACTCCAAGAGGGAGTACTTATGCTCGATAGTGGGTTCATGCCGCATTGACACCTGGGAGTGACAGAAACCCCTAAGGTTGTGTTGTCTTTGTTGCCACTAGGGATAAAACATTGATGCTATGTCTAAGGATGTAGTTGTTGATTACATTACGCACCATACTTAATGCAATTGTCCGTTGTTTTGCAACTTAATGCGGAGGGGTTCGGATGATAACTCTGAAGGTGGACTTTTTAGGCATAGATGCGGTTGGATGGCGGTCTATGTACTTTGTCGTAATGCCCAATTAAATTTCACTATACTCATCATGATATGTATGTGCATTGTCATGCTCTCTTTATTTGTCAATTGCCCAACTGTAATTTGTTCACCCAACATGCTTGTTCGTCTTATGGGAGAGACACCTCTAGTGAGCTGTGGACCCCGGTCCAATTCTCTTTACTTGAAATACAATCTACTGCAATACTTGTTTCTCTTGTTTTCTCTGCAAACAATCATCTTCCACACAATACGGTTAATCCTTTGTTACGGCAAGCCGGTGAGATTGACAACCTCACTGTTTCGTTGGGGCAAAGTAGCTTGGTTGTGTTGTGCGAGGTTCCACGTTGGCGCCGGAATCTACGGTGTTGCGCCGCACTACATCCCGCCGCCATCAACCTTCAACGTGCTTCTTGGCTCCTCCTGGTTCGATAAACCTTGGTTTCTTTACGAGGGAAAACTTGCTTGCTTGTGCGCATCATACCTTCCTCTTGGGGTTGCCCAACGAACGTGTGAAATACACGCCATCAAGCTCTTTTTCTGGCGCCGTTGCCGGGGAGATCAAGACACGCTGCAAGGGGAGTCTCCACTTCTCAATCTCTTTACTTTGTTTTTGTCTTGCTTTATTTTATTTACTACTTTGTTTTCTGCACTAAATCAAAATACAAAAAAATTAGTTGCTAGTTTTACTTTATTTGCTATCTTGTTTGCTATATCGAAAACACAAAAAAATTAGTTTACTTGCATTTACTTTATCTAGTTTGCTTTATTTACTATTGCTAAAATGGCTACCCCTGAAAATACTAAGTTGTGTGACTTCACAACCACAAATAATAATGATTTCTTATGCACACCTATTGCTCCACCTGCTACTACAGCGAGAATTCTTTGAAATTAAACCTGCTTTACTTGAATCTTGTTATGAACCATCAATTTTCTAGGTGTTAGTTACGATGATGCTGCTGCCCATCTCAATAATTTTGTTGAACTATGTGAAATGCAAAAATATAAAGATGTAGATGGTGATATTATTAAACTAAAATTGTTCCCTTTCTCATTAAGAGGAAGAGCTAAAGATTGGTTGCTATCTCTGCCTAAGAATAGTATTGATTCATGGACTAAATGCAAGGATGCTTTTATTGGTAGATATTATCCCCCTGCTAAAATTATATCTTTGAGGAGTAGCATAATGAATTTTAAACAATTAGATACTGAACATGTTGCTCAAGCTTGGGAAAGAATGAAATCTCTGGTTAAAAATTGCCCAACCCATGGACTGACTACTTGGATGATCATCCAAACCTTCTATGCAGGACTAAATTTTTCTTCGCGGAATTTATTGGATTCAGCTGCTGGAGGAACCTTTATGTCCATCACATTGGGGGCGGCTACAAAACTTCTTGATGATATGATGATAAATTACTCTGAATGGCACACGGAAAGAGCTCCACAAGGTAAGAAGGTAAATTCCGTTGAAGAAACCTCCTCCTTGAGTGATAAGGTTGATGCTATTATGTCTATGCTTGCGAATGATAGGACTAATGTTGATCCTAATAATGTTCCGTTAGCTTCATTGGTTGCACAAGAAGAACATGTTGATGTAAACTTCATTAAAAATAATAATTTCAACAACAATGCTTACCGGAACAATTCTAGTAATAACTATAGGCCATATCCTTATAATAATGGTAACGGTTATGCTAATTCTTATGGGAATTCTTACAACAATAATAGGAATTCACCCCCTGGACTTGAAGCCATGCTTAAAGAATTTATTAGTACACAAGCTGCCTTTAACAAATCTGTTGAGGAAAAGCTCAATAAAATTGATATTCTTGTTTCTAGAGTTGATAGTCTTGCTTCGATGTTGATCTTTTGAAATCGAAAGTTATGCCTAATAGGGATATTGAAAATAAAATTGTTACTACAGCAAATGCCATCCAAGTTAGAATTAATGAGAATATAAGATTAATGGCTGAAGCTGCGTGCTAGGTGGGATAGAGAAGAAAATGAAAAACTAGCTAAAGAGAAAAATATAGCTAAAGTTTGGACTATTACCACCACTAGTAATGATAATGCTACACATGTTGCTGCACCTCCTACTAATACTAATAAAAGAATTGGTGTTAGCAATGTTTCCACTTCTAATGCAAAGCGCGAAAAGCACTGCTGAAACTGCTAAAGCTGAAGCTGCCTGGCGATAAAGGCTGCTGAAATTTTTTCCAACATTGGGGATGATGATCCCATTGCTTTAGATTATAATGGTTTGAATTTTGATGATTGCCACATCTCTGAAGTTATAAAGTTCTTGCAAAAACTTGCTAAAAGTCCTAATGCTAGTGCTATAAATTTGGCTTTCACGCATCATATTACAAATGCTCTCATAAAAGCTAGAGAAGAGAAACTAGAGCGCGAAGCCTCTATTCCTAAAAAGCTAGAAGATGGTTGGGAGCCCATCATTAAGATGAAGGTTAAAGATTTTGATTGTAATGCTTTATGTGATCTTGGTGCAAGTATTTACGTTATGCCGAAGAAAATTTATAATATGCTTGACTTGCCACCGCTGAAAAATTGTTATTTGGATGTTAATCTTGCTGATCATTCTACAAAGAAACCTTTGGGTAAAGTTGATAATGTTCGCATTACCATTAACAATAATCTTGTTCCCGTTGATTTTGTTGTCTTGGATATTGAATGCAATGCATCTTGTCCAATTATATTGGGAAGACCTTTTCTTGAACTTGTTGGTGCTATTATTGATATGAGGGAAGGAAATATAAAATATCAATTTCCTCTCAAGAAAGGTATGGAACACTTCCCTAGAAAGAGAATGAAGGTACCTTATGATTCTATCATTAGAACAAATTATGATGTTGATGCTTCATCTCTCGATGTTACTTGATACACACTTTACTGCGCCTAGGCTGAAAGGCGTTAAGAAAAGCGCTTATGGGAGACAACCCATGTTTTTACCTACAGTACTTTGTTTTTATTTTGTGTCTTGGAAGTTGTTTACTACTGTAGCAACCTCTCCTTATCTTAGTTTTGAGTTTTGTTGTGCCAAGTTAAGCCGTTGATAGAAAAGTAAGTACTAGATTTGGATTACTGCGCAGTTCCAGATTTCTTTGCTGTCACGAATCTGAGCCCACTGCCCTGCAGGAAGCTCAGAAAATTATGCCAATTTACGTGCATGATCCTCAGATATGTACGCAACTTTCATTCAATTTGAGCATTTTCATTTGAGCAAGTCTGGTGCCATTTTAAAATTCGTCAATACGAACTGTTCTGTTTTGACAGATTCTGCCTTTTATTTCGCATTGCCTCTTTCGCTATGTTGGATGAATTTCTTTGATCCACTAATGTCCAGTAGCATTATGCAATGTCCAGAAGTGTTAAGAATGATTGTGTCACCTCTGAATATGTCAATTTATATTGTGCACTAACCCTCTAATGAGTTGTTTCGAGTTTGGTGTGGAGGAAGTTTTCAAGGATCAAGAGAGGAGTATGATGCAACATGATCAAGGAGAGTGAAAGCTCTAAGCTTGGGGATGCACCCGGCGGTTCACCCCTGCATATATCAAGAAGACTCAAGCGTCTAAGCTTGGGGATGCCCAAGGCATCCCCTTCTTCATCAACAAATTATCGAGGTTCCTCCCCTGAAACTACATTTTTATTCGGCCACATCTTATGTGCTTTTTCTTGGAGCGTCGTTTTGTTTTTGTTTTTGTTTTGTTTGAATAAAATGGATCCTAGCATTCACTTTATGGGAGAGATACACACTCCGCTGTAGCTTATGGACAAATATGTCCTTGGTTTCTACTCATAGTATTCATGGCGAAGTTTCTCCTTCGTTAAATTGTTATATGGTTGGAATTGGAAAATGATACATGTAGTAATTGCTATAAATGTTTTGGGTAATGTGATACTTGGCAATTGTTGTGCTCATGTTTAAGCTCTTGCATCATATGCTTTGCACCCATTAATGAAGAAATACATAGAGCATGCTAAAATTTGGTTTGCATATTTGGTTTCTCTAAGGTCTAGATAATTTCTAGTTTTGAGTTTGAACAACAAGGAAGACGGTATAGAGTATTATAATGCTTTCAATATGTCTTTTATGTGAGTTTTGCTGTACTAGTTCATCCTTGTGTTTGCCTCAAATAACCTTGCTAGCCTAAACCTTGTATCGAGAGGGAATACTTCTCATGCATCCAAAATACTTGAGCCAACCACTATGCCATTTGTGTCCACCATACCTACCTATACTACATGGTATTTTCCCGCCATTCCAAAGTAAATTGCTTGAGTGCTACCTTTAAAATTCCATCATTCACTTTTGCAATATATAGCTCATGGGACAAATAGCTTAAAAACTATTGTGGTATTGAATATGTAATTATGCACTTTATCTCTTATTAAGTTGCTTGTTGTGCGATAACCATGTTTGCTGGGAACGCCATCAACTCTTTGTTGAATTTCATGTGAGTTGCTATGCATGTTCGTCTTGTACGAAGTAAGGGCGATCTACACTGAGTTGAATGGTTTGAGCATGCATATTGTGAGAGAAGAACATTGGGCCGCTAACTAAAGCCATGTTCCATGGTGGAAGTTTCAGTTTTGGACAAACATCCTCAAATCTCTAATGAGAAAAGAATTAATTGTTGTTGAATGCTTAAAGCATTAAAAGAGGAGTCCATTATCTGTTGTCTATGTTGTCCCGGTATGGATGTCTAAGTTGAGAATAATCAAAAGCGAGAAATCCAAATGCGAGCTTTCTCCTTAGACCTTTGTACGAGGCGGCATAGAGGTACCCCTTTGTGATTCTTGGTTAAAGCATATGTATTGCGGTGATAATCCGGGTAGTCCAAGCTAATTAGGA